>NC_084743.1:51847986-52165486 GCF_033978785.1 Entelurus aequoreus | reverse complement strand
TTATTATTTATTATATTTTAAGTACAGCCTCACTCATGCAATTTAAATTGTAAAATGCAGTTGGGGCAGAATCATGCATTTCTCTGCACTAATTTTTAAAGCTATTTTTTCTTATATGTATGACTTAAATGTTAAAAATGAGCATCAGTCCTACAGTGGTTGCTGTTGTGTCTTGCCATACACTGCCACCTATTGGTCAGCAAAACAACTCATAAAAAGGCACAAACAGAGTTGCCACAAGGGAGGAATGAATATGTGTCCATTCTGTTATTATAAGAGACACTTGCAGGTATGAAACATGGGGACAACCAGCAATAATTATGGAGGAATATCAGTATATAACATTGTGAGGGTTTATGCATCGCTTGCTATATTTTGACTGCAATTTATAGTATTAATCTGACTTAGTTTTTATCAGAATATAGAGATATTTTGAATAGTAGTCCTGTCATATTTCAAAAGTTATTTTTCAATTCAGAAGGCTCAATGTATTTTGCAATGCATTTAGCAGTATTGGGATGTGATAACTGCCATGAGGTGGCGACTTGTTCGGGTTGTACCCCGCCTTCTTAATAATTAGAATTAAAAACGTATTTTATAGAGTTCCCAAAATATATTTTTTTCTTAGAAATGGCAAACCTTTACCGCATGTTGTATACCAAAGTGGACTATGTCATCAACTGCTTGAAAATTATGTTTGTAGAAAATTATGTTTTTTTATTCTAGAGAGTAATGCAAATCCTATGGATTTAAAAAAAAAAAGTAAATTATCATAATTTGTACATGTGGGTTGAATAGACACTAATAACACACAAAAAAAACGGTTACAAGACACAAATAACACCAAAATATTGTGTTACAAAGACACAAATAACACTAAAAAGGTGCTAAGTAGACACAAACAACACCAAAAAAGGGTAAAAAGATACAAAAACAGCAACAAAGGTGTTAAACAAACATAATACCAAAAATGGTGTTAAATAAATACAAATAACACCTACAATCTGTTAAAATGGCAAAAAATAACCCCAAAAAGGGTGTTAAATTGACAATAATAACACCACAAAGGGTGGTTAAAAAACTCCAGCAAAAACGGTGTTAAAAAAACACAAATACCCAAAAAGGTGTTGAATAAACACATATAATACAAAAAAGGTGATGATACAGATACTGGGGTGAGTTTTCCTTGCCCTTATGTGGGCTCTGTACCGAGGATGTCGTTGTGGCTTTTGCAGCCCTTCGAGACACTTGTGATTTAGGGCTATATAAATAAACATTGATTGATTGATTGATTGATAACACTAAAAAGGGTGTTAAGTAGACACAAACACAAAAAAAGAATAAAAAGAGACCAAAAAAACAGCAAAAAAGGTGTTAAACAAAGATAACACCAAAAATGGTGTTAATAAATACAAATAACACCTAAAAGGCCGTTGAAATGGCAAAAATAACCCCCAAAAGGGTGTTAAATTGACAAAAATAACACCAAAAAGGATGGTTAAAAAAACAGCAAAAATAACAATAAAAAGGGTGGTTAAAAAAACAGCAAAAACGGTGTTAAGAAAACACAAATAATACCCAAAAAAGTGTTAAATAAACACATATAATACAAAAAAGATGATAATGACACAGACAACACCAAACAAAGTGTTAAATAGACACAAACACCAAAAAATGAGCCACTTATTTCGGGACTACCGGTATATAAAAAGTATTTCATATCTTTCTATTTGAACGACTGGAACAGCAGTACGCCATTTTCTGCTCAAACACACTTACTTGTTTCAATGTTATTCTCTAACAGCTTGACCATCATGTGGAATTAAGCCCCGAAGAAAAACGGAAATTACGTCATATGACGTCACCCACCTATATACTCAAATTATTACCAAAAAGGGGTTAAATATACACAAATAACATCAAGTGTTAAACTGACACAAATAACACCCAAAGGGGTGTTACATAGACACAAATAACACCGATAAAAGGTGTTAAATGCAAATAACACCAAAAATGGTGTTAAATTGACTCAAATCACAATAAAAAGTTTGATTCCAATAACATAAAAAACATTGTTAAATTAACGCAAATAACACCAACAAGGGTGTTGAATAGACACAAATAACTCCAAAAAGGATGTTAAATCTACACAAAAACACTAAAAGGGTTGTTAAATTGACACAATTCCCACAGAGGTTAGATGCAAATAACATAAAAAAAAGGTGTTAAATTGACAGAGATAACACACATACAAGGGTGTTAAATTGACACAAATAACACCACAAATGAGTGTAATAGAATCAAATGACATAAAAAAAAGGGTTAAGACACAAATACGACAAACGGGTTGAAAACAAATAACATCAAAAAGGGTTACATTAACACAAATGACACACAAATAAATGATTGAATCAGAAACAAACACCAAATAAGGGTTGACTAGACACTCAGCAAAAAAAAAAAGATTAAATAGACTAAAAAGGGGTCAATAGACACATATACAACCAAAAATGGTTTGGACACAAATAAGAAATAGGGGTTAAAAAACTACTTAACACCAACAAAATAGAGACGCTGTGTTCAATAACACGTTCAGTCCTGTTTGAGACCACACTGCCACCAAGTGGTGCAACTCTTGTGTCTCATCTTCCCTTAATCATCAACACTGTAAATATGTTCTCATATCCTACTCGAGTAATATTTACTTAAAAACATTAAAGCCACAATAATGTCTTTATAAATAACACATGTACATACATTCTTATAAAAAGACCACCGACACAAACGTGTGTGTAACATCCATTTATTACCACTTTATATGACAAATCCGGGAATTACAAACATTGCTTTTTTAAAACATCACTAATGTCAAAAAGAATTTGAGAAAAAAAACGCACATAAAAAAACATCAAATGAATAATTAAGTTGGGTGATTAAGGGTGATGAGTCAACCTGAGAAAAAGTACAGATGATAGACCGTCGGGAAAACCAAAAGCCAATAAAGTAGAGGCAGAGGGACTATGATCCATATTTTTTGGCATTAGACACTGAGTTGAAAATATTTATCACATTGTTTGGAAAAACACCTTATATAAACCTCTCACAATAAAGTCTATCTGAAAAAAAAAAAACATTGTAGAAGAGGGTCCATGTTAGAAACCACACTATTTTCACATTTCAGATTGTTGTTCTCTTTTTCAAATCGGATCGTTCCACTCAGCTCCATGGCCTAGCAGGGAAAAAAGGCTTTTCCACACAGCATTAAAATCCTACTTATGGAGAATATCATCAACAATCAATATTCTAATCACCGTCTGAAGAAATGTTGATGGGTTGAGTAGACTTTTCTGTTGTGGATGGAGCTACCACACATGCAGACTCCTGCAGGGACAGAGTGCAGCCAGAGGGAGCAGCAGTGCTGTGGTCTCTGCATACTCGGCAGCTAAGGCTGGTGCATAATCACCGGCACAGGAGGATTGTCTAGCACCGTGCTGGGAAGAAGCCCCCAGCAGATAAGCATCCATCCTCGGGTCTGTCCCTACAAAGATTGCACTGGAGTCATCTGTGTGGTTTGTATCCATTACCATGGTCTCCACCCTACCGCAAGAGTGTGGAGACAGAGTCGGGACAACTGGGACACATCACCAAAGATTTGGTACATGCACAGAAAAAAGGGAAGTCTCCCACTGAGAGCACTAAGAAACACACAACTATACACCTTAACCAGAACAACTTTTCCCTACAAACTACTTACACAGGAGAGGGGGACGTGACAAACGGGTGAGGGAGGAATAGAAAGAGCAAGTATCTAAGCACGCTCCCCGCGGATGCGACGTGCCAGCTGGATGTCTTTGGGCATGATGGTGACACGCTTGGCATGGATGGCACACAGGTTGGTGTCCTCAAACAGACCCACCAGGTAGGCCTCGCTCGCCTCCTAACAGGCAGAACAGCAGACATGCTCATGTGTTTACAGTTCACTTAAAATCAGTAGATATTATTTACCAGCCATTATGTATGACACACTGCTTTGTGTGTTGGAGTGACGTGTACCTGCAGAGCGCCGATGGCTGCACTCTGGAAGCGCAGATCCGTCTTAAAGTCCTGGGCGATTTCTCTCACCAGACGCTGGAAGGGCAGCTTGCGGATCAGAAGCTCAGTGGACTTCTGGTAACGACGGATCTCACGCAGAGCCACGGTACCAGGCCTAAAAATGCATGAAGAATAATGGGAGGAGCATGAGCCAAGACATGTTAGCAAAGGTGTTACACATTCAGGCTAAGATGCCACTAGGTAGTTTTACATTTCTCTCATTAGACTTGAGGCCTGTGTTCCTTAACCCATTGTCGGGCCACCAGCGCCCCCTAGATAGCCGCCAAAAAATATCTGATTCTCAGCTGTGGTCTGTATGGGCCGCAGCAGCACTCAGTTGTAATACACTTTTGCACCACTTCAGGCAGTAATGACAATATTAAACAAACAGAAGAACCCTGGAGCTCAACTCATAGAGAAGTTTCTTAAGAGCAAAAATGATTACTAAATTGTGAAGCTGTATTTTCTTTTGTACTTACGTTTTATTGACAGTCTATTTTCATATATATTGTATATGTATATTTTATAATTTAATATTAATTTACTTTGAAAGTATTTATTTTAGCACTCCGTAATTTTATATACATTAATTTATCATCAGTTTTTATGCGTTTATCTTTTGCAGCATATTTAATTATTATTTATTTTTGTAATCAGCCAGATTTAAGCCTTGATTATAATCTTTGTACTTAACACATGCTTTATTATCGTTTGACAGGGTTTATTCTGTTAAAGCAGGTTAGATATAAATATTGACTATGATTAAAATCAAGGGTAAGCTTATTAATTCCGTGTTAATATTTGAGTGGGACCGGACCCCTCTGTAGTGGAAAAGTTTAAAAACCCATGCTTTAGATAATGAGGTAACCTATATTTTCCCTTCAAAATTAGTAATGTTGCTAAGCACGCATCCCTGATATCTGCAAGGGTGCAGTCAACTTACACTCTTCTGCACCAAGCTCATTTTTCATGTGAAAAAAACCTCATTGTCTTTATAATCACAGTAACTCGTAGAGATGCAACCATTCGTTGAGGTTGGTGACAAAAATAATTTACAACATTTGTTGCCGACAAATTAATTTGTCGATAATAGTCGGTGAGGTCATTGCTCGTGTTTTCCCGTAAACAAACATGCGAAACTATGTTTACAATGCAGGTCAATGTGGATCAAATCAGATTTTTTTTTTTTAAAGTGCACATCTGCTTAGTCTACAAGTAAAATGTTATTGTAATCCGGCTCCAGAAAACAATCTTGCCTTCTTCCAAACTTGCTCCAAAACGAGGACTTTGGCGTTTTTTCTTTAGTTACATGAGCGGTTATCTCCATATATGGTGAATGTTGACCCAAAAGAGCTTTGCGTGAGCCCACCATTTTTATTCAGTTGTCAATAGATGCCTTTTTTTCCTTTGTATACAGTAGATCGACATGTTAGTTTAGTGGATACCAAAACAACAAAACAGTCACAACAAATGTAATTTCAACATTTAAAGATATAAATGTCATAGTAAATAAATCCACATTCACACTACTTAATACTTTGGTCACTTGTGTTGATGTACTTTTAACGTGAAGAGGACGTGCTGTAATAATTTTAAAAAAAGAAACATACTGCTGTGACGGTGATGAAAAATACTTTGAATGACGGTTGACATTTTGCTATGCTCGGATGAGGTCTGTGAATTTTTTGTTATTTTCTTAATTTCAAATACATTTTAAACATAAATAAATGTATACATTAATTATAACCATATCATATCACACTATCATCAAGTGAGTTTAACACTACAATTTGAGACAGAAACCTTTTTTTTTTTTTAAATTAGGGACCCATTGAACTTTTAGTGAGTCCCCGGGACTAATAGGTCTACCTTGAAAACCTATCAACATCACTGCTGTATGAATGTACATATTTTTCTCACATTTCTTTTACAGCTGAGTATTTTTTCAAGTTCAAAGTCTTTTTTTTCAAAAGTATTTTTTTATGTTAATCTTATTTAAAATGCTGTTATTTACTTTGTATATTAAAGTTAAAGTACCACTGAGAGTCACACACACACTAGGTGTGGTGAAATTACCCTCTGCATTTGACCCATCCCCTTGTTCCACCCCCTGGGAGGTGAGGGGAGCAGTGAGCAGCAGCAGTGGCCGCGCTCTGAAATAATTTTGATGATTTAACCCCCAATTGTGTGTGTGACAATCATTGGTACTTTAACTTTAACTTAATTCCAACCCTTGATGCTGAGTGCTTAACAGGGATGTTAACATTTCAAACTAATCTCTTGTTTATTTTGTACTAGTACAAATCCTTTACAGCGGCCAGGTTAAAAACAATGTATAAATTGTGAAATTAATCGAATTTAATTATCGAATTATATGAAAAAACAATTGTAATAATTTTTTTTGGCATATTGCCCTTCCTTAAATACACCGGCACAGAAAAAAGATACATGAAAGAATTAATTTACAACACCCTTCTTTTTGCATGTCTCACCTGTAGCGATGGGGCTTCTTCACACCTCCAGTGGACGGGGCGCTCTTGCGGGCAGCCTTTGTGGCCAGCTGTTTACGTGGAGCTTTGCCACCAGTGGACTTACGGGCAGTTTGCTTGGTACGTGCCATTGCTACTAAGGATCACCTGCAGATGACAAGCGATATTGACACTCCACTGTCATTGGTTTAGTCTAAAATTTACATACATACAAGTGTGGGCATTTGACAAAATGTGCTTGATGCACTATGAGGATGACTGGCAATAAATTAATGGATTGTTATTATTTAACAACAGTATTCAATGGGGTGGGAAATATTTGAAAAGGTTTGAACTTCTGTTTAAATGCTAATGTTATACTGTATAATTACAATTATTTTTTGATTATCATGCTCATTCTTAGTTACAACATGCTCAACATATTTGTGAATATCTGAGATTTGAGTCATTTGAGGTCATCGTCCCACTAACTCTACTTAAACTATAATATTGAAGACATTAATATATAAAAAATAATGATGTTCATATTTATAAAGACAATAGTTTGGTATAGCTATGGCAGTGTTTTTCAACCTTTTCTGAGCCAGGTCACATTTTTTTTAATAAAAAAATTCTGAGGCACACCACCAGCAGAAAACATAATACAATTTAACTCAGCAGCCGATATTGACAATAAAAAGTCGTTCTCGCAATTGTTGGATATGAATTCAAACCATAACCAACCATGCATCACTATAGCGCTTGTCTCAAAGTAGGTGTACTGTCACGACCTGTCACATCACGCTGTAAACTTATTTTGAGTTTTTTGCTGTTTTCCTGCGTGTAGTGTTTTAGTTATTGTCTTGTGCTCCTATTTTGGTGGCTTTTCCTCTTTTGTTGGTATTTTCCTGTAGCAGTTTGATGTCTTCCTTGAATGCTATTACGCGCACCTGCTTTGTTTTCACAATCAAGACTATTTAAGTTGTGCGGACGCAATCCTTCTTTGAGGGGACATTGTTGATTGTCATGTCATGTATGGATGTACTTTGTGGACGCCATCTGCTCCACACGCTGTAAGTCTTTGCTGTCGTCCAGCATTCTGTTTTTGTTTACTTTGCAGCCAGTTCAGTTTTAGTTTCGTTTTGCTTCAATGCCTTTTCTTAGCGGCACTTGCCTTTTGTTTATTTTTGGTTTAAGTTTTAGATACCTTTTTACCTACACGCTGCCTCCCGCATATTGTGATCACGACAAACCATGTTCCTGACATCTACAAAGCAATTGGCTACCTGCTGCCACCTACTGATATGGAAGAGTATTACACGGTTACTCTGCCGAGCACTAGACAACACACTCAACAACAACGGCACATTTGCGGATTATAATTACTGGTTTGCAAAAAATATTTGTAACCCAATTAGGTGAAATTACTAGGGCTGTGAATCTTTGGGTGTCCCACGATTCGATTCAATATCGATTCTTGGGGTCACGATTCGATTCAAAATCGATTTTTTTTTTTCAATTCAACACGATTCTCGATTCAAAAGCGATTTTTTCCTGATTCAAAACTATGTTCTATTCATTCAATACATAGGATTTCAGCAGGATCTACCCCAGTCTGCTGACATGCAAGCAGAGTAGTAGATTTTTGTAAAAAGCTTTTATAATTGTAAAGGACAATGTTTTATCAACTGATTGCAATAATGTAAATGAACCAAAAATATGACTTATTTTATCTTTGTGAAAATATTGGACACAGTGTGTTGTCAAGCTTATGAGATGGGATGCAAGTGTAAGCCACTGTGACACTAGTGTTCTTTTTTTTTTTTTTTTACAGATGTCTAATGATAATGTCAATGAAGGATTTTTAATCACTGCTATGTTGAAATTGTAACTAATATTGATACTGTTGTTGATAATATTAATTTTAGTTTCACTACTTTTGGTTTGTTCTGTGTCGTGTTTGTCCATCCATCCATCCATTTTCTACCGCTTGTCCCGTTTGGGGTCGTGGGGGGTGCTGGAGCCTATCTCAGCTACAATCGGGCGGAAGGCGGGGTACACCCTGGACAAGTCGCCACCTCATCGCAGGGCCAACACAGATAGACAGACAACATTCACACTCACATTCACACACTAGGGCCAATTTAGTGTTGCCGATCAACCTATCCCCAGGTGCATGTCTTTGGCGGTGGGAGGAAGCCGGAGTACCCGGAGGGAACCCACGCAGTCACGGGGAGAACATGCAAACTCCACACAGAAAGATCCCGAGCCTGGGATTGAACTCAAGACTACTCTGGACCTTCGTATTGTGAGGCACTTGCACTAACCCCTGTTCCATCGTGCTGCCCTTGTCGCGTTTGTGTCTCCTCTCAATTGCTCTGTTTATTGCAGTTCTGAGTGTTGCTGGGTCAGGTTTGGTTTTGGAATTGGATTGAATTGTTATGGTATTGCTGTGTATTGTTTTGTTGGATTGATTAAAAAAAAATAAAAAAATAAAAATAATAATTTAAAAAAATAAAAATAAAAAAATCGATTTTTTAAAAATGAGAATCGATTCTGAATCGCACAACGTGAGAATCGCGATTCGAATTCAAATAGATTTTTTTCCCACACCCTTAGAAATTACATAATCTCCCACAGCACACCAGGCAATATCTCACGGTACACTAGTGTGCCGCGGTACAGTGGTTGAAAAACACAGATCTATGGTGTTTGATCGCAATAGATAGTGCAAGTGGCAATAATGTGTATGGATGTTCTCATTCCGGGATGGTTTTTCAACCTTGAGCTAAGTATATACCGTATTAGCATGAACTGATAAAACCTGCTCGAATTAAGACGAAACTTATTCTAAAACAAACTAAACAGTCCAGTTGCGATCGATTAAAAAGCTTTTGAGAAAGTGGTGTTAATGTGTTGGCCAGTAGATGTATTTTAACACATATTTTGAACTCTTGACTCCAACTGGCAGCAGACGTCTGTCAAAGACGAATAGCAATACTATTGGCCGGTACACCAGCCCGTAGACGTAAACATCAAATATAAGCCAATGGGTGGGTTCATCCTGATAAGTGGGTGGGCTTTACGCCTGACTTCCAGTGTTTGTAGACCCGCCTTCCCGCTCTGATGATGGCGGCGGTCTGATGCGCATACGAAATGAAGACCAAGGCAGACGGAGTAGCCCGTCAACAACTTGGATTTAAACGGCTAACCACCGTTCCTGGATACCGACAAACGAAAGCAAAATAAAAAGGACATTCCGAGGATTTCACAAATACGCAAAGCACCCACGAACCGCCCCGCTGCCGGCGCAGAGCCGGTCAGAACCGGCGCACAATTTGAAAGAGAATTCCGCCTCGGATGTGGAACTGTCGTCTCGACCGCCTCCTTCGTTATTTTTCGACGCGACAAAAACGACCGTTTAACCGCCGAACAATTTAACAGATGAACACATAAAACCCACCAAGTTGTACTAAAATATCTAAACTCACTTATAAATTGCACAGAGAGCTTTGAACAGCTTACCCCAAGGAAAAAGTGAACAGAAGTGGCGAGAAAGGTTTGGCTTGACTATTTCCTTCTTCGTATCCACAATAGAAGACAGCGTCCAGCGGGCAAAATGGCCGCCGCGTCAATCAGGTGTCCCAAAATGCAACAGGGTTCAAGTCGTTTTTTGTTGTGGTTCTATTAAGTATGAAATTGGCCGCTTATTATTTTTTGTTTAGTGACATGGTGCTTGCTGCTGTGACTTAATTTAAGTGTTAGGGTAATGTTTTTAACTTTAACACCAGTGTGACTTGACTTCCGGTTATTAATCGATACTTGTTGATACATCAAAGTATAGCTGATAAGAATAGCCAAACGACTAAAATAAATATATTCCATCCATCCATTTTCTAATCGTCTTTAAATAAATGTTAGTGATACAAATATCCGCTTATTATTTTTTGTTTAGTGACATGGTGCTTGCTGTTGTGACTAAATTAGGTGTTAGGGCAGGTCTGGGCAATTATTTTGACTCGGGGGCCACATTTAGAGAGAAAATATGTGTCTGGGGGCCGGTATATCTATTTTTAGGAACACTAATACAAAACCTCACAATAATGTCTGATTGAATGTTAAAAACGTTATGACAGACCGCCTTAAAAAACTTAATGGCATTTTTTTTTCTATGAACGATAAAACACTGAATATTGACAAAATATGAATGTCACACCCCCTTTTGATCGACATATTTTACAATCAAGTGAAACGCAACACAAATGCAACAAACAGTGAAATATGAACGCAAAGGGTACAAAATAAACCCACCTACAATCTGATATATCACTAATAGGGATGGGCAATACCACACTTTTAGGATTCGATACGATACCGATACTTTTTCTTGCATTTTCATCGATACCAATAATTTCTTATTGGCAATTTTTTGTCAGTCAAAAATATTATTACTATTGTTATTATTTAAGACAAATCACAAGACAAATACAGACCATTTATACCACATTTATTATGGTCAATATATAATAAAAGTAAAATAAATAACATAAATATGAAAAATAAATTAAATATTATATATAATAATAACTATATATTATATATAATAATAATTAAATATTAGGGCTTTCCAATTAACAGTCAAATCCGAATTGCAAGAAGCTGCAGTTATTTTTTAAAGTTTGTGATATAATTAGCAATTAATGAAATATGAAATAGGCTAATGTTTTCGAAATGTAAGAAATCATGTTACAGATTAAAACCAAAATCACATTCAATCATATATTCAAGATTTTCTTGGAAAAAAATTAAACTGTAATGCAAAGATGAAGAATCTCCAAATTGTATCTCTATCTTATCTTGTTTTAAATACTCAAGCAATTTTCAACTAACAGTAAATTCCCCTGTGTGGAAATTATTTGAATTTAGGATAATCATTTAAACAAAAATATTCAGTAAACATTACTAAAAAAACCAAAACAATGACAACACTGGATATGCCTGGCTGCATCGCTGTCGGCTGGCTGTGTGTGTGTTGCACGTTGACGACGCTCATTCGCTGTCTCCTGTCACGTGACTGGACCAGCTCTATACTCTGCCAGGTACAGGGGTGTCCCAGCACATAGTAAGTTAAGTAATCAAAAACATCTGAAAGTGATGCTTGCACCCCCCACACGCCGTTTTTTGGTTTATATCGACACTTTTTTCAGAAAAGTGATGCCAAATGAGTAGCGTGTGAGTATCGATATATCGATACCACAGGATCGATACACACATCCCTAATCACTAAGCTTTAGAACTTTGTTGTGAAAATCTCCTTCCGTGTCTGTGGAAACGCTTCCTGCCCACACTGCTTGGTGCCTCGTCTGGGCTGCTGTGACGTAGATGACCATAGTAACTAATTAGATGACCATAGTAACTAATTAGATTACCATAGTAACTGGTACATCATCCATAAGCGCAGATTCCAAGCATTGAAAGACTTATTATAGTTGAAGACTTACGGTCATTAGAAAACAACACTGCACATCATAATGGCAGCTACACTTTCCATCTTAAGTATCTAAAAAAATTATTTGGGAATGTCCGGCGGGCCAGATTGAAAAGCTTAACGGGCCGCATGTGGCCCCCGGGCCTTAATTTGCCCAGGTCTGTGTTAGGGCAATGTTTTTAACTTTACACCACTGGTGTATATTAATCGATACTTGTTCACATTAAGGTATAGCTGATGAGATCAGCCAAACGACTAAAAGAAATCTATTAATATTCTTTAAATGAATGTTACAGCATCAAGGGCTGGAATTGGGGATTAAATCACCCAAAAATGATTCCTGGGCGCAGCCACCGCTGCTGCTCACTTCTCCCCTCACCTCCCATGAGGTGATCAATGGTGATGGGTCAAATGCAGAGAATAATTTTGCCACACCTAGTGTGTGTGTGACAAACATTGGTACTTTAACTTTACTGTCACAAATGTTTCATGTGTATTACACATTTATTTCACATTTGCTCTACTTCTAAGTTTAGCTAATTGCATTTATTTACACAATCGCTATCCAAAAATTGCATCAACCATTACCATTTTCTTGGGACTTTTTTGGTTTAAAACCTCAGAATTTGACGTTTTATTTTTGTTAGTGTAATTCTTTTACTTATTTTTATTTAATTGTGGCATCATTATTAACATCATATGTTTAATAATGAGCAATTTGAATCACTCAATTTCACCACAAGAATTTATTTATGTCTGTATGTGAATTTTTGGAGTACAAATGTTTTAGCCTTCAAAATGACCAAAAACACCAATAAAATAAAATTAAAAAAAACACAGTAGAAAAAAATAGGTTAGCCACCTGAGAGAGAAACAAAAATTCATAACATTACTCAGACATAACACGGCGAAAATCAGAGTATAATAATCAAGTTTGCTACATTTATGCCGTTTTTAAGTGTGAAACCATGCAGTCATTACAGTGCAATGACATTTGAAATTGACAACCAGAATAAAGCAGTCAGATCCCGATATTAAACAGTATTACACCACTGTTGCAGAAAAAAAGAGAGCTTAATGTTTAAAATAATTGTATATTTAAAAACAAACCCAAAATAATTTGCAGGAAGGAACAGAAGAGCCATTATATCAATGAATGTGTCTAATATGAAAATGTCTTGATTCTAAGTCCTACGCTCATTCCAGATTACACACTACTCATTGCTAGAAAAACACTTAACTCAAGCAATAGCTAAAGTGAGGAGTGTACAAGTTTCAAACATACATTACTATATATCTGAAGAAACTCTTCTACTTGTAGCACCAAAGAAGACATAATCACACATGGTTATCACAGTCATGATATATAGAGAACCTCAAACTAACTACCTGTAAGAAGGAAAGGAAGGTGAAGGGGAGGGTCGAGGGTATAGTTTCATAAAGAAGAGAAAAAAAAAACATTTAAGCACGCTCCCCGCGAATGCGACGTGCCAGCTGGATGTCTTTGGGCATGATGGTGACACGCTTGGCATGGATGGCACACAGGTTGGTGTCCTCAAACAGACCCACCAGGTAAGCCTCGCTCGCCTCCTAAAGACGGATGTGTACATTGATGCATTTTATTGAGATTACATTGATCACGTTATTTACCTAATCAACTGTGAGTGACGCATACCTGCAGAGCTCCAATTGCTGCACTCTGGAAACGCAGATCCGTCTTGAAGTCCTGTGCAATTTCTCTCACCAGACGCTGGAAGGGCAGCTTGCGAATCAGAAGCTCGGTGGACTTCTGGTAACGACGGATCTCACGCAGAGCCACAGTACCGGGCCTTGAGAAGACAGGAGATTCAAAGTTTTCTGTTTTATTGTGAATTTATGACGTGTACTTGACTTGACTTACACACACGTACGCATATACATATATATATATATAAACACACATGCATACATACATATGTGTGTATATATATATAAATATATATACACACACATACATACATGTGTATATGTATATAAATATATATACACACACACACACACATATATATATACGTATGCGCATATATATGTATGTATGTATATGTACGTATATATGTGTAAATATGTTCATGTGTGTATTCATGTGTAAATATATATATATATATATATATAAACGTATGTGCATATATATGTATGTATGTATATGTACGTATATATATGTAAATATATATATGCACACACACACAGTATATTGGTAGAAAATTAGATAAAGCAATGACTAGTATGACATTTTGCATAGCTAGGGGGGCTATTGCTATAAGACTACGTCAATGTCGTCTGTCTTGGCAAAAAATTGTGGCGTTTGTCGCCTCTCAATTACGAATAGGTAAGAAGAACGCGACTTCTATGTTCAAACTGGAGTCGCATTGGAATCATATACACATATGGAAAAGGCCTAGGTTGGATTTGGAAAAAAAACGGAATTGTCCTATCCATTAGAACAGGGGTCCCCAAACTTTTTGACCCAGGGGCCGCATTCGGTTAAAAAAAATTGTCTGGGAGCCGGGCTGGGTGTGTGTGTGTATGTATATATATATATATATATATATATATATACATATATATATATATATGAATAAAATATGTTTTTTTAATGTTTTGTTTTTTTCGCGCAATAATTGACTGAAAGAGCATGCACTTTGCTGGTGGTGTCACGTTATCGATGGGAAAATTTTTAGACAATATGATTTGCCGGAGCGACTAGGAGACACCGAAAGTAACAAGCAGTAGAAAATGGATTAGAAAGGTCAGATTAAAAAAAAAAATAAAATAACTCGGGACTTCCCGCGGGCCGGATTTTGGATACTGGCGGGCCGGATTTGGCCCGCAGGCCGTAGTTTGGGGGACCACTGCATTAGAATATCAACTACAGGTCACATACAAACAAAGCTTTCAGCACATACACAACGTTGAGATCTATAGTTACATTTTGTAAAGACGGGGAAACAAAATGAATATACAAAATTAAAAAATGACGTTCATTGTGAACATTGGCTAGATCATGGGTGTCCAAACAAATTTCATTGAAGCCACGTTTTAATTTTGGCTGCCCTAAGAGGGTCGTATGTAACACTGAATATGTATGAATATAAACGTATAACAGCCCTGTTAAACAATTTGCATTGGCAATTGTGTGTGGATAATTTCCTTTGAAATCGTACATCAAATTCACAAGCCCTTTTTTAATTTATTTTATGTATTATTTAAGTATTTATTTTGATGGCTACGCAATTGTGTGCAGTACATGTTTTCTGTCAAAATTGGAAGAACAAATATATTCAGCCAAAATTGTCAGCGTATGTTTGTCATTTAATTTCCTTCCGCTTTATTTAACTATTTTTAAACTGTGCATATGACAAATGAAAGTATTTATCTACATGTTTTTATTTTCATTGAATTATGATAATTTTATGATAATTTTATTTTTATTTAGGATTTGAATTGCCTTCTTGTAATTGTATGTATTTATAAAGAACTTAGAAAAGCTTTTTTATGAATTGTGCTCTATAAATAAACATCCCACAATATGAAATACAAAAAACCCCAATGTTTTTTGGTTAAAAATCAATAACTAAATCGGGAAAACAGTTTGATCTTTGTGTTATATTTAATATACAAAAAAATAATAATAATTCAGCTGAAACGAAAAACTAAAACTAAAAAAACAATTAAAAACTGATTATTTTCTGACACTATAAGTTACTACTTAAAGACAAGTCTACGGACTGGCCCGTAGGGAAAAAAAACTGTGTGGTGTTGTATCCTTCATCAGAAAGATCAGATCACAGATCAATGCTTCTATATATTAATGCAGCAAACAACACCACACAGGTTTTTTTCCCCCTACAAGCTATTCAGCGGTCTTGTCTTAAAAAAAAATAAATACCAGTGTCGAGATATGACAAAGCATCTGTTTTGGTCAGTTTTTTCATTACTACTATATGAACTATGAAATAAAATTGTAATAAATAAAAATAATAACATATAAAATACCAATCAATCAATGTTTGTATTTCTTCCTCCGTTCATGACACAAAAATACAATGACCAAAACATACACAAACACTGGAAGTGCTTAATTGATGCAACTTTTTTGTGGGCTACATAAAAGGGATCATGTTCAAGCAATTTTTATTGTCATCATTCTTCACTATGCATTTTAATACACAAATGACACAATGTTTCTTGGTCAGTGACTGCAATGGTATACATCATAATGAAATGTAAACACCACAATAAACTAATAAATGGCAAGGAAATCAGATGGGTGCATGTTCTTGCCAGGCTCTCACCTGTAGCGATGGGGCTTCTTCACACCCCCAGTGGAAGGTGCACTCTTGCGGGCAGCCTTTGTGGCCAGCTGCTTACGTGGAGCTTTGCCTCCAGTGGACTTACGAGCAGTCTGCTTGGTACGGGCCATTGCTACTTAGGATCAGAGCTGAGAATACAGAAGGATTTCAGTTAATGTCGACAAATGCAAATAAAAACAACTTTAAACGTGTATTGTTGATCTGGTTGATATGGAGGTTATAAAATAATACAGGTAGTAGTTTACACGAGAGTATAAAAGTTACTTCTCAGATTACGTTTTTGTGCTTTACGAAACGTATGTTTTGAGTTTCAGCGACTGTTCTAAACAACGACTTGCCTGCGTCATAAATGACAAGGCAGGCGTCCAATCAGCAGAGAGCTAGAGGCCTGTTGTGGACCTTTCAATCAATGATAGGAGGATTGAGGAAACCCCGCCCATTGCGCACAGACGAGGGTGTGCTCGTTTCGATGTACACATCGTCCCTGTCAAGCACTAGCGTAGATTTTCCCATTCAGAATGAGCTATTTTAGAAGAAAACCAAGCGACACCGCCCCTTTCGGATGTCCCGTCCGAAGAAACGAACACAACCGAACATAATGGCTGGTTACTGGCATGAAGGACCTAAACGGGAAGGAAAACTCGCTCCAGCGATCGCATCGCTGCTGTTAAAAACGTCGAATTGTGTAAAATACACAGTATTAAAGTGGAATGTTAATTTTGTAGACGACGCCAGACATGTTAGGGATTCGCTTAGTGGACAATATTTTGTCAGATGACCCCTAACTCGAGGCGCTTTTCCAAGTTAAAGTGGAGCAGACGCGCGTGTTTTTCAGGTTTCTGGCCGAGCAGGAAGATAAAGGCTCGACTGATCGCGTTTTCTTTTTCCATCGAAAATCAACGAAAAAACTCATCCATCCGAAAACATGAACCACACTAAACGACACATTGGCGTTTTAGTGAAAATATGACACTTACCTTTGGAAACTTGGTGGGAAATGTGAGCTTTAAATCGGGGTTTAATTTCTTGAGTCTTCTTACGCGTTGTTCTCGCAACAAAATGAAGGGAGGGGAAAAAAGGCGAAAGAAAATAAGAGCGCGTTTGGAGGCAAGTTTCCCATGATGCATTTGGGGGAAAAACACGCTTGCTGTAACATGATTGCCAATCTCATAAACACCGCCATAAACACATTTAGTTCATCATATATTTAAATTGTTTTTTTTTATTTTAGTTTTTGCTAATACAAGAAAATAAACATGAAACTCGTTTTTCTTTGGGAAGTGGGGGCCACATTAGTAACTTATTCAGGCTTTTTTAATACGAAATAAAATACATATATTTACATTTTGTTATGTTATAAACACACATATATCCAACATAAAATGGCACTTGTGGATTTGTATCAGGTCTTATTTATAAACACACGCCATATTTTCTGGTACATAGTTGAAAAATAATGGTCAAAGCTCTGAGAAAGACGAAACATTAAAAAACCGACTGAGGCGTTAACTTTTTTAGTATTTACAAGTTAAATAGCAGTTACAGTATAACACCTCTAAGTAGCGCTAGTGAGCACTTGTACGTGGGTCAAAGCTCTGAGAAATATTAAAGTTCGGTGATTTGGTAATGTACAAAGCAAACTATAACCTGCTACCAAAGAATGTACAAATTCTTCTCAACTAAAGAGGAGGAACATAACCTTAGAGGAAAAAAATATTTAAAACATTTATATGCACGTACAACACTTAGAACCTTAATTTAGCATATCAGTATGTGGAATTAAATTATGGAATGGATTAAGTAAAGAAGTTAAAAATTGTACTGATATGATCCAGTTTAAGAGGTTGTTCAAAATAATAGTGCTTACAAAGTACAAAGAAGAAGAATTATGAGAAATACTTTCAACCTTATTGAAAATAAGATATTCTTCATCTCAGTATGTTAATAATAACTGAATTAATTAATTACATATTACAAAACTGTTGTGTATACTAATTCATATATGTTATTTTATTATATAAAAAGGTCAGTAAATGATTCTATATATTTGCAAACGCTCTGTGGGAAAGGGGTAGGATTAAATAAGCTTTGCTTCTTCCTACTCCTTTTCAGGCATGATGTAAAATTAAATGATATGAAATTGTGTGATGTATTATGCTGTAAGTGTGTTCATGTTCGAAATAAACTAAAGAAAGAAAGAAAGACGAAACATTAAAAAAGCGACTGAGGCGTTAACTTTTTTTGTATTACCAAGTTATATTGCACTTACAGTATAACACCTCTAAGTGGCGCTAGTGAGCATTTCCGATGTTCGCCACTAAAGAAGAAGACGCGTGTCTCTCTCTATTTGAAGTCCAACATGGCGCCTGGCAGGAAGCTAAAACGCGTGGCAGCCTCGCAACCAGGATTTTTAAGTTTAAAGAACTTGGATCCCAAAAGCGGGATTAGCACTCGAAGGAAACGTGTTAACAAGAATAAGAAAAAGAACTGGAACAAATACAGCAATATTGATGACGTGGATGATTTCTTAGAGGACGTCAGACATCAAGAAAGGACCGGGTGAGTTAGCCGACATGTTCACGCTTATCATTTTGTTTGTAAGCAACACTAAGTTGTCTTGTTTCCATGTCTGGTAGGTTTTATGTTTGCCTTTCTGTGTTAAGGGCGCGTAACATGCCTAAAAAAAAGCTACGTTGTTATAAAGTTGAAGTACTACAAGCTAAGTGCTTTATTTAAAGCATGTGGTCTGTTTTTTGTTTTTTTTACAGTGGCTTGTTGTCCGAGAAGCCTGATGATAGTTTATTCTTTTTGGATGCTGGACCGAAACCAAAACATGTCCCAAAAGGTAAAAAAAAAAATAAGCAAAACGTGCTAATATGTTATTCTAAAATGTCTACATATCATGTGCACATTAGGGCTGGGCGATTTGGCCTTTTTTAAATATCGCGATACTTTAAGGCCATATCGCGATACACAATATATATCTCGATATTTTGCCTTAGCCTTGAATGAACAATTGATGCATATAATCACAGCAGTATGATGATTCTATGTGTTTACATTAAAACATTCTTCTTCATACTGCATTAAAGGCCTACTGAAATGAATTTTTTTTATTTAAACGGGGATAGCAGATCTATTCTATGTGTCATACTTGATCATTTCGCGATATTGCCATATTTTTGCTGAAAGGATTTAGTATAGAACAACGACGATAAAGATTGCAACTTTTGGTATCTGATAAAAAAAAGGCTTGCACCTACCGGAAGTAGCGTGACGTAGTCAGTTGAACATATACGCAAAGTTCCCTATTGTTTACAATGATGGCCGCATGAAGTGAGAGAGATTCGGACCGAGAAAGCGACAATTTCCCCATTAATTTGAGCGAGGATGAAAGATTTGTGGATGAGTAAAGTGCAAGTGAAGGACTAGTGGGGAGTTGAAGCTATTCAGATAGGGAAGATGCTGTGAGAGCCGGGGGTGACCTGATATTCAGCTGGGAATGACTACAACAGTAAATAAACACAAGACATATATATACTCTATTAGCCACAACACAACCAGGCTTATATTTAATATGCCACAAATTAATCCTGCATAAAAACACCTGCGTGTTTGTTATGCTAGCTCCTAGCTCCTCTGCTAGCTCCTAGCTCCATAGAACACGCCAATACAATTCAAACACCTGATCAACACACACAATCACTCAGCCCAAAAGACCGTTTACCTAACCCAAGGTTCATAAAGCTTATATATTTTTAAAAAGTTACGTACGTGACGCGCACATACGGTCAAGTTATCGAATGTTTAGCAGCCAAGGCTGCATACTCACGGTACCTGATATTCAGCTGGGAATGACTACAACAGTAAATAAACACAAGACATATATATACTCTATTAGCCACAACACAACCAGGCTTATATTTAATATGCCACAAATTAATCCTGCATAATAACACCTGCGTGTTTGTTATGCTAGCTCCTAGCTCCTCTGCTAGCTCCTAGCTCCATAGAACACGCCAATACAATTCAAACACCCGATCAACACACACAATCACTCAGCCCAAAAGACCGTTCACCTAACCCAAGGTTCATAAAGCTTATATATTTTTAAAAAGTTACGTACGTGACGCGCACTTACGGTACGGTACGTGTTATGCTAGCTCCTAGCTCCTCTGCTAGCTCCTAGCTCCATAGAACACGCCAATACAATTCAAACACATGATCAACACACACAATCACTCAGCCCAAAAGACCGTTCACCTAACCCAAGGTTCATAAAGCTTATATATTTTAAAAAAGTTACGTACATACGCAAAAAAAAGCCAAAGCTGCATACTCACAGTAGCACGTCTGCGTCTTTGTCATCCAAATCAAAGTAATCCTGGTAAGAGTCTGTGTTGTCCCAGTTCTCTACAGGCGTCTGTGTATCCAAATCAAAAGTCCTCCTGGTTAGAGTCTCTGTTATCCGAGTTCTTCCATCTTGACTGCATCTTTCGGGAATGTAAACAAAGAAGCGCCGGCTGTGTACTGTTGTGGCTGACTACGTTCGAAAAATACGTCCATTTCGCACCGACAACTTTCTTCTTTGCTTGCTTGGCTTCCTTCTCCATAATGCAATGAACATGATTGAAACAGATTCACGAACACAGATGTCCAGAATACTGTGGAATTATGAAATGAAAACAGAGCGTTTTCGTATCGGCTTCAATGTGGAAGGCATACCCGTGTTCGTCGGGCTACGTCACGCGCATACGTCATCCTCAGAGGCGTTTCGAACCGGAAGTTTAGCGGCAAATTTAAAATGTCACTTTATAAGTTAACCCGGCCGTATTGGCATGTGTTATAATGTTAAGATTTCATCATTGATATATAAACTATCAGACTGCGTGGTCGGTAGTAGTGGGTTTCAGTAGGCCTTTAAAGGCCTACTGAAACCCACTACTACCGACCACGCAGTCTGATAGTTTATACATCAATGATGAAATCTTAACATTGCAACACATGGCAATACGGCCGGGTTAACTTATAAAGTGCAATTTAAAATTTCCAGGGAAATATCCGGCTGAAAACGTCTCGGTGTGATGACGTTTGCGCGTGACGTCACAGGTTGAAGCAGACATTTTGGAATAGCACAGTGGCCAGTTTAAGTCGTCTGTTTTCACCACATAATTCCACAGTATTCTGGACATCTGTGTCGGTGAATCTTTTGCAATTGGTTTAATGGACAATGCAGACAGCAAAGAAGAAAGCTGTAGGTGGGATCGGTGTATTAGCGGCTGGCTACAGCAACACAACCAGGAGGACTTTGATTTGGATAGCAGACGAGCTATCCCACGCTAGCCGCCGACCGCACCGATGATCAGGTGAAGTCCTTCGTCGCGCCGTTGATCGCTGGAACGCAGGTGAGCACGGGTGGTGATGAGCAGATGAGGGCTGGCGTAGGTGGAGAGCTAATGTTTTTAGCATAGCTCTGTCGAGGTCCCGTAGCTAAGTTAGCTTCAATGGCGTCGTTAGCAACAGCATTGCTAGGCTTCGCCAGGCTGGACAGCATTAATCGTGTGGTTACAGGTCCAGGGTTTGGTTCGGTGTCTCCTGATAGTAGAAGTAATAGTAGTATTGTCTATCCTTCCAGTCAGGGGCATGTTTCTTCTTTTTCTATCCGCAGTTAAGCACGATGCTATCACGTTAGCTCCGAAGCTAAAGTGCTTCACCGATGTATTGTCGTGGAGATAAAAGTCATTGTGAATGTCCATTTCGCGTTCTCGACTCTCATTTTCAAGAGGATATAGTATCCGAGGTGGTTTAAAATACAAATCCGTGATCCACAATAGAAAAAGGAGAAAGTGTGGAATCCAATGAGCCCTTGTACCTAAGTTACGGTCACAGCGAAAAAAGATACACTCTGGCGTCCTGCACTGCACTCTAATCCTTCACTGTCACTTTCCTCATCCACAAATCATCATCATTCATTGGGACGGCGTGGCGAAGTTGGTAGAGTGGCCGTGCCAGCAATCAGAGGGTTGCTGGTTACTGGGGTTCAATCCCCACCTTCTACCATCCTAGTCACGTCCGTTGTGTCCTTGGGCAAGACACTTCACCCTTGTTCCTGATGGGTGCTGGTTAGTGCCTTGCATGGCAGCTCCCGCCATCAGTGTGTGAATGGGTGAATGTGGAAATACTGTCAAAGCGCTTTGAGTACCTTGAAGGTAGAAAAGCGCTATACAAGTATAACCCATTTATTATTATTTATTTATTATCCTCGCTCAAATTAAGGGGGTAATCGTCGCTTTCTCGGTCCGAATCGCTCTCGCTGCTGGTGTAAACAATGTGCAGATGTGAGGAGCTCTTCAACCTGTGACGTCACGCTACTTCCGGTACAGGCAAGGCTTTTTTATCAGCGACCAAAAGTTGCAAACTTTATCGTCGATGTTCTCTACTAAATCCTTTAAACAAAAATATGGCAATATCGCGAAATGATCAAGTATGACACATAGAATGGATCTGCTATCCCCGTTTAAATAAGAAAATCTCATTTCAGTAGGCCTTTAATATATGCTACTTTAAAAATTTCATGCAGAGAAGGAAATCACAACTAAAAAAATCACTATTTTTTTCATACGGTGTTGATCTGGAAATGTTTGCCTCGGCATTTTGATGGTGTGGGCGTGTGGCACCGAACGGAGATGTTGACATGCGGAGTACGCACTCTACATTCTCTAGCAGGTGACTTTTCAAATGATGCTACACATTAGCAGTAATGCTACTTTTTATAGCAATGCTTTCGCCCCACACTTGAACGGAGATGTTGACATGCGGAGTACGCACTCTACATTCTCTAGCAGGTGACTTTTCAAATGATGCTACACATTAGCAGTAATGCTACTTTTTATAGCAATGCTTTCGCCCCACACTTGACAAATTACGGTTGCCTGTTCGACATATTCCCACTTGAAGCCAAACCACCGCCAGACGATGGACCCCCTGCTGTTTTTCATGGGAATTAATTATTCCTTCATTTGTTACCAGATTCGCACCTTCTTTCTCTCGTATTACCGCTAGCATCACAGCTAACGTTAGCCTTGCTGCTACCTCTTTGCTGCGCAAGGGCGTATACGTATGTGACGTATGACGTGACAGTATGTGACGTGTGTAGAAGCTGCGCTTGCTGTCTGTGAGAAGGAGAGACAGGAAAGAGCGAGGAGAGCCTGTAGTGTAATGTCCGCAGCGAATAAGAAACTACGATATAGTCATTTTCTATATCGCACAAACTCGCGATATATCGCGCATATCGATATATCACCCAGCCCTAGTGCACATGTTGGATTTGTACTATGTTTAAAAAAAAATGATACTCTGATTTAGGGCTGGGCGATATGGCCTTTTATTAATATCTCGATATTTTTAGGCCATGTCACGATACACGATATATATCTCGATATTTTGCCTTAGCCTTGAATGAACACTTGATGCATAATATCACACCAGTATGATGATTCTATGTGTCTACATTAAAACATTCTTGTTCATACTGCATTAATATATGTTTTTTTTTTTAATCTTTCATGCAGAGAGGGAAATCACAACTAAGTCAATTTACCAAAACTGTATTTATTAAACAGTTATTAAGCAGTGGCACAAACATTCATGTCATTTCCAAAACAGAAAGTGCAAGATTGTCAGAGACATTTTAAAACAAGCTATTAGTGCACTTTTGTGCATGATGTCACTAAGATGACATATCATAACAACACTAAATTAAATTGTACTTTTTGTACAGAACGCCACTACAATAGTTTACAACTAATAAAGTGCACTTTTGTGCATGATGTCACACAAAATATTTCAATAACTGTCAAATAAAAATGAGCTGCATAATAGGAAATCAAATAGTGTATGTCCTTCGCTATGTGGTAAGTTACTACGAACGTTATCTCCTTCTGTTGTTGACAATTTTTTTCATACGGTGTTGATGTGGAAATGATTTGATTTTTATTAAGGATCCCCATTAGCTGATTGCCTCAACGGGTTGTTGAGGCAATCAGCTCAGGAAGACTAGCGGGTGCTAGTCTTCCTGGGGTCCACAAATGGTTGCTTGGGCATTTTGTTGGTGTGGCACCTGCCGAGATGTTGACATGAGGAGTTTCAAGAACTCCTTATTCTCTAGCGGGGGACTTTTCAAATGATGCTACATTAGCAGTGCTGCTACTTTTTGTAGCAAGGCTTTGCCTCATACTTGACATATTACGGTTGTCTGTTCGACATATTTCCGCTTGAAGCCAAACCACATGGACCCCCTACTGTTTTTCTTGGGAATTAATTCTTCCTCCATTTGTTACCAGATTCGCACCTTCTTTCTCTCATATTACCACTCGCACTAAACCGTTAGCACCACAGCTAATGTTACCCATGTCGCTACCTCTCTGCTCCACGAGGGCGTGACATGTGCAACGCCATGTTGCACGCGCGACAGTATGTGATGTATTTAAGAAGGTGCGAGGTGTGAGAAGGAGAGACAACAAATAGTGAGAAACGCCTGTAGTGTAATGCCCGCAGCTAAAAGCAACTGCGTGACAACGCATACTCGAGTATCACGATATAGTCATTTTCTATATCGCACAAAGACAAACCCGCGATATATCAAGTATATTCGATATATCGCCCAGCCCTACTCTGATTAATTAACGCAATTGCGTATTTCTATACAGGGTTCGCACGGGTGCTTAAAAACCTTGAAAATAAAAAATGCTTGAATTTTGGGTGAAGTGCTTGTAAGTGCTTAGAAATGTTCATCATATTTTTCGGCAGTCTGACTCAATAGGCTAATTTTAAAATGGAAAAAAATAAAATAAATCTCCTTAAAAATGAAAGCTACAGGCTTGATCTGTTGGCTTTGCACGAGCCCTTACATTAGGTTGTTGTCGTGCCAGAGCCGTAAATACGGCTCTGTGTCGCCCCCCCAAGAGGACAGTGGTGCATCGGTCCATCATGCCGGGAGGTTGTCGTTTTAATGAACATGATGTATGCATGAATTACAAGCAAACAATAATAATTGTTATTTCTTGTAAGCGATGCTGTACACATGAAGGATGATGATGATGATACACACAAACAAGTAAACAACGTTTGCAAACACCAATGACATTGAATAGTCTACAGAAACACTGCTTCATTTTCTATGCCCCATTCAGTTGACAACTGCTGGTTCAATGTTAGGCTTAGGTTTTTGCAGATTTTCCATATTTTTCCTACAGACAGCACTTGGTGACCTCAAACAACAAGGCTATGGATTGATTCACACTGGTTTTTGCCTTTTGAAATGTACTGGAAAAACTGGAAAATTGATCTTGAAAGTCCTTAAAAAGTGCTTGAATTTGTGTACGAAGCCTGTCTATACCAGGACACGGGGTGAAATTGTCATTATAATAACAAAGTGTTTTAAGTTGATTTAAAATTGTTCTTTTTTTTGAAGTGCCGGATCAGGTGGAGGGGAAGAAGAGGAAAGGAAAGTTGCAGCGTCCTCTCAGGATAGATTTGATCCTGCAGCATGACTCCCACATACCACCAATTAAAGAGTAAGTACCCATCATAACTTTGTGACTATTCCTATTGGATTTTATAACAAGCACCTCAATCAGATGCGGCCTGTAGTTTGGAAATATCTCTTACTAGGCCTGGGCCGGCAACAGCGTTTGCTGGACGATATATTGTCCCACAAATTATTGCAAAAAAATATATATTATTGTCAGTATTATTTTAAGCACTAATGTAATCACAATTTGCTCCCCTCACCTCCCAGGGGGTGATCAAGGGTGATGGGTCAAATACAGAGAATAATTTCGCCACACCTAGTGTGTGTGTGACAATCATTGGTACTTTTTAAAATAAAAAAATAACGCAACCCTTTGAAACACATTTTATTTGTCATTATTAGTTTTACTATAGGTTGTATTTTGTTACACAATTTTTTTATGACATGTTTACTTGAAGTGGTGGTCAACCAAACCGATATGGCTACTGTGCAGCAAACTGTGTGCAACATGTCCGAGTATGCAAGGGGCCTAGATCTTAATGCTGAAACCAAATACGAGCAAAACACTCAGGACGAAACACTCATTGCAAAAATGATATGATAATGAGAAATACTTTATATTTTGCCTTTCTTCGTGAAAGGCAAAATGCCGCCATGAACACTTTAATAGACGCTCGCTTTACCACCACATCGAGCCATTCGTGTTTAATGAGCCGGACATAACGTCAGGTGAATACAACCTATTGTGATTGGAAGGCTAAGGTCTTTGGATTATCCTAAATAAATATTCAAGTTGACTCTTAATCCCGGTTAGCAAAAATTGCACAAATAAATATTGAACATCTTTTAGTGCAGTTTTTTCCCCAGTTGAAAGACTTTGGTTGTGTCTTGTATTTTTTGCCTTTCTGCCAAATATTCCCACAACCGAAGATTTGCTTTGCAATCATCTTTTTTACCTACTGATTTTTATTACTTTGTTGTGCTTTTCACTAGCGATTATTGAGGCTTTGTTGCTTCCGCTCACAGAGGCAAAGATTGCGGATGACTTACGAGAGGATTCACTTGGTTCATTTAATTCTGCTATTAAATGAACACACTCAGGTGCTGAAAGCGATGCACAGAGTGAAACCTCTTTAACACTGTTTGGAAGCAGGAGACAAAAAGAAAACATAAATATGGCAGTTAATCCGGGTTTGCTAAATTATCGAGTTCATTTTTATTTATCGTTTGATCGGCCTAGACCTAGGTAGAACTTTAGTCCTCAATGTGTTTTTAACAAATATGTAATTAAGTGTGTCCAGTGATGATCTCATCCTTGCGCTCCCAGTATTTCCTTCTTGGAAATGTGAAGACAACACATAGGAGCTCAGGAAACTGTTGTGTAAATGGTGTCCTGGGATCTGAGGATTTAAAAATGCATACATCTGTAGACCGGGTCAAATGCAATTTACCCAAATGTTTTTCTTTTATAATGTCTATTTATTTTTATTTTTTGTTCAGTACATCATGGTCATTAACATGTTGGAATACTTATTTCTATTCCTGTTTATGCTCCACACAATTAACTGACCATCCCCTCTCTGTGCGCTTCGCCAGTGTGTTATCCCACCAACAACCCAATGCCAAGAAAC
This sequence comes from Entelurus aequoreus, assembly GCF_033978785.1. Lineage (NCBI taxonomy): Eukaryota > Metazoa > Chordata > Actinopteri > Syngnathiformes > Syngnathidae > Entelurus > Entelurus aequoreus. Next base: position 52,137,926 of record NC_084743.1, on the reverse strand, counting down.
TTCGTCGTTCTGCCCAGAAGGCAGAACATTTGGCAGCCAAGGGCATTGTGACGCGGACGCAGAGGAAGCAGCTCAACAGAAAGCCGTTGATCAAAAGAGACAAAAAGTCTGTGACAGAGGCCAACAACAACCCAAACAGAGACTATTTTGACATATGGAGTCAAGAACGTGAGTGTTCTTTGCCTGTCCAATGAATATATCCCTTTTATTTTTATGTTGGGACTATAAAGTGATCCGCATCACAGGGAACTTAGTGTGATGGTCTCCAGTAAGACCAAAAAAAGTCTAAATTAGTTTTTTTGAAAATGTTTTTAGAGCGGTCTGAATACTCAATAAATATAGCGACTAAATCGTTAAGTTGGCAACACTTAAACAACTCCTGGTCCGTCTTCTTAGTTATTAGGTGGTGTTGAAACTTTAAGAATTTTAGAACAGGCTTCAATGTGGGAAAGTCTGAAACTTAATTATTAATTAATTTTCTCAGTACATGGTGTATCTGAGGAGTTGAATCAGACATAAAAAAGTGACATTCAAAAGTATTTAAGTACAGAAATGAATGAAATAGCGACAGTTATTGTGACCAGAATGATCGGTTATCGTTATTGCAATATTGTTGAATGTGCTTAAAAAGTACTTAAACACACTGAAATGAATAACTACAATATATAGATCCTCTGTTACAAAGCCTATTATTTTGTATGTTTTGTGTTTCTTATGCTTCACTAATAAGCATGTGTCTGGCAGGTGTTGTAGTCTCCTACTTTGTTCAGCGGTCCTTGAGCGCGCCACAAAAACACCTTTGTCTGATATTCTTCTGTGTATAAAACGAGCACTGTATGTTAAAAAAGCACAGCTTATAGGTTCAATGTGCACTATTGAATATATTTCGTTGCTCAGATATCAATGTGTTTTTGATTAGTTTAGATTGGGGTAGGTCGGTTCTTACTGGGGAAATATGTTGATGTATTTTGTTTTAATGTTAGCATTCAAGCTAGTGAGCTAGCGCCAGTCCACAAGTTTATCAATCACGGTTTAAAAATGTATAGTTAAAGCGGTAATGCTAACCGTTGAGTTTTACCTCGGTTATCATCTCTACGGTCACATAAGCAAAGGCAAACGGGTAGCACCAAATGCATTTGTGGCAGTTAGAATTTATTCCTGGAAAGCTGCCACAAAATAAAAGTATGAGGAACATTTTCACTAAACTGAGCATTTCAGACAGTGCCTGTTTTTATAGTCACTTTTATTCTGCATGTGTGTTTTTAGCCATCTACAGGTTGTAACGCAATTCAATTTACATAATCAATAGTGCCTATTGATCTGTGATGATGACAGATTAAATTCCACGAGTGGGATCTGCTACTCTGGCTGCACCACCAGCACCTTTACACATTTTTGCTAATATATAATATTTTATTATTAATACTCATACACTTTTGTTAGCGTGTGACACAGCCAAAGATTCAGGAGATCCATGGTACCTTCAGCAGACAGGCAAGAAGCGAGTCAAGGTAAGAATTTAATACAGTTGTAATCCATCATAATCCATCATCATGAGCTTATGTTGTATTTATTTTTCTGAACCATGTAATTAATCGTTTATTTTACCCTAGCGCCCAGAACAGTTGAATAAGAAGCCGTCTGTGCTCCCTGCGGTGGAAGTGATTGCTCCTGGAGGTTCCTACAACCCAGACTTCTTTTCCCATCAGGTAAATTGCTCTTACATTATCACGGCCCCAAAGTAATCACTTTCAAATACTTTACTCAGTGTTACAACTATGTTGTAATGCTTCATGGTATTAATGATAACTCTTAACAGTCAGTACTACCGTTTCAAATGAAAAAATTATCGTAAAACCTTGATTGATAATCGTACTTTGATAAACTTGCTGACCAGGGATATTGATCATTTCCTGGAGAAACAAGCCAGTGCTAGCTAGGAGGGATGCATCATATGAAAGTTCATATCACGGTTATCGTGACCAAAATAATCACATTATTATTATCGTGGCATTGTTGAATTTGCCCAAAAAGTGCACTAAAATGTTTAGATTTTTTTAAATAGCAGAAATAAATAGTTAGAAAACCCGCTATTTTGCATGTTTTGTGTTTCTTATGGTTCACTGATAGTGTTTCAATCTTAGTATTTTATCTTTTTTTGGCTAAGATTTTAAATGTTTTAAATATTGCTTTGTACTGCAGCACTTCAAGAGTTTAAATAATAAGTGCGTTGCAAATAAATTCTATCATTTCATATTTCTGGCGGGGGTTGTGGCGTCCTACTCTATTTAGCGGTCCTTAAACGCACTGTAAAAACACCTCCACCTCGTATTCCTGAGTGTAGAACGTTCACTCTGTTCTGAGAGAGCACAGCTTGTAGGATTAATGTGCACAATTGAATATCTTAGTAGCTCAGACAGCAATGTGTTTGTATAAGTTTAGATCGGTATATGTTTCTTAATGGGTCTTTTGTTTTCATGTTTGCATTAAAGCTAGCGAGCTGGTCCCAGCCAGTTTGAGAGTTTATCAAAGGGCAGTTGTCAATCACTGTGTTTTGATAATTTTATTTAGAATGGTAATACTACTATTGTTGCATCCCTACTCGAGAGTTTAAATGCTAACATGAAAACAAGAGTCATTAATGTATTTCTCCATTTAAGAAACGACCTACACCGATCTAAACTTGTACAAACACTTTGCTGTTAGAGCAAGTAATGGTTGGTGTATGGAGCAAGCTGGACCTCAAAAGTTCCCCAAATGGCTCAAAAAATGTAGTTTTGTTCTATTTAAAAATATATTTTTGTGTTAATTCATGCACCTAAAGGTACATACATGCTTAATCAACCATGATTGTTTTGACCGCTCCCCTCTCACGCAATGAACTAATCCATGTTACTGCTTATTTGCCGTATGATTCTGGAAAATATGTTTCTTCTGCAATGGAAAATATATTTTATATGTATTAAATAAAACTTGGTTAAAATATTTTGGTGTGAGTACTTTTTGAGAACATTTAAGAATACCGTAATGATTACTGATATTTTTGGTCACAATTACTGATATAACATTTTCACATAGTAGCATCCTTAATTACAAGTAGTCCATCCATCCATTTTCTACCGTTTGTCCCTTTTGGGGTCGCGGGGGGTGCTGTTAAGTCTTATTTTATCACTGTTTTAAATAGCATTGTGTATTTGTGATGGGTGGGTGGACTTATTTTGTAGCATAGGGATTTTTTTTTCTCTGTGACCAAGAGCTATTTTTTTACATGGTAGTATGGTGTGTTTTTAACAGATGGTGGTAGTTTGTAGAGTATCATACGGAGCCCTATATAATAGTAGCCTATATAATAGCCTAAAATGTTCAGCTTCTCTAGATAACTTGAGTAAAATACACAGAAAGAGCAACCATGACTGCTTTTTGGAGAACATTTAGATGCTAACTGGCTGTCCAGCTTTGCACACGTAAACGTGCTACAGGACTGCTTGTGTCAGAGCGCTTACATCTGCAATCCGATTTATTCCAATACTTGTATTTTTGCCAATATCCAGTTCTGCTGAACAGCCATTATGTTTTTCATAAAGTTATTACATACAGTTGTGGTCAAAAGTTTACATACACTTGTAAATAATATAATGTCATGGCTGTCTTGAGTTTCCAATAATTTCTACAACTTTTATTTTTTTTGTGATACAGTGATTGGAGCACATACTTGTTGGTCACAAAAAACATTCATGAAGTTTGGTTCTTTTACGACTGTATTATGGGTCTATTGAAAATGTGACCAAATCTGCTTGGTCAAAAGTACCGGTATACATACAGCAATGTTAATATTTGGTTGCATATCCCTTGGCAAGTTTCACTGCAATAAGGCGCTTTTGGTAGCCATCCACAACCTTCTGGCAAGCTTATGGTCGAATTTCTGACCACTCCTCTTGACAAAATTGGTGCAGTTCAGCTAAATGTGTTGGTTTTCTGACATGAACTTGTTTCTTCAGCATTGTCCACACGTTTAGGTCAGGACTTTGGGAAGGTCATTCTAAAACCTTAATTCTAGCCTGATTTAGCCATTCCTTTACCACTTTTGACGTGTGTTTCGGGTCATTGTCCAGTTGGAACACCCAACTGCACCCAAGACCCAACCTCAAGACCCAACCTCCAGGCTGATGATTTTAGGTTGTACTGAAGAATTTGGAGGTAATCCTCCTTTTTCATTGTCCCATTTACTCTCTGTAAAGCACCAGTTTCATTGGCAGCAAAACAGGCCCAGAGCATAATACTACCACCACCATGCTTGATGGTAGGGATGGTGTTCCTGGGATTAAAGGCCTCACCTTTTCTCCTCCAAACATTTTGCTGGGTATTGTGGCCAAACAGCTCAATTTTGGTTTGCTTGTGGATGGCTACCAAAAGCGCCTTATTGCAGTGAAACTTGCCAAGGGACATGTAACCAAATATTAACATTGCTGTATGTATACCGTAATTTCCGGACTATAAGCCGCTACTTTTTCCCCTCGTTCTGGTCCCTGCGGCTTATACAACGGTGCGGCTTATTTACGGCCTGTTCTTCTCCGACACCGACGAAGAGGATTTCGGTGGTTTTAGTACGCAGGAAGAAGACGATGACACAATGATTAAAGACTGATTTTTCAGATACCGGTAGGCTGGTTATTTTGATAACATACAGGCGAGCACTTTGTATTACTTTGCACCGTTGTATTATTTGTACTCTGCACGAATGCTGTTCGCCATGTCAAAGATGTGAAAGTTTGATTGAATGATTGAAAGATTTATTGTTAATAAATGGGACGCTTTGCGTTCCCAAACAGTCATCTCTGTCCCGACAATCCCCTCCGTGGTAGCAGGAACCCCTATATACTACGGTAATTACACATCAAAACCCTGCGGCTTATAGTCGGGTGCGGCTTATATATGGAGCAATCTGTATTTTCCCCTAAATTTAGCTGGTGCGGCTTATAGTCAGGTGCGGCTTATAGTCCGGAAATTACGGTACTTTTGAACCAGCAGATTTGGTCATATTTTCAGTAGACTCATAATAAATTCATAAAAGAACCAAACTTCATGAATGTTTTTTGTGACCAACAAGTATGTGCTCCAATCACTCTTATCACAAAAAAATAAGATTTGTAGAAATGATTGTAAACTCAAGACAGCCATGACATTATGTTCTTTACAAGTGTTTGTAAACTTTTGACCACGACTGTAGTGTCAGTTGGAGGTTGCCGGGTAGTTTTGTCTCCTGTACATTCATTTTGAGCATTTCTAGAACATAAGTGTAAAGGGAGATATAATTAGTTTTTCCTGACCAGAAATTTTTTCGTTAGAGTATTCCAGAGGGATCTTTTTTTTAATAAAGCATTTTAAATAGAATTCTATAATCAAAGGGGAGCTTTTGGGTGAATAAGTCTGAGCAGAGACGTAATGCAGTTCTATTGTTATGGTTTGACCCTGTAAGTAGGTGTGTAGCACCTTGAGGATAAAAATACATTATTGAAGTCCATTCAAGAGGAGATAAAAGCACGAGTTACATAATAGTAACTGCTGATAAAAGATTTCTGATTATTCTTATGTGAATAAAAAACAATCTGAAAACATGTCACGAGTCTAACGAATGCCAGGGATTGGTCACAAATGACCAAATTAGTTCTAAGGGTTGGTTTGGTATGAAACATAGGTGGAGTATATATGGAAAGCACTGTGATATTTGTAGCTGCCCACTTCCTGATTGTGTTGGGGTCATTTAAAGCACACACATACAATTTCCATATGAGTAATATGCAATGTTAAACTATGAGACCCGAAAGAAACAGAACTGTAGCATTACAACCTGACAGGCTACAGTTGAAGAAACAACCAACAAAAAGGTTTTTGATTTCTGCTTTCAAAACTGCTTAATCACATGTTCTCACTCTCTCCACTCAGGCTTTACTGCAAGAGGCCCACGGGGTGGAAGTAAAGAAACAGAAGGCGGAAGACAAAATTAACAAACGCTTGGCTGTCAACAAAGAAGACCTCGTGACTGCGGTACTGGGGGTCCCAAAAGCCAATATTTGATCTCAATTCAGCCAAGCCTGGGTTTTACTGTGTGTTTGTTTGTTTGTAGGAAAACATATTTCAGGAGCAAGTGGAAGGCCTGGTGGAAGAAAGTGAAGAAGAAGAAGAAACAACACCCATTGAGGAGAGGGAGGAAGATGGGGTTGGAGGTGGAGCCATCGTACTGGCAGAGAAGAAGACAGAGAAACAAAGGAAAAAACAGAAGGCAGAAAAAATAAAGGTATGTGTTAGCAAGCTTTCAAAAAGGAAGAAGTAGCTTACTCTACAAGCAGCAGTGTTTCCTCAGTGGTGGTGGTCGGTAATGATGTAATAGGTGAATTTGCATCATTGGCTATGGCGTGTTTGTAACAACAATAAAAGCAAAGCGAAACAAATGTGTTTAGAAATACGCATTAACTTTCTTCTATCACTTTTTTAATGTCGCAAACAAAACTAAGTGCTGTCAGAAGGGGAGGGGCCCTCAAAACTTGCTTTCTTCTCAGATGTGCCAAAAGACTCTTTACTGGATTTGTGACTCTACGAAAAATATTACTCAGTTTACCTTCTAAATATAGGGACAGCAGGGTTTCCCCTATATGTATCTGATCGTGGCAGCCATGCCCCATGTAGATTTTAAGCTGGGGGAAACCCTGGACAGAGTCGTTAAATTGTCAACACCAATTTGTCCTGCTCCATCCTAGTCTCTGGCAAACCAGGGGTCTCATTTATAAAACACTGTATAACTGATCGTAAAACATTACGTAAGCACAAATCTCAGAATGTACATAATGGACAAAAACAGATTTATACGCACTCTTCTCATAATCACACCTGGAGTGAATTGTGCACATAAGAGTTCCTCCCGTTATTCTCCCGCGACTCCTCCCACAATTGTCCATAACTGGTCATGCTAAATAGCTCATCAATGTGGTGATGAGTTTTTAAGGACTGTCATTAAATCCAAGAAGGCGATATTTTCAGATGGGGGCTTAATACGTTTAGCACCGTAACAGTATTGTTTTGGACGGCTAAGTAACATATTTAATAAAAGTAATTGGAATTTGAATGTTAATATTTGACCGATCATAATGTCCGTACCACCTTTACTTAGAACTGTTGCTAAGAAGAAGGAACAATATGTTCTCGTTTTAGTTTTCTGTTTGCCAAGTATTTGTCCAAATAATTATAGCATTTATTTGTCTTTTTTTGTATCACTTAATCAAAGCACATATTTTGTTATATAAAACAAGTACCGAATTTTCCGCACTATAAGGCGCACCTAAAAACCTCCAATTTCCTCAAAAGCTGACAGTGCGCCTTATAATCCGTTGTACCTAATATATGGACCAATATTGAGCCACAACAGGTCTCGCAACTACGGTAACTACGCCGACTTAATTTTCCCCCTTCTACGGCTGCTTACCGTAGAAGAAGAAGCACTTCTTCTACGGGGGAAAAAGAAGTTGGCGGCTGCTTACCGTAGTTGCGAGACCTAAACTTTATGAAAATGAAGTTTAGGTTTGTTGTGGCTCAATATTGGTCCATATATAAGGCGCATCGGATTTGAAGGCGCACTGTCAGCTTTTGACAAAATTGGAGGTTTTTAGGTGCACCTTATAGTGCGGAAAATACGGTATACATTTTCAAATGCAATAAACTTGTATTTCTCGTGTATTTTAACATTATAGTTGAAATGTAAGATGGGAAGAAAAAAAATAGTAAAATTAAAATATACCTTGTCTATCAGTGCTGTAATTATTAGTGTTGTTGAATATGTTTAAAAAGTTAATTATACACACACTAAAATCTTTCAACCAAGTTGTAGTTTAATTTTGAGTCCTAAAATAAATAGCTACACAATATAATGTTTTGACAGAAAACATTCAATATTGTTCTGGCTTCATAAGAGCTGTTTTATTTTTGTTTGTGTGTTTAAATATGTTTATATTCTATTTTGATTTGTTAACATTTTAGAATTTTTTTTTAATTCAGTGGAACCTCGATTTACAAACCTCTCTATATGCAAACTTTTGATTTAGGAACTTTTAGATCAAGCTACAAATACCTCTTTGTCCGAACCAGGTCGCTGCGTGCGAATGCTTCATTCAGGCGCCTGCAGCCAAGAAAGCAGGGCAAAACTTTGTTTTCGAGGCGCAACCATCCTCTTCACTTGATGCACAGGAGAAGTCACTTCTCAACACTTAAAAATGTGTGCCTATTCTTAGTTTTTAGCTTTTTGACAAGTTTTATCCATTTTGCTAATTCTGTAAGAGTCCCAAAAACTCAACAGACGAGCTGAAAAGGAGCGATAACTGCGAAATTGAGAAAAAAAAAACTTTTGTGAGGAGTACAATAATGGCTCTCACTAGTATGACCACAGCATAGCAAGTAACCACATCAAGTTTTAATTATGGTGAGACTTACATCACAGCAGAGGAAAAGACCCTATCTCTTCTCTTGTTCCAGAGCGTTCCCTCGCTCTTCCAAAGCACAGACACAGACATGGCTCCCCCCATTCCTTCTCCCACTGTCTGCTGCTTCTCGCCAGCTTCTCTGCTGTTGTCAATGTGGCTGGATTTAACTTTTTTAAACATTTCTTATTGTAGCATTATGGTTGTTAAAGGTACGGGTTTTGTTGTGTGTGTGCATGTGTTGGGAGAGCAAACAGCAGCTTATTGTTTTGACTTTATTCTTTTACATAGAAAGTTAATCCATCAGCCCCTTATGCTTGTTTGATATACAGTATTGTGCAGCACTAAAATAGAGACTTTAGTCAAGGCTTGATCCAATTATAGGTTTACATTGTTTCTTGTGGAGAACTCTGCTTCACGAACTATGTTCATAAAACCGCGGTTCCACTGTAATGCAAATTGGGTGGTCACTTTACTTCACTTCCGGTTTATGTGACGTTGAAAAACAGTTTTTCAACAAGAAACTGTCGAGTATAGGTTGATCCCTTTGTGCAAAGACAGCACGGCTTTTATATTCAATGTGAATACTGTATCTCAGTTGTTTAGACAGTAATGTGTTTGTACAAGTTTAGATTGGGGAGTGATGTTTCTTAATAGGGAAATAAGTTAATGGCTTTTTGTTAGAGCTGTCCGATAATATTGGACTGCCGATATCGGCCGATAAATGCTTTAAAATGTAATATCGGTATCGGTTTCAAAATGATCGGTATCTGTTTTAAAAAAAGTAAAGTTTATGACTTTTTAAAACGCCGCTGTGTACACGGACATAGAGAAGTACAGAGCGCCAATAAACCTTAAAGGCACTGTCTTTGCGTGCCGGCCCAGTCACATAATATCTACGGCTTTTCACACACACAAGTGAATGCAAGGCATACTTGGTCAACAGCCATACAGGTCACACTGAGGGTGGCCGTATAAACAACTTTAACACTGTTACAAATATGCGCCACACTGTGAACCAAACAAGAATGACAAACGCATTTCGGGAGAACATCCGCACCGTAACACAACATAAACAAATACCCAGAACGCCTTGCAGCACTAACTCTTCCGGGACGCTACAATATACACCCCCGCTACCCCCTCCCCTCCCCCCACCCCCCAACCCCGCCCACCTCAACCTCATCATGCTCTCTCAGGGAGAGCATGTCTCAAATTCCAAGCTGCTGTTTTGAGGCATGTTAAAAAAAATAATGCACTTTGTGACTTCAATAATAAATATGGCAGTGCCATGTTGGCATTTTTTTCCATAACTTGAGTTGAATTATTTTGGAAAACCTTGTTACATTGTTTAATGCATCCAGCGGGGTTTCACAACACAATTAGGCATAATAATGTGTTAATTCCACGACTGTATATATCGTATCGGTTGATATCAGAATCGGTAATTAAGAGTTGGACAATATCGGAATATCGTACACTACCGTTCAAAAGTTTGGGGTCACATTGAAATGTCCTTATTTTTTAAGGAAAAGCACTGTACTTTTCAATGAAGATAACTTTAAACTAGTCTTAACTTTAAAGAAATACACTCTATTAGGGCTGCAACAACTAATCGATTAAAATCTATTATAAAAATAGTTGCCGATTAATTTAGTCATCGATTCGTTGGATCTATGCTATGTGCATGCGCAAAGGCTTTTAAAAAAAAAAAAAAATTTTTTTATTTTTTTTAAAGTAAACCTTTATTTATAAACTGCAACATGTACAAACAGCTGAGAAACAATAATCAAAATAAGTATGGTGCCAGTATACTGTTTTTTTTCAATAAAATACTGGAAAGGATAGAAATGTAGTTTGTCTCTCTTATCCGATTTTTAATCGATTAATCGAAGTAATAATCGCCAGATTTATCGATTATCAAATTAATCGTTAGTTGCAGCCCTACACTCTATACCAGGGTTGGGCAATTAATTTTTACCGGGGGCCGCATGAGCAACCCGAGCACTGCTGGAGGGCCACACTGACAATATTTCAATTAAATTTTGCACAAATTATTTTTGATATACCGTAAGATAGATAATAATAATAATAATAATATTTTCATTTAACCTAACTTATCTTTATACAAAAGCAGATGGCTTTTGATGGTTTTATTTTTAACACTTTCTTACACAACACTTCCTGATGTATATTACAATACAAAAATTTCAATTTCTGTCACTTCATCCTGCATCCTCTTTGTTGTGAACGTCTGTAAGGTGATTGGCGAAGAAGGAAGAAGCGTTGCTGTTGCGGAAATGAGGAGTGAGGATTGGTTTTCCTTTTGAAAAGAACGAGATAAGTTGAGCTGTGTTAGTATAGCATGCTCAATAAAAGTTTAAAAAGAGCGTCAGACTTGGTGTGCACTTCTTCTGGACGCTTCCACACGCACGTCTCCTCACTTCTCATTTACACAACTCAAGAAGACGACATCTACTTCAGCAGGTCGTTACACTATTTTTTTAAACACAGCAACATGTGTACCACAAATAAGCACACGGCTTTACCTTTACTTGGCAGTCCATGTCTTTTTTAAAACACGCCATTCGTCATCAACTTTTCTCTTTTTAGCGTCTCGGGGATAAACGGGCATCACTTGTCGCTGTGCGCCTTCCCTCACAGTACATACGCACATATAACACTTTTCAAAATAAAAGCAGCACAGTTGTATTGCACGCACGACAACGATGTTTTTTTAAATTTATTTTGTATTTGTGATTGCCGCTGCGCGCACGAGCATACGTCCACACGGAAGTAATACAAATAACGCTTTTCAAAACAAAAGCAGCACCGCTGTATTGCACACTTGAAATAGATACTTTTTAAAATGTATTTTGTAATTTATAATTGGCCTCACGCGGGCCGGACAGGGACGTACAAAGGGCCGGATGCGGCCCGCGGGCTGCAGAATGCCCAGGTCTGCTCTATACATTGCTAATGTGGTAAATGACTATTCTAGCTGCAAATGTCTGGTTTTTGGTGCAATATCTACATAGGTGTATAGAGGCCCATTTCCAGAAACTATCACTCCAGTGTTCTAATGGTACAATGTGTTTGCTCATTGGCTCAGAAGGCTAATTGATAATTAGAAAACCCTTGTGCAATCATGTTCACACATCTGAAAACAGTTTAGCTTGTTACAGAAGCTACAAAACTGACCTTCCTTTGAGCAGATTGAGTTTCTGGAGCATCACATTTGTGGGGTCAATTAAACGCTCAAAATGGCCAGAAAAAGAGAACTTTCATCTGAAACTCGACAGTCTATTCTTGTTCTTAGAAATGAAGGCTATTCCACAAAATGGTTTGGGTGACCCCAAACATTTGAACGGTAGTGCAAAAAAGCCATTATCGGATATCTCTAGTTTTTGTGTTAGCATTTAAGCTAGCTAGCAACGTGACGCTAGTCAGTCCATAAATGTATCAAAGTGGGTATCATCCATCTATTTTCTACCGCGTGTCCCTTTCGGGGTCGCGGGGGGGGGTGCTGGAGCCTATCTCTGCTGCATTCGGGCGGAAGGCGGGTACACCCTGGATATCAATCAAGGTTTTTCAATCATTTTAATTCAATACGATAACACTAACCGTCGGGAGTTTTACAGCGGTATTCATTATTACACTTTATGTGCATGTATCTGGATCTGTATGGATCTGAGCCGAGGATGTCGTTGTGGCTTGTGCAGCCCTTTGAGACACTTGGGATTAAGGGCCATATAAGTAAACTTTGATTGATTGATGTAGGAGAAACGCCCGTAGCTGCTGAAACCGATGCAGCTCTTGCAGCCCATGAACACGCATGCACATGGCATCTGAGATAAATAAAGTCTATCCTTATCAAGGCTGGTAAAGTTATCAAAATAATGTTCATTCATCCTTTGTCTTATGGAATATCGGCCCAGGTATATGCAAATATGACATTGCTTTCTAAGAGAAGCTTCTGTCTCTTCTGTAAATGCAATTCTAGATACTGTTTTCCTAAATGGTTGAAAGTTGTGATTTTCACCAGTTGCTCATCTTGGCTAATTCCCCATCTCCGTTCCTTTTTTAGGAGCAACGGAGGAAGGCCGTGAGAACCCTGGCTAGCAAGCGACAGCAGCTTTTCCAGATTCGCTCCATCAGAGCCGCCGTCAAAACGCTAGAACAGAGAACCTTTGCGAGGCAGAAGCTACGGAAGGCCAACATGGAGGCCCAGAAAGCACAGCCCAGGCGCCTGGGTAAACTCAAGTAGGCACTTCACACGCTCCTCATCACACCGACCTCCATGTGTTAAAAGCTTTCTCACTGGGGAACTCCTCAGAGACCCATCAAGTCTTCCGGCTGCAAAATGCCGCTTTCTTCGTTTCCCTAAAAGCCCTTTAACGACCCCACGGGGTCACGTTTTGAGGTGTTGACGCCTGAACATATAGCTGACCATAACCCTTTGTCCAGGTTTCAGCCTCAGGACCTTGAGGTCAAGCTGAGCGACGAGCTTGCCAGTACGCTACGGCAACTAAAGGTATTTCAATAATTCCATTAAAATGAGACTGTGTGATATGAATGAGGATTATTCTGAGCTTGGGGAATGTATTGCAAAAATTGTACAGTATTTATTTTCTGCAACATCTTGTAATTCTACGCTGCTACAGCCAGAGGGCAGCATCATCCAGGACCGCTTCAAGAGTCTGCAGAAGAGGAACCTCATCGAACCCAGAGAGCGAGCCAAGTAAGGATGGCGGCGTCCCTCTTATGTCACATTTCATCCCAGGTTTGCTCAAATGCACATTCTTCACATGTGCTTCTCTCTCTTTTAGGTTCACGAGGAGGTACAAGCTGAAGTACGTGGAGAAGAGAGCTTTTAGAGCGATCACTTAGCGCCGCCGACCACCGGAGCAAAGCCAGAGAAGATGTAAAAGCCACATAATGGAACCACGTGTATATACCACGCAATGGCTTTTCAGACAATAGGACCATTTTGACACAATCATGCCACTTCAATCAGAAATACTGAAAATCAAGTATTTTTGTTGTTTGTCAGGAGGTGTAAGTTTGTCCATTAAAGCCCTTAAAAGAGTGCTTTACATCTAAGCTCAGTCAGGCAAATATGTTGCAGTTAAAGGTTAGAATTCGCCCTGTTTGCAGAAATGCTTAAATAAACTAAATATATTTAAAAAATGGGTTTGACTTTTACTAATAGATAATACATATTTCCTCAACATTAAATTAACAGAACATGTTTTCATTAGAAAGAAAATGGTGGTGTGTGTGATAACTCATTTCCACTGCGGAGCTTAAAAGCATAAGTCAGAGTTCTGCTCGACCACTTTGCCCTGTGAAGCACCACCAAAGCCTCTTATCTGGTAATTGGCGTGAAATTGTAATCTTGCACCTAAAGTGCACCCTTGTCGCACTGTACTGCACTATATAGATGACTAGTTCACATTTCATTTCAGTATTGAACTATACGAGTTTGCTTTGCACATCCACTGGAACATATAAATGACACGAATCCTGAATTCACTGCGTAACTGTGGTTGGAAACCTTTTACCGTCCAAAGAGCCGCAAAATACAGTTTGTACACTTAAGTGTTTTTTTATTTTTTTTTACAGGCCTATATCAGTTATTGCAGAATTAATTTGTTTATAAATGTGTGTGTGTGTGTGTATATATATATATATATATATATATATATATATATATATATATATATATATATATATATATATATATATATACACACATTTATAAACAAATAAATTATATATATATATATATATACACACATTTATAAACAAATAAATTATATATATATATATATACACACATTTATAAACAAATTAATTCTGCAATAACTGATAAATAGGCCTATATATGTGTGTGTGTGTGTATATATATATATACACTACCGTTCAAAAGTTTGGGGTCACCCAAACAATTTTGTGGAATAGCCTTCATTTCTAAGAACAAGAATAGACTGTCGAGTTTCAGAAGAAAGTTCTCTTTTTCTGGCCATTTTGAGCGTTTAATTGACCCCACAAATGTGATGCTCCAGAAACTCAATCTGCTCAAAGGAAGGTCAGTTTTGTAGCTTCTGTAACAAGCTAAACTGTTTTCAGATGTGTGAACATGATTGCACAAGGGTTTTCTAATCATCAATTAGCCTTCTGAGCCAATGAGCAAACACATTGTACCATTAGAACACTGGAGTGATAGTTGCTGAAAATGGGCCTCTATACACCTATGTAGATATTGCACCAAAAACCAGACATTTGCAGCTAGAATAGCACTTAGCAACAAAGGGTTGGAGTTGGGGGTTAAATCACCAAAATGATTCCCGGGCGCGGCGCCGCTGCTGCCCACTGCTCCCCAAGGGTATGGGACAAATGCAGAGGACAAATTTCGCCACATCTAGTGTGTGTGTGTGACAATCATTGGTACTTTAATCTTTAATCTTAATTTACCACATTAGCAATTAGCAATGTATTTCTTTAAAGTTAAGACTAGTTTAAAGTTATCTTCATTGAAAAGTACAGTGCTTTTCCTTAAAAAATAAGGACATTTCAATGTGACCCCAAACTTTTGAACGGTAGTGTATATATATGTGTGTGTGTATATATATATATATATATATATATATATATATATATATATATATATATATATATGTATATATGTATATATATATATATATATATATATATATGTATATACATATGTATATGTGTATACATACACATATATAAATATATACACATTTATATACTGTGTATATATATATATATATGTGTATGTATATATGTATATATATATATATATACACTATGTGTGTGTGTGTATATATATGTATATATATATGTATATAAAATAGAATAGAAAGTACTTTATTGATCCCTGGGGGAAATTCAGCACCACAGTTCGCTCACAATAGACAATAAACACTTAAGTATTTTTCACAGGTGAATAATATAAAAACAGTCTCATATATATATATATATATATATATATATATATATATATATATATATATATATATATATATAGTTGTACCTCATTTTACGAGCTGCATCGGTTAATCTCCCATTGAAATACAATTAATTACTGCTTGTCCATACAGCACAATTTTAACAGATAACATGCCTTTAAAAAACACTTTTATATAAGAGATATTGTATAAAACCAATGCAATCGAATGTACAGTAGATTTATGAAGTAATATAATTTACAGGAAATATTTACAAAAGTGGACTACTTTTGCTGCTTCTCTGTCAAACACACCCTCAGCAGCTTGTTCATATTTTTCATTTATAAATATCCACAATTTAGATAGTATTTTACTATCCTTAGTTGTCAAGTATTAGGTCATATGACTGAAGTGCTCGGCTATAAAATTGGCTAAAAGAACAACAAAAAACATTAGCACGTTAGTGTTAGCGTTTTGTTACCATGCTAACAGTTAACAAATATCAAGTACCATGGTATATGACTCTGAGGTGTCCGGGTGTTAAGTGATCTGAAAGAGTCAGCCTGCCAGAATGTTAACGTTAGCATGCTAACGGTTAGCTTGTGTCAAGTATTAGGTCATATGACTAAGAGGCTCGGCTATGAAATTTGCTAAAAAAAAAAAAAAATTAGCACGTTAATATTTGCGTTTTATTAGCATGCTAACAGTTAGCATGTATCAAATATCAATGTATATGACTGAGGTGTCCGGATGGGAAATTATCTGAAAGAGTCTGCATGCCAGAATGTTAACGTTAGCATGCTAACAGTTAGCTTGTGTCAAGTATTAGGTCATATGACTGAAGTGCTCGGCTATAAAATTTGCTAAAAAAATAAATAAATTAGCATGTTAATGTTAGCGTTTTTTTAGCATGCTAACAGTTAGCATGTATCAAGTACCAATGTATATGACTGAGGTGTCCGGGTGTTAAATTAACTAAAAGAGTCAGCATGCCAGAATGTTAAAGTTTAGCATGGTAACAGTTAGTTTGTGTCAAGTATTAGGTCATATGACTAAAAAATGAAATTTTGAAATTTGCTAAAAAAAAAGTTAGCACGTTAATATTTGCGTTTTATTAGCATGCTAACAGTTAGCATGTATCAAGTACCAAGGTGTATGACTCTGAGGTGTCCGGGTGTGAAATTATCTAAAAGAGTCAGCATGCCAGAATTTTAAAGTTTAGCATGTTAACAGTTAGTCTGTGTCAAGTATTAGGTCATATGACTAAGATGCTTGGCGATAAAATTTGCTAAAAAAAAAGAAAGTTAAAGATTAAGATTAAAGCACCAATGATTGTCACACACACACTTAGATGTGGTGAAATTTGTCCTCTGCATTTGTCCCATCCGCTTGGGGAGCAGTGGGCAGCAGTGGCGCCGCGCCCGGGAATCATAGCACGTTAATGTTAGCGTTTTGTTAGCATGCTAACAGTTGGCTTGTGTCAAGTATTAGGTCATATGACTGAAGTGCTCGGCTATAAAATTTGCTAAAAAAAAAATAAAAAAATAGCACGTTAGTGTTAGCGTTTTGTTAGCATGCTAACAGTTTGCTCGTGTCAAGTATTAGGTAATATGACTGAAGTGCTCGGCTATAACATTTGCAAAAAAAAATAAATAAAATAACACGTTAGTCTTAGTGTTTTGTTAGCATGCTAACAGTTAGCTTGTGGCAAGTATTAGGTCTTATGACTGAAGTGCTCGGCTATAAAATTTTCTAAAAAAAAAGTTAGTACGTTAATGTTAGCGTTTTGTTAGCATGCTAACAGTTAGCATGTATCAAGTACCAAGGTGTATGACTCTGAGGTGTCTGGGTGTGAAATTATCTAAAAGAGTCAGCATGCCAGAATTGTAAAGTTTAGCATGTTAACAGTTAGTTTGTGTCAAGTATTAGGTCATATGACTGAGGTACTTAGCTATAAAATTTGCTAAAAAAAAAAAAAAAAAAAAAAAAAGTTAGCACGTTAATGTTAGCGTTTTGTTAGCATGCTAACAGTTAACAAATATCAAGTACCATGGTATATGACTCTGAGGTGTCCGGGTGTTAAATTATCTAAAAGAGTCAGCATACCAGAATGTTAAAGTTTAGCATGTTAACAGTTAGCTTGTGTCAAGTATTAGGTCATATGACTAAGATGCTCGGCTATAAAATTTGCTAAAAAAAAAAAAAAGTTAGCACGTTAATGTTTGCGTTTTGTTAGCATGCTAACAGTTAGCAAATATCAAGTACCATGGTATATGACTCTGAGGTGTCCGGGTGTGAAATTATCTAAAATAGTCAGCAGATCAGAATGTTAACGTTAGCATGCTAACAGTTAGCTTGTGTCAAGTATTAGGTCATATGACTAAGAGGCTCGGCTATGAAATTTGCTAAAAAAATAAATTAGCATGTTAATGTTAGTGTTTTGTTAGCATGCTAACAGTTAGCTTGTGTCAAGTATTAGGTCATGTGACTGAGGTGCTCGGCTATGAAATTTGCTAAAAAAAAGTTAGCATGTTAATGTTAGCGTTTTGTTAGCATGCTAACAGTTAGCTTGTGTCAAGTTTTAGGTCATATGACTGAAGTGCTCGGCTGTAAAATTTGCTAAAAAAAATAAAAAATTAGCATGTTAATGTTTGTGTTTTATCAGCATTCTAACAGTTAGCATGTATCAAGCACCATGGTATATGACTTAGGTGTCCGGGTGTTAAATGATCTAAAAGAGTCAGCATGCCAGAATGCTAACGTTAGCATGCTAACAGTTAGCTTGTGTCAAGTGGTCATATGAGTAAAGTGCTCGGCTATAAAATTTGCTAAAAAAGTTAACATGTTAATGTTAGCGTTTTGTTAGCATGCTAACAGTTAGCATGGGTCAAGTACCAAGTTATACAAGTCTGAGGCGAAATTGGCCAAAAAAGTTAGCATGCGAGTGTTAGTAATTATGCCTAAGCCAATCAGTGGACACGATACCAAAGAGCACAGTCTGTTTGTTTTGGTCTCATCTAGTGGCCAATACTACTCTATTATTGATATTTTCAGTTCATTTAGCCATTTTTATGCTGGGAATTACTTAATTTGGGGCACAATGACGTAGAATAGGCTTTGTTACCGATAACACAGAGCTAAGATACAGATGTTGTGTTCAGATAGGTTAGCATATATTGATTATTGTATCGGTTTTACTTTCTTTAATTGATTAAATCTATCAAAGTGATTCCCGCAGGAAAAAATTTGAACACCCCTGTACTAAAGTGTTGCCTAGCAACCAATATTGCTTAAGCCTTAAAGGCCTACTGAAACCCACTACTACCGACCACGCAGTCTGATAGTTTACATATCAATGATGAAATCTTAACATTGCAACACATGCCAATACGGCCGGGTTAACTTATAAAGTGCAATTTTAAATTTCCCGCTAAACTTCCGGTTGGAAACGTCTATGTATGATGACATATGCGCGTGACGTCACGACGGCAACGGAAGTATTCGTACCCAATGTGTCACCATACAAACTGCTCTGTTTTCATCGAACAATTCCACAGTATTCTGGACATCTGTGTTGGTGAATCTTTTGCAATTTGTTTAATGGACAATGGAGACTGCAAAGAAGAAAGTTGTAGGTGCGATTGGTGTATTAGCAGCGGACTACAGCAACACAACCAGGAGGTTGTGTTGTGTTTGAGCTGGATAGCAGACGCGCTACCGTGAGTACAGCTTTGGCTTCCAAACATTTGATCGCTTGCCCGTACGTGCGTGTCGCTATGTGCATGTCACGTACGTAACTTTGGGGAAATATATGTTTCTTGCCAACTCTGATGGCGGCCGGGGTGTCGTCGAAAGCTACAACGCCCGCCGCCGCCGCTCCGTAACTAGCTTCAATTGTTAAGCTTCGCCAAGCTGGAAATTATTAACCGTGTATTTACATGTTCATGGTTTAATAGTATTGTTGATCTTCTGTCTATCCTTCCAGTCAGGGATTTATTTATTTTGTTTCTATCTGCATTTGAGCCCGATGCTATCACGTTAGCTCCGTAGCTAAAGTGCGTCAACGATGTATTGTCGTGGAGATAAAAGTCACTGTGAATGTCAGTTTCGCGTTATCGACTCTCATTTTCAAGAGGATATAGTATCCGAGGTGGTTTAAAATACAAATCCGTGATCCACAATAGAAAAAGGAGAGTGTGTGGAATCCAATGAGCCCTTGTACCTAAGTTACGGTCAGAGCGAAAAAAGATACACCCTGCACTGCCTCTCTAGTCCTTCAATCTAACGTTTCTCATCCACACATCTTTCATCCTCACTCAAATTAATGGGGTAATCATCGCTTTCTCGGTCCGAATCTCTCTCGCTCCATTGTAAACAATGGGGAATTGTGAGGAGTCCTTCCTCCTGTGACGTCACGCTACTTCCGGTATAGGCAAGGCTTTTTTTATCAGCGACCAAAAGTTGCGAACTTTATCGTCGTTGTTCTATACTAAATCCTTTCAGCAAAAATATGGCAATATCGCGAAATGATCAAGTATGACACCTAGAATGGATCTGCTATCCCCGTTTAAATAAAAAAAATTCATTCCTGTAGGCCTTTAAACTACGTTCCTAAAACCAGTAGTAGGGTAGAATAAGGACATTGAAAGGCGACATTAGGGAAATGTATTTGTTTGTGTACGCCCATGCCAGACTAACAGATGGCAGCCAATTTGTTTGTTTTTCTGTCCCGTTTTATTTATTTATTTATTTTTTTGCCTCGTCTTCACATGGGAGGCACAACACTGCCAGATTGTTTTGAGATGGGGCGGATCTGTGTGTGCGTGTGTGTGTGTGTGTGTGTGTGTGTGTGTGTGTTCTGGCAATGCTTACTTAATGGGGACATCGCTCTGTTTACACCAGTGGTTCTTAACCTTGTTGGAGGTACCGAACCCCACCAGTTTCATATGCGCATTCACCGAACCCTTCTTTAGTGAAAAATAAAAAAAACATTTTTTTTCAAATTCAAGACAAAGTTATATGTTTTTGGTAACATATTCTAAGTAACGAAGACTTAATTTAGAGTTATTTGGTTAGGGTTAGGGTTAGAGGGTTAGGGCCAGGGTTAGAATAAGGCCATGCCGAATAAGGCATAAATAAGTACTTAATAATGACTAGTTAAGAGCCAATGTGTTACTAATTTGCATGTTAATAAGCAACTAATTAATGGTGAATATGTTCCCCATACTAAAGGGTTACCATGTTTTTTACTGGTGCACAAAATGAACCGTGCATGAACATCACCTTGTTCAAAGAACAAAACCAACACTGTGCATAAACTCACAACAAATGACACACCTGCAAATCAGTGTGACTTCTGCTGTTGCCGTATCCGTAATACGCCGATAGGGAGAAGTTTTTATTTACACGATGAGTCGGGTATGTCTTGACCTCCGCCGAACCCCTGAGCCCGACTCACCGAACCCCTAGTGTTCGATCGAACCCAGGTTAAGAACCACTGGTTTACACAGTCACCTTTAGGGGATCTCTGACGGTATGGGGACAAAAAAAACAGGTCCCCTAAAGGGAAACCTTTTTAAATGATAGTCAGATCCATTCTGAAGATGCGTAAGTGATGAGTAATGAGTTTGTATTTTATTTCTGGGATGAGAATCAGCACCTCCAAGTCCGAGTCCATGGTTCTCGCCCGGAAAAGGGTGGAGTGCCATCCCCGGGTTGGGAAGGAGACCCTGCCCCAAGTGTAGGAGTTCAAGTACCTCGGAGTCTTCTTCACGAGCGAGGCAAGAGTGGATCGTGAGATCGACAGGCGGATCGGTGCGGCGTCTTCAGTAATGCGGACGCTGTATCGATCCGTTGTGGTGAAGAAAGAGCTGAGCCGGAAGGCAAAGCTCTCAATTTGCCGGTCGATCTACGTTCCCATCCTCACCTATGGTCATGAGCTTTGGGTTATGACCAAAAGGACAAGATCACGGGTACAAGCGGCCGAAATGAGTTTCCTCCGCCAGGTGGCAGGGTTCTACCTTAGAGATAGGGTGAGAAGATCTGCCATCCGGGGGGAGCTCAAAGTAAAGCCGCTGCTCCTCCACATCAAAAGGAGCCAGATGAGGTGGTTCGGGCATCTGGTCAGGATGCCACCCGAGCGCCTCCCTAGGGAGGTGTTTAGGGTACGTCCAACCGGTAGGAGGCCACGGGGAAGACCCAGGACGCGCCCCGGGATCCCCCGGGAGGAGCTGGACGAAGTGGGTTGGGAGAGGGAAGTCTGGGCTTCCCTGCTTAGGCTGCTGCCCCTGCAAACCGACCTCGGATAAGCGGAAGAAGATGGATGGATGGATGGGTAAGATAATGCTTTATTGATCCCACATCAGGGAAATTTGGGTTACCTTGTTTACGTGTTTCAAATATTGGTAAAAGAGAACATTTATTTTCTTGAAAAGTGAAACATTTGTTATCCTGGCATTAATAGTACTGTGATTCTGTATGGTATCCATTCTTAGTTAAAACTAATATATTTTTCCAATTCCAGTGTTCCTTAGGATGACATTTTCATACAGCATGATTATAAAACATTATTACCTTAAAGTATGATTCACATTCAGAATTGTCCATCCTTCTATATATGGTAGTTGGAGTTGCAGACAACTTCCATCCATCCATCCATTTTCTACCGCTTATTCCCTTCGGGGTCGCGGGGGGCGCTGGAGCCTATCTCAGCTACAATCGGGCGGAAGGCGGGGTACACCCTGGACAAGTCGCCACCTCATCGCAGGGCCAACACAGATAGACAGACAACATTCACACTCAAATTCACACACTAGGGCCAATTTAGTGTTGCCAATCAACCTATCCCCAGGTGCATGTCTTTGGAGGTGGAAGGAAGCTGGAGTACCCGGAGGGAACCCACGCAGTCACGGGGAGAACATGCAAACTCCACAAAGAAAGATCCCGAGGCCGGGATTGAACTCACGACTACTCAGGACCTTCGTATTGTGAGGCAGACGCACTAACCCCTCTGCCACCGTGCTGCCCTGCAGACAACTTCATTACTGCTAAATAGCAGTTTTCAGTAATGTCACAGAAGATGCAGGATTTGCTTTAACATTTAAAAGTGGTGAAACTTCCTATAAGAGGACAGCTGTAGTGCTGTATTCTGAGGATCATGTCATATTTAATTTGAGCTTTTTTTTTTCTTTTTTTTAAATGGTCCTCAGTAGTCATGTACAAATTTGTGTGAATTATGCAAAATTCTTTAAATTTGGTCCTCATGAACCATATTAACTCTTTTTCCCCAGGGTCCCCAGTAAGAATGATCGGCACATTACTTCATCAATCCAGAGATTTAAAGACGTATATGAGCTAACTGGGCAGTGGCCATTTTACCAAATTTGTTTTTATGCCTCCACAACCTGTAGAAAGGGTGGTCCCCACAAGTGATGAGCAAAAACTTGGTCCCCATTCCAAATGATAACCAGTATGTGTGTGTGCTGTAGTCACTCATTACTATATACGGTCACGTGACTCCTTGGCTTATTTGCTGCACTATGACAGGATTTGGCCCAGTGTGCCTCTGCCTGTCTCACTTCTGGATCGTGTCGGGTTCACAGATGCTGTGCTGGCTGCAGCCGGGCAGGCACACTGGAGCACGATGGCATGCTCCAGATGTCAGCTGCAGCCAGCTGAGTTCAACTACAACACACGACCACTAACTGTTAGCACGTCATGCATGTCAAACATCCACCCACTTTTTTTTTTTGGGTCATGGCTCATCAGCTGCAGATGCAAGGCGGTTTATTCCATCTCGTTTTACAGTTTTTGCAATAAAACTTGCTTTTGCAAAACGGAAGATAATTGCCGACATGAGTCCGAATCTTCCAGAAAGCATTCCACTCGTTGGCTGATCTATTTATTGCAACAGCTGCATCAATAATTCAGCAAAGATAATGCTCAGTAAGGTACTAATTGAACATTATAATGAATGAATTTAGTGGTGGAGGAAAATATTGCTTCCTATTGAGAGCTGTTCCTATTTTGTTTAGAAAGGGTCCAAATATTAGACACAGCTACCAATAATAATAATCAGCATATTGGTGTATAAATACCTCTGTCAATTTTTTTTTTTTTTTTTTTTTGGTAACACTTTAGTATGGGGAACATATTCAAAGTAACCAATACCTAATTTAGAGTTATTTGGACACTAGGGGAACATGTAAGGATTAGGGTTAGGGCTGTGAATCTTTGGGTGTCCCACGATTCGATTCAATATCGATTCTTTGGGTCACGATTCGATTCAAAATCGATTTTTTTTTTCAATTCAACACGATTCTCGATTCAAAAACGATTTTTTTCCCGATTCAAAAGGATTCTCTATTAATTCAATACATAGGATTTCAGCAGGATCTACCCCAGTCTGTTGACATGCAAGCAGAGTAGTAGATTTTTGTAAAAAGCTTTTATAATTGTAAAGGACACTGTTTTATCAACTGATTGCAATAATGTACATTTGTTTTAACTATTAAATGAACCAAAAATATGACTTATTTTATCTTTGTGAAAATATTGGACACAGTGTGTTGTCAAGCTTATGAGATGTGATGCAAGTGTAAGCCACTGTGACACTATTGTTCTTTTTTAAAATTTTTTAAATAAATGTCTAATGATGATGTCAATGAGGGATTTTTAATCACTGCTATGTTGAAATTGTAACTAATATTGATACTGTTTTTGATAATATTCATTTTTGTTTCACTATATGGTTTGTTCTGTGTCGTGTTTGTGTCTCCTCTCAATTGCTCTGTTTATTGCAGTTCTGAGTGTTGCTGGGTCAGGTTTGGTTTTGGAATTGGATTGCATTGTTATGGTATTGCTGTGTATTGTTTTGTTGGATTGATTAATTAAAAAAAATAAAATAAAAAAATAAATAAATCTATTTTTTAAAAATGAAAATCGATTCTGAATCCCACAACGTGAGAATCGCGATTCGAATTCGAATCGATTTTTTCCCACACCCCTACTAATAATCAATAATTCTGAGGTTATTGAGAGAAGACTCTTAGTTAATGGCTTACTGGTTGTATAATAAGGCCATGCAGAATAAGGTATTGATAAGTACCTAAAAATGACTAATTAAGAGCCAATATGTTACTAATTTGCATGTTAATAAGCAACTAATTAATGGTGAATATGTTCCCCATACTAAAGTGTTACCATTTTTTGTTGTTGTTGCAAGATGGCGCTGCTGGTGGCAGGAGCTCTGTGCTCTTGTGTCATCATTTTGTGTTCCCGGTGTTTCCCTCTTGTTTGCATGTTTTCATGTTTTTTTTGTCTTTTGGTTCGGGACCCTTTGGGACTGTGTGACAAGGGGTCGCACTTTTGTGACTTCTGCGGTGCTTTTTTGTGAACTTCTGGATCTGCATCCCGGGAGCCTTTTGGCCATGGAGACCAGATGCCGGGTCTCTACCACACCAGAGTCCGTTTGGAGAGACTGGAAGAGATGCGGATGAAGAGACAGGGCTGCGGAGCTGGCGCTGGGCGCCGGGACGGACGAGCTTCACAGTGTCTTGGCTGAATGAGCGTGTATCGGACACCTCGGTCTCCTTAGACCATACCTGGGCAAATTAAGGCCCGGGGGCCACATGTGGCCCGTTGAGCTTTTCAATCTGGCCCGCCGGACATTCCCAAATAATTTGTTTAGATCTTTAAGATGGAAAGTGTAGCTGCCATTATGATGTGCAGTGATGTTTTCTAATGACCGTAAGTCTTCAACTATACAAAGTATTTCAATGGTTGGAATCTGCGCTTATGGATGCTATACCAGTTACTATGGTCATCTAATTAGTTACAATGGTAATCTAATTAGTTACTATGGTCATCTAATTAGTTACTATGGTCATCTACGTCACAGCAGCTCAGACGAGGCACCAAGCAGTGTGGGTGGGGAGCGTTTCCACAGACGCGGAAGGAGATTTTCACAACAAAGTTCTAAAGCTTAGTGATGTATAGAATAGAATAGAATAGAATAGAATAGAAAGTACTTTATTGATCCCTGGGGGAAATTCAGCAAATATCACATATATCAGATTGTAGGTGGGTTTATTTTGTACCCTTCGCATTCATATTTCACTGTTTGTTGCGTTTCACTTGATTGTAAAATATGTCGATCGAAAGTGGGATGTGACGTTTATATTTTGTCAATATTCAGTGTTTTATCGTTCATAGAAAAATGTAAAAATTCCATTACGGTTTTTAAGGCGGTCTGTCATAACGTTTTTAGCATTCAATCAGACATTATTGTGAGGTTTTGTATTAGTGTTCCTAAAAATAGATATACCGGCCCCCAGACACATTTTTTTCTCTAAATGTGGCCCCTGAGTCAAAATAATTGCCCAGGCCTGCCTTAGACGCATCCTCGCTCATCCATGCGGACTGGACACTGGCAGAGAGTTAGTGGGCGGCCAAGGGTGGATTCGGCTCTATTGGTTGCTTTGTTGGGTCTGCTTCTTTCTCTGGCCATGCTCCCCGCACCCCAGCAGACGATGGCGTGGAACACCGCAGAGACCACCACAGTGTGTATGTTTTGTTGTTGTTTTTACTTTTGTAGCTGTATGTAGAAACGGTTGGTTGCATCAGCTCTGCTCTTTTAATGTCTTTAATGTCCTTTGTGTTCTTTGATGTTTCCCTCTTACACACATGCTTATGTGTGCTATGGCTATGAGGTTTTTTTTCCCTTGGTCTCAGTCTGGACCCCCTCTCCAGGGGCCCAGGCTTAGGCTGAATATGTTTTTTCTCAGTGGACTTACGTATTTTCCGGACTATAAGGCGCACTTAAAACCCTTTTTTTCTCTCAAAACTCGACAGTGTGCCTTTTAACCTGGTGTGCCTAATGTAAGGAATACGTTTGGTTGAGCTTACCCACCTCAAAGCTATTTTATTTGGTACATGGTGTAATGATAAGTGTGACCAGTAGATGGCAGTCAAACATAAGAGATAAGTGTAGGCTGCACTTATCAATATGACTCAAGTAAACAACACCAACATTGTATATTTTCCATTGAAAATATACATTACACACGGCTCTCAAAAATCTATCAACATGTTTTAGTGCGACTGGTAAGCTATGAAGCCGCACCGCTTCAACATATAAGTATTATTATGGTGTGTGTATAAGGTAAGACATATTATCTGGCGTTTTGTTTTGCAATATTATGCAAAAGCAACTTTTCTTACCTTCTGGTACCTGCTGATCTGTAATTGGGATCTGCATAAATCCTGAAAAATGTTGCGCATCCGCGTTTGTAGTCCGTACCGACTCCGGTACGCTTCTTCTTTTTGTCTATCTTCTTGTTATGGAACATTCATCCTCCGCTGTTGCCATTTCTAATATAAAGTAGTGTAAAGTTCTTATATCTGTCAGTAAACTCGCCATGAAAGCGCTAAAACATACCGGTGTAGTGAGTTTACATTATTCACCCAAGGAACTTTAGTTATTAGAGAGTTTTGGTCGGACGGTTTTTCACGGAACACATTTCCTGTGCTGTTGTTTCCGGATGAGGAGATGCTGCTCCGTTATTGATTTAAGTAAAGTCTGAATTTAATTAAAACAGTTAGCTCCATCTTGTAACACTTCTTCCACTCCCGTCCTTGCACGCTACACCGCTACAACAAAGATGACGGGGAGAAGACGCTGTCGAAGGAGAGTCACGTAAATAAGACCGCCAACAAAACGGTGCATCCGGAAGCAACTGTCAGAAAGCGGCTTGAAGATGATCTGTAAAACATAATCTATGCAACATTTTGACCAAAGAACCACCATTACATGTTATGTAGACCACAAGGAAGTGTTTTCAATTTAGAAAAAAATAAAATAATAATATGACTTCTTTATTGCGCCCTATATATGCGCCTTATACTGTATATGAAAAAAGATCAAAAATAGACCAGTGCGCCTTATAATCCGGTGCACCCTACGGTCCGTATACAATATCTCCTGTGTGCTGCTTCTGTGTCAAACACACCATCAGCAGCTTCTCCATATCTTATTGAATTAATTTCCGCCGTTTAGATATAATTTTAACATTCTTGGCTGGCTTTAGACTCTTTCTGCTTCAGTATGGTGCAGACTAGCAGTGATACGCTTGAATTGCTTCACCTCTACATGCTCGGTCATATTTTTTTAAATATTTAATTCTTTAATTCAATCAATATCCTTTGCTTCTTCTTAGCACTGTCCTTCACACTCACTTTGTTACCACGGTTGGAAAAACAAGCATAAGCTAATCCTATTGAGTATTTTTGTCGGATCCCAAGGGGTTGGCTGTGACATTCCTTACGCCAACTAGAGAGGCTCGTAACCCAAATTTGGGCTCGCAACCTTAAGCGTGACAATTGGCCGAGAGACTCAGAAAAAACGTCGAATCCCGCGAGGTACCACTGTACAGTATTTACAATGTGACATGAAAAACACAAAAAGTGCTCTCACCTCAGTCGTCTTACTCCAGAGAAGTGTGAAGTATATTGTCAATTAGATTTATATAGCGCTTTTCTCTAGAGACTCGAGGCATTTTAAATAGTGAAACCCATTATCTAAGTTACATTTAAACCAGAGTGGGTGGCACTGGGAGCAGGTGGGTAAAGTATTTTGCTCAAGGACACAACGGCAGTGTCTAGGATGGCGGAAGCGGGGATGAATGAATGAAATAAGTTTATTTCGGTCATATAATCAACCATCAACCATTAACCATTTTGTGTGACCAGTTTAAGAGTACAGATTATACATATATAACAATCATACACATTTACACAAAAAAAGAAAAGAAAAGAAAAAGAATGACTGAAAAAGGAATAGGGTGAAGCCAAGGCTTATATTTGCCTATCCTATACCTTCACTGAAAATAAGATTACCTGGAATATCAACGTTAAAAAGAAGAAGAAAAAAATCAATGGGATGAAAGTAATTGTTACTATATTTTATAATTTTCAATTATTTCACCTTTCAATGTTTTCCTGAACCTTAACAAAGAAGTACATGTCTTCAGCTCATCACTGAGCTTGTTCCACCATTTAACTCCTAAAACTGAAATACATTTGTATTTTATATTCGTTCTTGCTTTACCAATTTCAAAAATCAATATCCCCGTAAATTATAGTTTTCTCCTGTTAATTGAAATATCAATCAATCAATCAATCAATGTTTATTTATATAGCCCTAAATCACAAAAGTCTCAAAGGGCTGTACAAGCCACAACGACATCCTCGGCACAGAGCCCACACAAGGGACGTCGATGTGAATGACTATGAGAAACTTTGAGGAGGATCGCATATGTGGGTAACCCCCCCTCTAAGTACAGTCCCTAGTGGATCCAACATAACAGTGAGAGTCCAGTCCATAGTGGGGCCAGCAGGAGACCATCCCGAGCGGAAACAGGTCAGTAGCGCAGAGACGTCCCCAACCGATGCACAGGCGAGCGGTCCACCCCGGGTCCCAACTCTGGACAGCCAGCACCTCATCCATAGTCACCGGAACCGGAATAACCGGCGAGGGGGCAAAGGAGAAAAGAAAACGGCAGATCAGCGTCGCTAGTGGACAAAATGGAACGGATTTTAGCGATATTACGGAGATGAAAGAAGGCCGTTTTAGTAACACTCTTAATGTGTGACTCGAACGAGAGAGTTGGGTCGAAAATAATACCCAGATTCTTCACCGAGTCGCCTTGTGTAATTGTTTGGTTGTCAAATGTTAAGGTGGTATTATTAAATAGATGTCGGTGTTGAGCAGGACCGATAATCAGCTTTTCCGTTTTCTTAGCGTTGAGTTGCAAAAAGTTAGCGGACATCCATTGTTTAATTTCATTAAGACACGCCTCCAGCTGACTACAATCCAGCGTGTTGGTCAGCTTTAGGGGCATGTAGAGTTGAGTGTCATCAGCATAACAGTGAAAGCTAACACCGTATTTGCGTATGATGTCACCTAGCGGCAGCATGTAAATACTAAAGAGTGCAGGGCCAAGAACCGAACCCTGGGGGACTCCGCACGTTACCTTGACATAGTCAGAGGTCACATTGTTATGGGAGACACACTGCATCCTGTCAGTAAGATAAGAGTTAAACCAAGACAAGGCGAAGTCTGACATACCAATACGTGTTTTGATACGCTCTAATAAAATATTATGATCGACGGTATCGAATGCAGCGCTAAGATCAAGAAGCAGCAACATGGATGACGCATCAGAATCCATCGTTAGCAATAGATCATTAGTCATTTTTGCGAGGGCTGTCTCCGTAGAGTGATTTGCCCTGAAACCGGATTGAAAAGGTTCACAGAGATTGTTAGACGCTAAGTGTTCATTTAGCTGCTGTGCAACAATTTTTTCGAGGATTTTCGAGATAAACGGAAGGTGGGACACCGGCCGGTAGTTTACCAAGAGATCAGGATTGAGGTTAGGTCTTTTGAGTAGAGGATTAATAACCGCTTTTTTGAATGCTAGGGGAACAGTGCCAGAGGAAAGTGATAAGTTTATAATATTTAGCACTGATGGACCTAATAATACAAAAAGCTCCTTGATAAGTTTCCCAGGAAGTGGGTCAAGTAAACATGTTGTTTGTTTTGTCCCATTTACACATCTTAACAATTCCTCTAATGTTATTTCATCAAAGAGAGAGAAACTATTTTGGAGGGCGGTATCTGTCGTATATACAGTCGTATCTGTGTTAATAGAACCCAGTTGTAGCTGGGATGCATTGTCTTTAATCTATTTTCTATTGACTTCAAATTTCCTATTAAAGAAATACATAAAGTCATCTGCCGAGTGGGTGGAGCTACTGGGTGGAGTCCCTTGTTGGGTTAGCGATGCTACTGTACTAAACAAAAATTTAGGATCATTTTTGTTGATGTGGATGAGATTTGAGTAATATTTAGCTGTAGCTAAGGTAAGCATGCGTTTATAAGTTATTAAACTATCACTCCATCTTTTTGAACGTCTCTTCTGGATGCACCGTTTTGTGGGCGGTTTAATTACGTGCCTCCACTTCAACAGCGTCTTCTCCTCGTCATCTTGGTTGTACCGGTAGTTTTTAGCGCTTGCATGGCTAGTCTACTGACAGATAAAAGTTAGAACTTTACACTATTTTGTATTAGAAATGGCAACAGCGGAGGAGGATGCCCCACAACAGCAGGATAGAGAAAGAGAAGGAGCTTATTGACTACGGTGTGGACTACAATGGCGGACTTTTCAGGACTTTTGCAGATCCCAATTACACATCGGCAGGTAACAATAGGAAAGAAAAGTTGGATTTGCATAATACTGTGAAACAAAACACTAGGTAATATGTCTCCTAATAGGTGCCATAATAATACCCGTATGTTGAAGTACAGTATGTCTGACTAGGGTAGTGTAATACTCCGTGTTCCATCACCAAAGTTGTACCAAAACATTTTGACAGATTTGTGTGAAACCATGTACCATGTACCAAATAAAATTGCTTCGACGTCGGTAAGTACAACCAGAATTAACATGTACATTAGGAGCACCGGGTTATAAGGCGCACTGTCTATTTTTAAGAAAAGGAAAGTATTATATTTGTCATATAGTCTGAAAAATACGGTATGTGTTTTCTTCTCTTCGTTCTTTTTTTGTGTGTAAAGCACTTTTGTGTTTGCCACTTGCCTCTGTGTGAAAAGTGCAATATAAATAAAATTTGATTCGATTTGAACTGTGAGCAAGTTGCAATCAGCCAAAAATTTGTAGAGTACGCTGTTAAAGAATATACAGTATATTTGAAGCACAATGTGTTGAGGGGCAACAAGTCGCAATCCGATACCAAAATTGTATGCAAATATCGATATTGTGATCGATCTGCAACGATCTGCAACGATCTACAACGCATGTAAATGTATCAGGTTCTCTGTGAAGCTCTTTGAGTGTCTGTAAAAGCGCTACATGAATCTAATCCAGTAGTCCCCAAACTACGGTAAAAAAAACAAATATAAAAATAATATCCATCCATCCATTTTCTACCGCTTATTCCCTTCAGGGTCGCGGGGGGCGCTGGAGGCTATCTCAGCGACAATCGGGTGGAAGGCGGGGTACACCCTGGACAAGTCGCCACCTCATCGCAGTAAAAACAATATATTTTTTTAAATATTATTTTTAAAATATCTGTCTTTTCTAATCCATTTTCTACCGCTTGTTACTCTCTGTGTCTCCCAGCCGCTCAGGCAAATCATATTGTCTAAAAATACATTTTCCCATCGATAACGTGACATCATCCAACTACGGCCTGTGGGTCAGATCCGGCCGACCAGCGTCCAAAATCCGGCCGGCGGAAAGTCCCAAGTTAAAAAAAATCTAAATTTAAAAAATAATTAATTATTACATATATTTTTTTATTATTATTTTTTGAAAAACTGTCCTTTCTAATCCATTTTCTACCACTTGTTACTCTTGGTGTCTCCTAGCCGCTCAGGCAAAAATCATATAGTCTAAAAATGCATTTTCCCATCGATAACGTGCCATCATCCAAACTACAACCCGCGGGCCAGATCCGGCCCGCCAGCGTACAAAATCCGGCCAGCGGGAAGTCCCAAGTTGAAAAAAATAAAACAAGTATTGTATTTTTTTTCAATTTTCTTTTTTAAAAATCTGTCCTATCTAATCCATTTTCTACCGCTTGTTACTCTCGGTGTCTCCTAGCCGCTCAGGCAAATCATATTGTCTAAAAATGCATTTTTCCATCGATAACGTGACATCATCCAATCTACAACCCGCGGGCCAGATCCGGCCCGCCAGCGTCCAAAATCCGGCCGGCGGGAAGTCCAAAGTTAAAAAAAATTTTAAAATTTTTTTTTTTCTGTGAAAATGATTATTTAAAAAAAAAATCTGTCCTTTCTAATCCATTTTCTACCGCGTGTTACTCTCTGTGTCTCCTAGCCATTCATGCAAATCATCCATCCATCCATCCATTTTCTACCGCTTGTCCCTTTTGGGGTCGCGGGGGGTGCTGGAGCCTATCTCAGCTGCATTCGTGCGGAAGGCGGGGTACACCCTGAACAAATCGCATGCGGCCAACACAGATAGACAGACAACATTCACACTCACATTCACACACTAGGGCCAATTTAGTGTTGCCGATCAACCTATCCCCAGGTGCAAGCCGGAGTACCCGGAGGGAACCCATGCAGTCACGGGGAGAACATGCAAACTCCACACAGAAAGATCCCGAGCCCGGGATTGAACTCAAGACTACTCTGGACCTTCGTATTGTGAGGCACATGCACTAACCCCTGTTCCATCGTGCTGCCCCTCATGCAAATCATATTGTCTAAAAATACATTTTCCCATCGATAATGTGACATCATCGTGCTCAGAATATATATATATATATATATATATATATATATATATATATATATATATATATATATATATATATATATATATATATATATATATATATATATATATATATATATATATATATATATATATATATATATATATATATATATATATATATATATACATATATATGTATATATATACAGTCAAGGTTTCTGTGATTTATCCATTATACAGTGCTCAATACCGGGGTAGAGTGGAATATACATTATGTCAGGAAAAAACACAGAGGCTATATCATCCCTACAAGCCTGTTTCGCAGGTTACCCTGCTCGTCAGGGGAATTTATATATTTTTTATATATTTTATAAAAAAAAACCTGTGAAACAAACAGGCTTGTAGGGATGATATAGCCTCTTTGTTTTTTCCTGACCTAACATATATATATACATATATATATATATATATATATATATATATATATATATATATATATATATATATATATATATATATATATATATATATATATATATATATATATATATATATATATATATATATATATATATATATATATATATATATATATATATATATATATATATATATATCAGTGGCGTGCTGTGAGGTTAATGTCTGGTGAGGCACTGCATCATCACAGTCAGATTTACAAACATATGAACCCTAAATAGTATCTTATTCACCATGTGATTGGCAGCAGTTAACGGGTTATGTTTAAAAGCTCATACCAGCATTCTTTACACAACTGTAGCACACAAAAAAGCACATTTAATAAAAAAAACATTATTATGGTCTTACCTTTCTTGCTGGACAGCCTTTGCGTGTGTACCACGCCGTTTGAAAAGAACGGGTCTTCTGTTCCGAAGTCAAAAACAAACCTTTTAGCTCCGGTGTTGGTATACCTTTAATTATTACCTCCTGCTTCGATTGAAAGTCCAGTTTAGAAAACTGTTTTATTTTACATATGTAATCCTCCATGTTTTTAATAAAAGTCCAGGCTAGAGGAAATAAACAATCGCTTGCAAACTTTTTTTTTTTTCTTCTGCTGCCGAGGAATGATCTCTGGGATCACTACCGCCCTCTACCACCAGGAGCCTGGATTACCGCGAGCCTCAACCAGTACGTCTTTTGCAGCAGTTTTATGAATGCTCAGCATAAGAAATACGTTACACACATACAGTTTTTGACAAAATACACTGTACATTATATACCTCAGCTAACTAAACTATGCCATAGTTTAGTTAGCTGATATAATTCATATAGGAATACAGTCTCACTGCACAGCAGCTCAGCAGTTAGCCGAGTCATTGTGCACAATCCATGTTGAGGCACAAATCAGTGACGTGCCTCAACTGGCTGCTGATCACCGCACCGTCTCTTCTCAGTATTTGAACGGCAAATGTGAAAATAAAAATAAAAATAATATAAAACTGGTGAAGTTAAATGGAAAATAACTTTAGTATAATCACTGGATACATATAACAATTTAATTATTATTTTTTTCTTTTTACATTTTTTTTCTTTCCATGACGGCAGGTGAGGCCCCGCCTCCCCTGCCTCTAGTGACGGCACGCCACTGATATATATATATATATATATATATATATATATATATATATATATATATATATATATATATATATATATATATATATATATATATATATATATATATATATATATATATATATATTAGGAATGTCCGATAATGGCTTTTTTGCCGATATCCGATATTCCAATATTGTCCAACTCTTAATTACCGATACCGATATCAACCCATACCTATATGTACAGTCGTGGAATTAACACATTATTATGCCGAATTTGGACAACCAGGCATGGTGAAGATAAGGTCCTTTTTAAAATAAATAATAAAATAAAATAAGATAAATAAATTAAAAACATTTTCTTGAATAAAAAAGAAAGTAAAACAATATAAAAACAGTTACATAGAAACTAGTAATTAATGAAAATGAGTAAAATTAACTGTTAAAGGTTAGTACTATTAGTGGACCAGCAGCACGCACAATCATGTGTGCTTACGGACTGTATCCCTTGCAGACTGTATTGATATATATTGATATATAATGTAGGAACCAGAATATTAATAACAGAAAGAAACAACCCTTTTGTGTGAATGAGTGTGAATGGGGGAGGGAGGTTTTTTGGGTTGGTGCACTAATTGTAAGTGTATCTTGTGTTTTTTATGTTGATTTAATAAAACATAAAAAATAAAAAATAAAAAACCTGATACCGATAATAAAAAAAACGATACCGATAATTTCCTATATAACTTTTTAACGCATTTATCGGCCGATAATATCGACAGGCCGATATTATCGGACATCTCTAATATATATATATATATATATATATATATATATATATATATATATATATATATATATATATATATATATATATATATATATATATATATATATATAGCCTGGACCCCGGCCAAATTTTTTTTAACCCCTGAGTCAAAAAGTTTGGGGACCCCTGATCTAATCCATTATTATTATTATTATTATTATTATTATTATTATTATTATTATTATTATTATTATTACTACTACTCATACACATTTTCTCGATTCCCTTCCTGAGTGCCTGCTCAGTGTCCTTGCACAGCCTCCGTGTGACTCTGGAATTGAGTAAACAGCCAATGTGGAGCATTAACGCGAGGAAAAATGGTGGGAATAAAACAAAATCTTTACGAGCGTGTAGTTATATGGTGTGGTTGTGTGAGATGCGTGTGTGTGTGTGTGTGTGTGTGTGTGTGTGGAGAGGTGGGTGCTTGGGGGATAAATACGGTGATGAAGAGTGAGGGAGAGGAGGGGGAGGAGCAGAGAGATGAATCCTTTCTCTAATCCTCTAGACACACGCTCGGTCTGGCTGCCTACTATAGCTCCGAGAGAGGGAGCGGGAGGCTGCAGGTGGAGGGTGCAAACGGAGAGTGGAACCAAGTGGGGAAGGAGTCAAGGATGAGGTGGGGACCCCGAAGAAGAGGTCTCTCTTGTTAGGAGGAATAGAGAGGACGAGGAGGAGGAGGAGGAGAGGAGAGGGCGGCTTCAAGCGAACTGTTGGCGGGAGAGTGATGCTTCTCTTTGCCGCTGCTTGAACCAAAACCAAGAGTGAGGAGAAGAAGAAGAAGCACTTACTCCGAAGAGAGCGAGA
Organism: Entelurus aequoreus; assembly: GCF_033978785.1. NCBI lineage: Eukaryota > Metazoa > Chordata > Actinopteri > Syngnathiformes > Syngnathidae > Entelurus > Entelurus aequoreus. The sequence continues at coordinate 52,101,953 of NC_084743.1, read as the reverse complement.
GAGATCTGGGAGGACATGAAGAGGACGGGAGAGAGGGACGGATCTCTTTTAATTGAGGCTCACATGAACGCGTGGACATGACCCCGGTGTGTGTGTGTGAGGAGGTCTTCTCCGGGTGATGGCTGCCTGTTGGCTCTAATCGTGGCTGCTCCTTGAAAGTCGTCCCGGGAGACAAGAACTTGTGTGACAGGAAGTGTCGGAGTGGACTCGTGGGGAAGTGGGAAAGGTGAGCACACACACTTTGGAATTGGGGGTTAAATCACCAAAATGATTCCCGGGCGCGGGCACCGCTGCTGCTCACTGCTCCCCTCACCTCCCAGGGGGTGATCAAGGGTGATGGGTCAAATGCAGAGGATCATTTCACCACACCTAGTGTGTGTGTGACAATAAAGTACTTTAACTTTAACTTTGCGTACATCATTGTTGTTGCACATTGCAGACCAGGGGTCACCAACCTTTTTGAAACCAAGAGCTACTTCTTGGGTACTGATTAATGCGAAGGGCTACCAGTTTGATACACACTTAAATAAATTGCCAGAAATAGCCAATTTTCTCAATTTACCTTTAACCCTATGTTATTATTAATAATTAATGATATTTATCTTTGTGGAAACACTGATCATCTTAATAATTTCACACAATAAATATATATAGAAACAGATAAATATCAATATGCAACACTTTGTTTTTATATTTTCTCTAAGTGCACATTTTTCAAATTTAACACTTTCAAATGATCACTTCTAAGACAGTCTTGTGAAATCACAATATCCCATTTAAACTAGATAGCCACTAACATTTTTTAACAAATCATGAATTACTTTGCACCATGTTTGTACAAATAATAACTCATGTAAAATACAAAAGTAAACTCTCAAATTTTTAAATAAATCATGTCACACTTTGAACTGGACACCAAATCTGTTATCTGTTTCTTTGTCAGTTAGTAAAGACCAAGTCTTTAAAATATTTTCTTGGATTTTCAAATTCTATTTGAATTTTGTCTCTCTAAGAATTAAAAATGTCGAGCAAAGCGAGACCAGCTTGCTAGTAAATAAATACAATTTAAAAAATAGACGCAGCTCACTGGTAAGTGCTGCTATTTGAGCTATTTTTAGAACAGGCCAGCGGGCTACTCATCTGGTCCTTACGGGCTATCTGGTGCCCGCGGGCACCGCCTTGGTGACCCCTGTTGTAGACAATGATCAGGGCATCACATCGATCGCAACTGGACTGTTAAGGCTGTCCTACACACTAAAAAATGTTGGGTTGAAAAATAACCACATTTTTAATCCAACTGCTGGTTCAGAAAAGGATGCACCCCTTATTTGAGACATTTTAACTCAACATTTTGGGTTCATTTTCTCAACCCAACTTTTGCATTTAATTATTTAACCAAAAAGTTGAGTTATGATAACTTAATGTTGGGCTACTCCCCACCAAACTATTGGGTTGGATTATTTAACCCAAAAGTTGAGTTATGCTTACTCAATGTTGGGTGATTGTAAATAATGTTAATGAGATTAATCCATAATAAAATTCCCTTCAAGAAAAAAGAAACTTTTTAATTAAAAAAAAAAAAGCCTTTTACCCAAAAATGCGTTACTCGTTGAAAAACGAGTAACGCATACCCTTATAACCCAAAAAAATGTATTGCTATTCATAAAAATAACTCCAAAATTTGACTAGCAAGTCATAAATTGGGTTATCAAAATAACCCAGTATTTTTTAGTGTGTAGAAGACTTTTTGCCTCTCTAGTGAGCAGGCTTGATCAGTTCATGATGAAAGACTGGATAGGACAGCTCAACGAGAGCTTACCTAGCTAGTCTCTGCAGACACTGATATAGCCTGTGCAGAAGAGTGGACTAGATAGGGCAGCTAATCTTTGAACATTGACTGATAAAGTCTGCTCAGAGGACTACTCTAGAAGAGACAGCTCAACTTTGTACATAGACTGATAAAACCTTCTCAGAAGACTAGACAGAATGGCAAGTTTTTGAGCACGAACCGATGAAGTCTGCTTGGAGAACTAGATTAAATGGGACAGGTAGTCTTTGAGCATGCATTTATGAAGCCTGCTCCGAGGACTAAACTAGATCGAACAGCTGATATATGAAAATGAACTAATGAATGACTAGATAAAGCAGCTGGTCTTTAAACATGAACTGACTAAATCTGCTTGGATAACTAGACTACATAGGACTGTTGTTCTTTTCGCATGAACTGATGAAGCCTGTTTGGAAGAATATATAGGGCAGCTGGTCTTTGATCATGAACTGATGAAGCCTGCTCATAAGACTACACTAGATAGGACAGCTAGACTTTGCACATCAATTGACGAAGCCTTCTTGGAAGACTAGATAGGGCAGCTGATCTTTAAACATGAACTGATGAAATAAACTCAGAGGACTAGACCAGATAGGACAGTTAATTTTGCATGAACTGATGAAGCCTGTTTGGAAGAATATATAGGGCAGCTGGTCTTTGATCATGAACTGATGAAGCCTGCTCGTAAGACTACACTAGATAGGACAGCTAGACTTTGCACATCAATTGACGAAGCCTTCTTGGAAGACTAGATAGGGCAGCTGATCTTTAAACATGAACTGATGAAATAAACTCAGAGGACTAGACCAGATAGGACAGATAATTTTGCATGAACTGATGAAGCCTGTTTTGATGAATAGATAGAGCAGCTGGTCTTTGATCATGAACTGTCGAAGCCTGCTCGGAGGACTACACTTTATAGGACAGCAGGAATTATGCACATGAATTGATGAATCCTGTTTGGAGGACTAAACTCGATAGGACGGCTAGTCTTTGACCAAACTAATAAAGCCAGTTTGGAAGAATAAACTAGATAGGACAGCTAATCTTTGACCATGAACTGAGAAAGCCTGTTTGAAAGAATAAATTAGATAGGACAGTTAGACTTTGCACATGAACTAATGAAGACTGTTTGGAGGACTACATTACATAGAACAGCTAGTTTATGAGCACAGACTTTTTTGGAGGACCAAACTCGATTGGACTTCTAGTCTTTGAGCATGAACTAATAAAACCTCTTTGGAGGACTACACCCGATAGGACAGCTAATCTTTGAGCATGAACTGATGAAGCCTTTTCGGAGGACTACACTAGACAGGACAGCTAGTCTTGGAGCATGAATTAATAAAACCTGTTTGGAGGACTACGCTAGATAGGACAGCTAACCCTTGAGCATGAACTGATTAAGTATTTTTGGAGGACTACACTAGACAGGACAGCTAGTCTTGGAGCATGAACTAATAAAACCTGTTTGGAGGACTACACTAGATAGGATAGCTAGTCTTTGAGCATGAACTAATAAAACCTGTTTGGAGGACTACACCAGATAGGACAGCTAATCTTTGAGCATGAACTAAAAAAACCTGTTTGGAGGACTACACTAGATAGGACAGCTAGTCTTTGAGCATGAACTAATAAAACCTGTTTGGAGGACTACACCAGATAGGAGAGCTAGTCTTCGAGCATGAACTGATGAAGCCTTTTTGGAGGACTACACTAGACAGGACAGCTAGTCTTGGAGCATGAACTAATAGAACCTGTTTGGAGGACTACACCAGATAAGACAGCTAATCTTTGGGCATGAACTGATGACGCCTTTTTGGAGGACTACACTAGACAGGACAGCTAGTCTAGGTGCATGAACTAATAAAACCTGTTTGGAGGACTACACTAGATAGGATAGCTAGTCTTTGAGCAAGAACTAATAAAACCTGTTTGGAGGACTACACCAGATAGGACAGCTAATCTTTGAGCATGAACTAATAAAACCTGTTTGGAGGACTACACCAGATAGGACAGCTAAACTTTGAGCTTGAACTGATGAAACCTTTTTGGAAGACTACACTAGACAGGACAGCTAGTCTTGGAGCATGAACTAATAAAACCTGTTTGGAGGACTACACCAGATAGGACAGCTAATCTTTGAGCATGAACCGATGACGCCTTTTTGGAGGACTACACGAGACAGGACAGCTGGCCTTGGAGCATGAACTGATGAAGCCTTTTTGGAGGACTACACTAGACAGGACAGCTGGCCTTGGAGCATGAACAAATAAAACCTGTTTGGAGGACTACACTAGATAGGATAGCCAGTCTTTGAGCAAGTACTAATAAAACCTGTTTGGAGGACTACACCAGATAGGACAGCTAATCTTTGAGCATGAACTGATGAAGCCTTTTCGGAGGACCACACTAGACAGGACAGCTAGTCTTTGAGCATAATAGTAATAATAATAGATTTTATTTGTAAAAAGCACTTTACGTTGAGCAAACAACCTCAAAAGCATGAACTAATAAAACCTGTTTGGAGGACTACACCAGATAGGAGAGCTAGTCTTCGAGCATGAACTGATGAAGCCTTTTTGGAGGACTACGCTAGACAGGATAACTAGTCTTTGAGCAAGAACTAATAAAACCTGTTTGAAGGACTACACTAGATAGGATAGCTAGTCTTTGAGCATGAACTAATAAAACCTGTTTGGAGGACTACACCAGATAGGACAGCTAATCTTTGGGCATGAACTGATGACGTCTTTTTGGAGGACTACACTAGACAGGACAGGTAGTCTTGGAGCATGAACTAATACAACCTGTTTGGAGGACTACACCAGATAGGACAGCTAATCTTTGAGCATGAACTGATGAAGCCTTTTTGGAGGACTACACTAGACAGGACAGCTGGCCTTAGAGCATGAACAAATAAAATCTGTTTGGAGGACTACACCAGTAAGGACAGCTAATCTTTGAGCATGAACTAATAAAACCTGTTTGGAGGACTACACCAGATAGGACAGCTAATCTTTGAGCTTGAACTGATGAAACCTTTTTGGAGGACTACACTAGACAGGACAGCTAGTCTTTGAGCAAGAACTAATAAAACCTGTTTGGAGGACTACACCACATAGGACAGCTAATCGTTGAGCATGAACCGATGACGCCTTTTTGGAGGACTACACGAGACAGGACAGCTGGCCTTGGAGCATGAACTGATGAAGCCTTTTTGGAGGACTACACTAGACAGGACAGCTGGCCTTGGAGCATGAACAAATAAAACCTGTTTGGAGGACTACACTAGATAGGATAGTTAGTCTTTGAGCAAGTACTAATAAAACCTGTTTGGAGGACTACACCAGATAGGACAGCTAATCTTTGAGCATGAACTGATGAAGCCTTTTCGGAGGACCACACTAGACAGGACAGCTAGTCTTTGAGCATAATAATAATAATAGTAATATATTTTATTTGTAAAAAGCACTTTACGTTGAGCAAACAACCTCAAAAGCATGAACTAATAAAACCTGTTTGGAGGACTACACCAGATAGGACAGCTAATCTTTGGGCATGAACTGATGACGCCTTTTTGGAGGACTACACTAGACAGGACAGCTAGTCTTGGTGCATGAACTAATAAAACCTGTTTGGAGGACTACACTAGATAGGATAGCTAGTCTTTGAGCAAGAACTAATAAAACCTGTTTGGAGGACTACACCAGACAGGACAGCTAATCTTTGAGCATGAACTGATGAAGCCTTTTTGGAGGACTACACTAGACAGGACAGCTAGTCTTGGAGCATGAACTAAAAAAAACCTGTTTGGAGGACTACACCAGATAGGGTAGCTAGTCTTTGAGCAAGAACTAATAAGACCTGTTTGGAGGACTACAGCAGATAGGACATCTAATCTTTGAGCATGAACTGATGACACCTTTTCGGAGGACTACACTAAACAGGACAGCTAGTCTTGGAGCATGAACTAAAAAAACCTGTTTGGAGGACTACACCAGATAGGACAGCTAATCTTTGAGCATGAACTGATGAAGCCTTTTTGGAGGACTACACTAGACAGGACAGCTAGTCTTGGAGCATGAACTAAAAAAACCTGTTTGGAGGACTACACCAGATAGGGTAGCTAGTCTTTGAGCAAGAACTACTTAGACCTGTTTGGAGGACTGCAGCAGATAGGACAGCTAATCTTTGAGCATGAACTGATGAAGCCTTTTTGGAGGACTACACTAGACAGGACAGCTAGTCTTGGAGCAAGAACTAAAAAAACCTGTTTGGAGGACTACACCAGATAGGAAAGCTAATCTTTGAGCATGAACTGATGAAGCCTTTTTGGAGGACTACACTAGACAGGACAGCTGGCCTTAGAGCATGAACAAATAAAACCTGTTTGGAGGACTACACCAGATAGGACAGCTAATCTTTGAGCATGAACTAATAAAACCTGTTTGGAGGACTACACCAGATAGGACAGCTAATCTTTGAGCTTGAACTGATGAAACCTTTTTGGAGGACTACACTAGACAGGACAGCTAGTCTTTGAGCAAGAACTAATAAAACCTGTTTGGAGGACTACACCAGATAGGACAGCTAATCTTTGAGCATGAACCGATGACGCCTTTTTGGAGGACTACACGAGACAGGACAGCTGGCCTTGGAGCATGAACTGATGAAGCCTTTTTGGAGGACTACACTAGACAGGACAGCTGGCCTTGGAGCATGAACAAATAAAACCTGTTTGGAGGACTACACTAGATAGGATAGCTAGTCTTTGAGCAAGTACTAATAAAACCTGTTTGGAGGACTACACCAGATAGGACAGCTAAATTTTGAGCATGAACTGATGAAGCCTTTTCGGAGGACCACACTAGACAGGACAGCTAGTCTTTGAGCATAATAATAATAATAATAATATATTTTATTTGTAAAAAGCACTTTACGTTGAGCAAACAACCTCAAAAGCATGAACTAATAAAACCTGTTTGGAGGACTACACCAGATAGGACAGCTAATCTTTGGGCATGAACTGATGACGCCTTTTTGGAGGACTACACTAGACAGGACAGCTAGTCTTGGTGCATGAACTAATAAAACCTGTTTGGAGGACTACACTAGATAGGATAGCTAGTCTTTGAGCAAGAACAAATAAAACCTGTTTGGATGACTACACCAGATAGGACAGCTAATCTTTGAGCATGAACTGATGAAGCCTTTTCGGAGGACCACACTAGACAGGACAGCTAGTCTTTGAGCATAATAATAATAATAATAATATATTTTATTTGTAAAAAGCACTTTACGTTGAGCAAACAACCTCAAAAGCATGAACTAATAAAACCTGTTTGGAGGACTACACCAGATAGGACAGCTAATCTTTGGGCATGAACTGATGACGCCTTTTTGGAGGACTACACTAGACAGGACAGCTAGTCTTGGAGCATGAACTAAAAAAACTTGTTTGGAGGACTACACCAGATAGGGTAGCTGGTCTTTGAGCAAGAACTAATAAGACCTGTTTGGAGGACTGCACCAGATAGGACAGCTAATCTTTGAGCATGAACTGATGAAGCCTTTTTGGAGGACTACACTAGACAGGACAGCTAGTCTTGGAGCATGAACTAAAAAAACTTGTTTGGAGGACTACACCAGATAGGGTAGCTGGTCTTTGAGCAAGAACTAATAAGACCTGTTTGGAGGACTACAGCAGATAGGACATCTAATCTTTGAGCATGAACTGATGACGCCTTTTCGGAGGACTACACTAAACAGGACAGCTAGTCTTGGAGCATGAACTAAAAAAACCTGTTTGGAGGACTACACCAGATAGGACAGCTAATCTTTGAGCATGAACTGATGAAGCCTTTTTGGAGGACTACACTAGACAGGACAGCTAGTCTTGGAGCATGAACTAAAAAAACTTGTTTGGAGGACTACACCAGATAGGGTAGCTAGTCTTTGAGCAAGAACTAATAAGACCTGTTTGGAGGACTACAGCAGATAGGACATCTAATCTTTGAGCTTGAACTGATGAAACCTTTTTGGAGGACTACACTAGACAGGACAGCTAGTCTTTGAGCAAGAACTAATAAAACCTGTTTGGAGGACTACACCAGATAGGACAGCTAATCTTTGAGCATGAACCGATGACGCCTTTTTGGAGGACTACACGAGACAGGACAGCTGGCCTTGGAGCATGAACTGATGAAGCCTTTTTGGAGGACTACACTAGACAGGACAGCTGGCCTTGGAGCATGAACAAATAAAACCTGTTTGGAGGACTACACTAGATAGGATAGCTAGTCTTTGAGCAAGTACTAATAAAACCTGTTTGGAGGACTACACCAGATAGGACAGCTAAATTTTGAGCATGAACTGATGAAGCCTTTTCGGAGGACCACACTAGACAGGACAGCTAGTCTTTGAGCATAATAATAATAATAATAATATATTTTATTTGTAAAAAGCACTTTACGTTGAGCAAACAACCTCAAAAGCATGAACTAATAAAACCTGTTTGGAGGACTACACCAGATAGGACAGCTAATCTTTGGGCATGAACTGATGACGCCTTTTTGGAGGACTACACTAGACAGGACAGCTAGTCTTGGTGCATGAACTAATAAAACCTGTTTGGAGGACTACACTAGATAGGATAGCTAGTCTTTGAGCAAGAACAAATAAAACCTGTTTGGATGACTACACCAGATAGGACAGCTAATCTTTGAGCATGAACTGATGAAGCCTTTTCGGAGGACCACACTAGACAGGACAGCTAGTCTTTGAGCATAATAATAATAATAATAATATATTTTATTTGTAAAAAGCACTTTACGTTGAGCAAACAACCTCAAAAGCATGAACTAATAAAACCTGTTTGGAGGACTACACCAGATAGGACAGCTAATCTTTGGGCATGAACTGATGACGCCTTTTTGGAGGACTACACTAGACAGGACAGCTAGTCTTGGAGCATGAACTAAAAAAACTTGTTTGGAGGACTACACCAGATAGGGTAGCTGGTCTTTGAGCAAGAACTAATAAGACCTGTTTGGAGGACTGCACCAGATAGGACAGCTAATCTTTGAGCATGAACTGATGAAGCCTTTTTGGAGGACTACACTAGACAGGACAGCTAGTCTTGGAGCATGAACTAAAAAAACTTGTTTGGAGGACTACACCAGATAGGGTAGCTGGTCTTTGAGCAAGAACTAATAAGACCTGTTTGGAGGACTACAGCAGATAGGACATCTAATCTTTGAGCATGAACTGATGACGCCTTTTCGGAGGACTACACTAAACAGGACAGCTAGTCTTGGAGCATGAACTAAAAAAACCTGTTTGGAGGACTACACCAGATAGGACAGCTAATCTTTGAGCATGAACTGATGAAGCCTTTTTGGAGGACTACACTAGACAGGACAGCTAGTCTTGGAGCATGAACTAAAAAAACTTGTTTGGAGGACTACACCAGATAGGGTAGCTAGTCTTTGAGCAAGAACCAATAAGACCTGTTTGGAGGACTACAGCAGATAGGACATCTAATCTTTGAGCATGAACTGATGATGCCTTTTCGGAGGACTACACTAAACAGGACAGCTAGTCTTGGAGCATGAACTAAAAAAACCTGTTTGGAGGACTACACCAGATAGGACAGCTAATCTTTGAGCATGAACTGATGAAGCCTTTTTGGAGGACTACACTAGACAGGACAGCTAGTCTTGGAGCATGAACTAAAAAAACCTGTTTGGAGGACTACACCAGATAGGGTAGCTAGTCTTTGAGCAAGAACTACTTAGACCTGTTTGGAGGACTGCAGCAGATAGGACAGCTAATCTTTGAGCATGAACTGATGAAGCCTTTTTGGAGGACTACACTAGACAGGACAGCTAGTCTTGGAGCAAGAACTAAAAAAACCTGTTTGGAGGACTACACCAGATCGGACAGCTAATCTTTGGGCATGAACTGAGGAAGCCTTTTTGGAGGACTACACTAGACAGGACAGCTGGCCTTGGAGCATGAACAAATAAAACCGGTTTAGAGGACTACACCAGATAGGACAGTTGGTCTTCGAGCATGAACTGATGAAGCCTTTTCGGAGGACTACACTAGACAGGACAGCTGGCCTTGGAGCATGAACTAATAAAACCTGTTTGGAGGACTACACCAGATAGGACAGCTAGTCTTCGAGCATGAACTGACAATGCCTGCCTAGATTAGGCCAAACTATGTCTATGAAAAGTGTTCAGTCGAAAAAGATTCAGTGCCTTGAGACTACAATGATGACGAGAGTATTTCTGGGTTCTCAGGTTCCCAACAGCGCCCACAGTTGCTCTGTCTTTGGCGGAAGAAGAAGAAGGGGACTCAAGCACCTTCCCTGGTGTGTTACTGAAAAGGCCGGGGTCAGCTTTATTGTCCCTCTCCTCAGTGGATGCCTCCAAACCGCCGCCATGGGAGAATGGACCATCCTCGAGCGCCTCTTGGAGGCGGCCGTGCAGCAGCACTCCACTATGATAGGAAGGTGAGTCTTTGAACGCACCACCGTCCTCACATGCCAAACATGCATGCTGCACTTGTTGCATGCCCTGAGCGCGGCTCCAATCCCGCTTCCAGTTAAGTGGTTCCTGGTCCAAAGGGGCTGCTGGCAGAGAGCGAGGAAGGGGGCTTTAGCGTCTTTAATCCCCCTGAGTGACATGATGGAAGATTTAGGCAAACAGGAGAGTCACTATTAGCCCACGCAGAGGCTTTGGCTATCACAGCTAGCTGGGCAGGGTGAGGAGATGTCGCCTTTAAAGTCCACTTCATTCACGTTCTCAACTGTTTTCATACTCCAGTGCCTCTTCTTCCCCTTCACACGTGCGCACAGAGCCCCCTTTTCCCCATCGCTCAGCATTACGTCATTCACCAATGTAAATAAAAACGAGTCGCTCGTGTAAGGTCGCGGCGGTAATGATTTATGTATTCGTCTGCACGCCACTATGTCTTGTATTCTACTTTGAGTAACTCCTTGTTGTCGGCCGCAGAAAAGGGGGAATTATTTATGAGCGCTTTAGCCCCACAGGCGCATCAGCTCGGTAGTTAGAATGAAACATCATTTTTTACATCCACTCAGGGACATCCTGACTTTGGGGTTTTCTTGGGACATTAAGACAAAAGTGCAAGTTCAGCACTAGCATTAGCATGTATGAATTAGCATGTTTAAACGAGACCACACCGAGTCATTCTGTTTCGTGCAAATCTTGAATTATTGAGCCAATTCTTACATGAATGGCATTTTATGATGTCAGCCATGTATGGACGATGAGTAAAAATGAGAGATGTCCGATAATGGCTTTTTTGCCGATAGCCGATATTACGATATTGTCCAACTCTTAATTACATATTCCGATATCAACAGATACCGATATATACAGTCGTGGAATTAACACATTATTATGCCTAATCTTGTTGTGATGCCCGGCTGGATGCATTAAACAATGTAACAAGGTTTTCCAAAAATAAATCAACTCAAGTTATGGAAAAAAATGCCAACATGGCACTGCCATATTTAATATTGAAGTCACAAAGTGCATTATTTTTTTTGAACATGCCTCAAAACAGCAGCTTGGAATTTGGGACATGCTCTCCCTGAGAGAGCATGAGGAAGTTGAGGTGGGCGGGGTTGGGGGGGGGGGGTGTATATTGTAGCGTCCCGGACGAGTTAGTGCTGCAAGGGGTTATGGGTATTTGTTCTGTTTTTGTTTATGTTGTATTACGGTGCGGATGTTCTCCCGAAATGTGTTTGTCATTCTTGTTTGGTGTGGGTTAACAGTGTGGCGCATATTTGTAACAGTGTTAAAGTTGTTTATACGGACACCCTCAGTGTGACCTGTATGGCTGTTGACCAAGTATGTATTGCATTCACGTGTGTATGAAAAGCCGTATATGTCATGTGATTTTTACTTTATGAAATCGATACAGATCATTTTGAAACCGATACCGATAATTTCGGATATTACATTTTAAAGCATTTATCGGCCGATAATATCGGCAGCCCGATATTATCGGACATCTCTAGTATAAATGTATTGTAACAATTCCCAATTAGTGTTGTACGGTATTAGTATAGTACCGCGATACTAATGAATAATTTTTGGTACGATAGCGTCTCTGAAATGTAGTTGTCCTTAATAATGTTGACAAAATAATAGAATGGTAAATGATACAATGTGTTACTGCATATGTCAGCAGACTAATTAGGAGCCTTTGTTTGTTTACTTACTACTAAAAGACAAGTTGTCTAGTATGTTCACTATTTTATTTAAGAACTTAACTGCAATAAGAAACATATGTTTAATGTACCCTAATATTTTTTGTTAAAATAAAGCCAATGATGCAATTTTTTTGTGGTCCCCTTTATTTAGAAAAGTACCGAAAAGTACCAAAAAGTACCAACATAATTTTAGTACCGGTACCAAAATATTGGTATCATTACAACACTATTCAAAATAGACTGCACGTGTATCTTTTTTTGTGTGCCTAGAAACATACTGTATTACACATTAGAAAATATCACAAAAAAACACAAACAAATGTTTATATGAATGGCAACAGGTGGATACACGGGTTAACTATATGTACATTTCTGCCATTTATTTGCCTGTCTTACTATACTGTACAATAAATAGATAAACATTATTTGTTGTGATAAATCATTTCCAAACCGGTGCAACTTATCCATCTCTCATAAGTCAGCTCTGTACAATGTCAAAGTCATTTACAAAAGGTAAACATGGTAGGCTATAGGCTGCGAGGAGCTTGCAGCTACACAACAGCTGAGCACACAATAGCGCACAACATACGCTATACATGTCCTTAACTGAACAATAATGCAGTCTACAAAGACATTTGTCAATATAAACAAGGATCAAATACTTGGAGTTGAATATTACTTACAAATACAGTAAAACATTTCCAAGGCAGAAGCCTTTTAGAAAGTATGCAGTAACAAACGTGTCCGCAGCAGCTAACAAACACACAACAGCTAAGCGCACGATAGCGCACAAGCTATAGTCATACATAGTAAGTATCCCTAACTGAGCAATATTGCAGTACAAAACATGACATTTGTCAATATAAACAAATATTACATAATTATAGTTGCACATTACTTACAGTACCGATACAAAGTCTTCAAGGCAGAAGCGCATTAGAAAGTATCCAGTAACAAACGTGTCGCAGCAGCTGCACAACAGATTAGCACAAAGTGTTCTTAACTGAACAATAGTGCAGTCTAAAACACAACATTTGTCAACATAAACAAGGATCAAATAACTATAGTTGAATACCTGCTCAGTGGCCTTGTGGTTAGAGTGTCCGCCCTGAGATCGGTAGGTCGTGAGTTCAAACCCTGGCCGAGTCATACCAAAGACTATAAAAATGGGACCCATTACCTCCCTGCTTGGCACTCAGCATCAAGGGTTGGAATTGGGGGTTAAATCACCAAAATGATTCTAGAGCGCGGCCACCGCTGCTGCTCACTGCTCCCCTCACATCCCAGGGGGTATAACAAGGGGATGGGTCAAATGCAGAGGGTAATTTCACCACACCTAGTGTGTGTGACTATCAGTGGCACTTTAACATAAAAAATTATCAAATAATAATGGTTGCATATTATTTACAAGTACAAAGTCTCCATGGTAGAAGCATATTAGAAATTATCCAGTAACAAACGTGTCCACATCATTCCACTCAGTGCATTATGAGTTTAACTTGATAAATTATGGTGGCCGCTCGGTGATGCCAAAAACCCCAATTACTGCTTCACTTCAACTTAAAGACAGCATAAGTCCACTCCACATGGTTAATGATAAATAGGTTTTTAAGTAATTTTGCTTGATCAAACCTTTTGTAACATTCCACACTACAAAATAATACAAGTATGTAGCAATTGTGCTGATATCGTATCGGTTCATTATTTGTATTGATCAAAACCCAGGGCTTCAATGTGGGAAGTGAAAACGTTGTATGGGGACACCTTTTGGTGGGGCTACTGTGAAAGTGGAAGTAATCCACTGTATGATCTGTTATCTGTTTGGGTGGTTTTATGTTGCTGTTGGTGTACGTTCCTTCCTTCATGGTACACTGGAAGTGGAGCGTTTAGTCACATCGCTGCAGGCTCTCGGTGAAAGTGATACCGGAGAAAAAAAAAAAAAAGAGTGAAAGAGGGAGTTGTTAAGTAGTAAAAGCACGACTTGAGAAGGAACTCAAGGAAAGTTGCAAGGCAAAGTGAGAGCGAGAAGTGGACTGAGCGAAGGCGGACTGCAGAATGTGTGGGAGATGGTGGGAAAGGCAAGGTGAAGGCGAAGGGAGTGAGGAGTAGTTATTCACAGACAAGCGAGCAGACACATGGCGGCGGTCTGCGGGGCGTTGGGAGGACGCCAAGAGGACTGTCTCGTCACGAGATGGTGCTGTGTGTCATGACCTCAGCGGGGCACCCAGGACACCCTGAGGCGAGAATCCTCCCGTCTTCTTGTTGAGGTTTATTTTTGTTGTCCGGGCAGCTGTGATGTTACAATGAAGAGTGCCAAAGAGAGGGACTTTATGTATAAAAAGTGAGACACTGAAATAAATGGTAGTGCTGATTGAAAAATCAAAAATGTATATGTATATGTATATATATAGCTACAATATGTATATATATAGATACAATATATATATATATATATATATATATATATATATATATATATATATATATATATATATATATATATATATATATATATACAGTACAGGCCAAAATTTTGGACACACCTTCTCATTCAATGCGTTTTCTTTATTTTCATGACTATTTACATTGTAGATTGTCACTGAAGGCATCAACACTATGAATGAACACATGTGGAGTTATGTACTTGACAAAAAAAGGTGAAATAACTGAAAACATGTTTGATATTCTAGTTTCTTTAAAATAGCCACCCTTTGCTCTGATTACTGCTTTGCACACTCTCGGCATTCTCTCGATGAGCTTCAATAGGTAGTCACCTGAAATGGTTTTCACTTCACAGGTTGTCATAGTTTTGATGCCTTCAGTGACAATCTACAATGTAAAAGTCTTGAAAATAAAGAAAACGCATTAAAATGAGAAGGTGTCCAAACTTTTGGCCTATATATATATATATATATATATATATATATATATATATATATATATATATATATATATATAGTCGAGGTTTCTGTGGTTTATCCGTTATACAGTGCTCAATACCGGGGTAGAGCGGAATATACGTTAAAACACAGAGGCTATTTAATCCCTACAAGACTGTTTCGCATGTTTCCCTGCTCGTCAGGGGATCCTAACGTGTATATACCTGTATATGTATATCTGTCCTGTCCAGCTACTCAGCCACATCATATTGTTGATGTAGATGCCCATATCTGCTGTACAGATTTACTTTAGAAAAGAGAAATGTGGGATACTTCTCTTGTTGCCTTATTTGTATTTGACTTTATCAAATATTTAAGTAGAATATATATATATATATATATATACACATATATATATATATATATATATATATATATATATATATATATATATATATATATATATATATATATATATATATATATATATATATATATATATATATATATATATATATATATATATATATATATATATACAGGGCCTGGCGGCGTGGCGAAGTTGGTAGAGTGGCCGTGTCAGCAATCGGAGGGTTGCTGGTTACTGGGGTTCAATCCCCACCTTAATCAATAAAGTACTATCTATCTACCATCCTAGTCACGTCCGTTGTGTCGTTGGGCAAGACACTTCACCCTTGCCCCTGATGGCTGCTGGTTAGCGCCTTGCATGGCAGCTCCCGCCATCAGTGTGTGAATGTGTGTGTGAATGGGTGAATGTGGAAATAGTGTCAAAGCGCTTTGAGTACCTTGAAGGTAGAAAAGCGCTATACAAGTATAACCCATTCATCATTTATCATTTATATCCGAGACAGTCCAACATATGAATACAACAATACGAACACCACAACAAAAAAATGCACACAGACAAAAATATCAGTCTGATACTGATATTACACTTGGCATTGATTCTACCGTTATTTTTATTGTTCTGCCCATCCCTGATCGCATGCTAACTGAACGGAAATTCGTTAAATAAATAATTGTCACTAGAATTATTGCTCCCTGGAGTAGAGATGCCACATTGTCTCATGATTTGATGCCTTCCTCTTCAATATATGATTTCAGCCTGAAATAATAATAATAATAATAATAATAATTGTCTAAAAGTAAAGTTGTAGTACAAACCCCGTTTCCATATGTGTTGGGAAATTGTGCTAGATGTAAATATAAACGGAATACAATGATTTGCAAATCATTTTCAACCCATATTCAGTTGAATATGCTACAAAGACAACATATTTGATGTTCAAACTGATAAACATTTTTTTTTTTTGCAAATAATCATTAACTTTAGAATTTGATGCCAGCAACACGTGACAAAGAAGTTGGGAAAGGTGGCAATAAATACTGATAAAGTTGAGGAATGCTCATCAAACACTTATTTGGAACATCCCACAGGTGAACAGGCAAATTGGGAACAGGTGGGTGCCATGATTGGGTATAAAAGTAGATTCCATTTAATGCTCAGTCATTCACAAACAAGGATGGGGCGAGGGTCACCACTTTGTCAACAAATGCGTGAGCAAATTGTTGAACAGTTTAAGACAAACCTTTCTCAACCAGCTATTGCAAGGAATTTAGGGATTTCATCATCTACGGTCCGTAATATCATCAAAGGGTTCAGAGAATCTGGAGAAATCACTGCACGTAAGCAGCTAAGCCCGTGACCTTCGATCCCTCAGGCTGTACTGCATCAACAAGCGACATCAGTGTGCAAAGGATATCACCACATGGGCTCAGGAACACTTCAGAAACCCACTGTCAGTAACTACAGTTGGTCGCTACATCTGTAAGTGCAAGTTAAAACTCTCCTATGCAAGGCGAAAACCGTTTATCAACAACACCCAGAAACGCCGTCGGCTTCGCTTGGCCTGAGCTCATCTAAGATGGACTGATACAAAGTGGAAAAGTGTTCTGTGGTGTGACGAGTCCACATTTCAAATTGTTTTTGGAAACTGTGGACGTCGTGTCCTCCGGACCAAAGAGGAAAAGAACCATCCGGATTGTTATAGGCGCAAAGTTGAAAAGCCAGCATCTGTGATGGTATGGGGGTGTATTAGTGCCCAAGACATGGGTAACTTACACATCTGTGAAGGCGCCATTAATGCTGAAAGGTACATACAGGTTTTGGAGCAACATATGTTGCCATCCAAGCAACGTTACCATGGACGCCCCTGCTTATTTCAACAAGACAATGCCAAGCCACGTTGTTACATCAACGTGGCTTCATAGTAAAAGAGTGCGGGTACTAGACTGGCCTGCCTGCAGTCCAGACCTGTCTCCCATTGAAAATGTGTGGCGCATTATGAAGCCTAAAATACCACAACGGAGACCCCCGGACTGTTGAACAACTTAAGCTGTACATCAAGCAAGAATGGGAAAAAATTCCACCTGAGAAGCTTAAAAAATGTGTCTCCTCAGTTCCCAAACGTTTACTGAGTGTTGCTAAAAGGAAAGGCCATGTAACACAGTGGTGAACATGCCCTTTCCTAACTACTATGGCACGTGTTGCAGCCATGAAATTCTAAGTTAATTATTATTTGCAAAAAAAAATAAAGTTTATGAGTTTGAACATCAAATATCTTGTCTTTGTAGTGCATTCAATTAAATATGGGTTGAAAAGGAATGTTGAAAAGGAATTGCAAATCATTGTATTCCGTTTATATTTACATCAAACACAATTTCCCAACTCATATGGAAACGGGGTTTGTAAGTCCATGCCCACCTTAGAGGACATTATGTCCGTAAACTTTTGATTTGAACGTGTCTTGCGTTGTGGCCGCTTCATCTCTGTTGGCGTGACTCTGCAGCACTCTACGTTAATATGGAAAGAATCACTCAACTGTTCCTCGCATCATTTTCCATGTAGCACTTTTCACATGTTTGCAGGAAAGTGTGATTGCAACCGGCATTTTAGCAGCTCAAAACCATTTAATCTGCTCCGCTCCACCAGTGTCATGATTTTTCTTTTTTTTTAAAATAACACTCCTTAATACTTTCTGAATCCTAAAATCTCTTTGTGGTTCCTCTGCTGTGATTTTGGCACATTTCAACGGATGCAATAAACTGGTCAGCACAGGTTCTAACAAGTCATGACAATGCCATGACAACCTTTACGAGTCACACACACACACACGGCACACACACACACGAATACACACCAGGGTGATGTTTGTGTAACATTAGAGGGGGCTGCAGTGTGTAAAACATGAGCTTCAATGCATTTACTTAAACTTAAACAGGTTTATTGAGTGTTTTTTTCTGTTTGCTGGCAGGGATCCAGGTGTAAATCGATTTCCGTCAAACCTTGTGATAAACCGAGGGACTCAGTGCCCGTCGGTAACTGTGATAAAGCACACAGTGCCTAAGCACTGTCAACACATCAGTCATGATCTCTCTCTCGTCATCATCCCATTGGTTTAAGTCTCATCCGTGAGTCGTGATTGGTCAAAGTGCGTCTGCTAAACATGCAAGTGTGTCCTCCCACTAAGACATTATTGATTTCCAGTAATGGTATAGGAAGTGGCGCTTGATCGAAGCCTGGACACTTCATGAAATAGTCTTCAGGCTTGTCCGTTTGCAGTATAAACATACTCAGGGAGTCACTGTTAATAGAATGTTCAGTTAGTATTTAAAGCTTTAAGAAGCTCAAGAATGTTTAAGTAATAAATTAAGACATGCAGTGCTTTAAACACCAGGTATTATCCGAATTTGGTGCTTTTTATTTGAATACCTAACATGACACTAAGATGATGACACTGTGCTAGTGGCAGACTCTGAAGAAAAACTACAGAACATCCTGAACACAGAAACCACCCACAGTGAAGCAAACGGACTGGCTCTAAACCTCAACAAAACCGAATGCATGACAGTTTCCAAGAAAACCACATCCATCTGCATGTAAAGGCCTACTGAAATGCGATTTTCTTATTTAAACGGGGATAGCAGGTCCATTCTATGTGTCATACTTGATCATTTCGCGATATTGCCATATTTTTGCTGAAAGGATTTAGTAGAGAACATCGACGATAAAGTTCGCAACTTTTGGTCGCTGATAAAAAAGCCTTGCCTGTATCGGAAGTAGCAGACGATATGCGCGTGACGTCACCAGTTGTGGAGCTCCTCACATCTGCACATTGTTTACAATCATGGCCACCAGCAGCGAGAGCGATTCGGACCGAGAAAGCGACAATTTCCCCATTAATTTGAGCGAGGATGAAAGATTCGTGGATGAGGAAAGTGAAAGTGAAGGACTAGAGGGCAGTGGAAGCGATTCAGATAGGTAAGATGCTGTGAGAGGCGGGTGGGACCTGATATTCAGCTGGGAATGACTAAAACAGTAAATAAACACAAGACATATATATACTCTATTAGCCACAACACAACAAGGCTTATATTTAATATGCCACAAATTAATCCCGCATAACAAACACCTCCCCCCTCCCGTCCATATAACCCGCCAATACAAATCAAACACCCGCTCAACACACTCAATCCCACAGCCCAAAGTACTGTTCACCTCCCCAAAGTTCATACAGCACATATATTTCCCCAAAGTCCCCAAAGTTACGTACGTGACATGCACATAGCGGCACGCACGTACGGGCAAGCGATCAAATGTTTGGAAGCCGCAGCTGCGTACTGCATTACACATACAAATTAAACAAAATGCTTATGGCAACATTCTGGTTGCGTACTCACGGTACCGCGTCTGCGTATCCAACTCAAAGTCCTCCTGGTAAGAGTCTCTGTTGTCCCAGTTCTCCACAGGCCAATGGTAAAGCTTGACTGTCATCTTTCGGGAATGTAAACAATGAAACACCGGCTACGTGTTTGTGTTGCTGCTGAAATACACCGCTTCCCACCTACAGCTTTCTTCTTTGCTGTCTCCATTGTTCATTGAACAAATTGCAAAAGATTCACCAACACAGATGTCCAGAATACTGTGGAATTTTGCGATGAAAACAGACGACTTAATAGCTGGCCACCATGCTGTCCCAAAATGTCCGCTACAATCCGTGACGTCACGCGCAGGCGTCATCATACCGAGACGTTTTCAGCAGGATATTTCGCGGGAAATTTAAAATTGCACTTTAGTAATCTAACCCGGCCGTATTGGCATGTGTTGCAATGTTAAGATTTCATCATTGATATATAAACTATCAGACTGCATGGTCGGTAGTAGTGGGTTTCAGTAGGCCTTTAACGTCACATGCAACAACAAGAAAATAAAACAAGTG
Organism: Entelurus aequoreus; assembly: GCF_033978785.1. Lineage (NCBI taxonomy): Eukaryota > Metazoa > Chordata > Actinopteri > Syngnathiformes > Syngnathidae > Entelurus > Entelurus aequoreus. The sequence continues at coordinate 52,081,694 of NC_084743.1, read as the reverse complement.
GAACAATTCAAATACCTCAGTGTCACAGTAACATCTGATGGTAGGTGTTAAAAAGAGATAAACAAACCGATTACCATGTCAAACGACAGCTTCAACAAAATGAGTCTTATATTTAGAAATAGAAACATCTCAATTGGCACCAAACTCAGAGTCCTCAAAACGTATGTAGAGTCTGCCCTACTTTACGGCTGTGAATGCCGGACTTTAAATAATCAACAACTGAGAAAATAGGAGGCAACCGAAATGTGGTTGATCAGAAAAATACTCCGCATATAATTGACTGAAAAGAAAAGCAATGAAGAGGCATTGGCGTGGGCAAACATAAGAAGATCTCTCATTGCAACGATTCACAATAGGCAGCTAAAATTCCTCGGACATATCATTACAAAAGACAACTTTGAAAAACTGATGTTAACAGAAAAACGAGTCGGAAAGAAAGCTGCAGGTGGACAACGAACAACATATATCAACAGCCTAATAAATTTTATCGGAAATATCAATGATATAGGACCCATACATAGAGCGGACGGCAGAGAAGACTGGAGAGCCCTGATCATCGATGCCTGCAAACAGGCCTGATTCCCCATGACCTAACATTAGCAGGTTAAATGGTGCTCTCTCCCCCACTTTACTTCAATTACATCCAATGCCCTGCAGTGAATGAATTAGTTTTTACAATTAAATTCAGAATGTTTAAATGATACTGTATTAAAAAAGGAAAACCAAAAATTTACAGTAATAATAATATCAATAATATTTGTTTAATGATTTTAATCAAACAATGTATTCCCCAAAAATGTACAAAATAATTTGCAAACAATTTTATTTTATTTGCGTACATGGATTCACAAAAGTTATGAATTGATTTAGAATCGGAATAATTGAAAATCGAGATTTGGACGTGAATTGATTTATGAGCAACCCTGCCGTTGAGTACCCGTAAAATGGTACGGTATCAATTCAAATGTGAAAGGTACCCATCCTAGTATAGTATAGTATAGTATAATATCACCAGTGATGGGTAGTAACAAGCTACATGTAGCACAGCAATGTATCTTAACATAATTTTCCAGTAGCTTGGTGGTAGCTTCACTACTTTTTGAACGAGTAGTGATTACTGTGGCTTAGCTGTTTTTAAACCCATGTCGTGAGGTAGCTTACATCAAAGCTACTAGTTTCATAGAGAGAAAATGGGCTGCGAAGACAGGACCAAAAAAAAACATGGAGAAATACAAAGACCTGGATGAATGAGAACATCCATACATACGGAGAAAATCCATGATGATTGGTTGGTGGTGTTCGTATAGTGAGTCACATTTGGCTAAAGTTCGGGCGAAGCATTACGTACTGGCCAATCAGAGGCAAGATAAGGCGGGTCATGAAAACCAGGAAGTCAAATCATAACAGACGCGGCTCATGTCACATGACGACAAGAGAGTCTGAGACAGAGGGACGCTTCAAGCTGACCACTCAAAAAAAAAACATACTTGAAAATTGCAGAGGGATTCTTTGCCGCAGATTAGATTTTTCCTTTAGTAATTAAAATGACATACAGGAAACACAAAATAATGCGCACCCTTGGCCTTTTTTAGACAAATGTATGCGTTTAGAGAAAACAACGCCCCAAATCTTAGTTTTTAGTTGTTTACTCAGTAAGCCAAAATCATAACTTCATCTAAGACGTCCAACACAAATTTAAAAACACACATTAAGGTGAGTTGAGTTCATGAAAAGTTTTACTGCACATAACCATTACCAGCTGTTCCCAAACAACACACAAATCATTGTTTTGTTTTTGTCAAGATATAAATAGATGCTGTTTTTGTTTACTGTAGGCAAAGAAAAGGAATAACATTATAGTAGTGGCAAAGGCAAACTAAAATTAATACAGTATTTTCCGGATTATGGGGCGCACTGCCGACGAATGATCGATTTTATAATCTTTTTTCACTTAGTAGGCGCTCCGGATTATAGGGCGCATTAAAGCAATCATATTATTTATATATTTTTTCTAAATTGCAAACACTTCCTTGTGGTCTACATAACATGTAATGGTGTTTCTCTGGTCAAAATGTTGCATAGATTATGTTTTACAGATCATCTTCAAGCTACTTTCTGACAGTCGCTTCCGGATGCGCTGTTTTGTGGGCGGTCTTATTTATCTGGCTCACCTTCGGCAGCGTCTTCTCCCCGTCATCTTTGTTGTAGCGGTGTAGCGTGCAAGGACGGGGGTGGAAGAAGTGTCAAAAGATGGAGATAATGTTTAATGACATTCAGACTTTACTTAAATCAATAACGGAGCAGCATCTCCTCATCCGGAAATAACAACACCGGAAATGTGAAAAACCGTCTGACCGGAACTCTAATAACTAAAGTTCCTTGGGTGAGTAATGTAAACTCACTACACCTGTATGTTTTAGTGCTTTCATGGCGAGTATACTGACAGATAGAAGTAAGAACTTTACACTACTTTATATTAGAAATGGCAACAGGGGTAGATGAATGTCACATAACAAGAAGATAGAGAAAGAGAAGAAGCTTATCGACTACGGTGTCGGTACGGACGAGCACAATTTTTCAGGAATTATACAGATCCCAAATACAGATCAGCAGGTACCAGAAGATAAGAAAAGTTGCTTTTGCATAATATTGCGAAACAAAACGCCAGATAATATGTCTTACCTTATACACACACCATAATAATACTTGTATGTTTAATGCGCTGACAATCCACCAAGTGGAGCGGCTTCATAGCTTACCAAAGTCGTACCAAAACATTTTGATGGATTTTTGAGTGCCGTGTGTAATGTTTAAAATGTTGGTGTTGTTTACTTGAGACAAATTGCCATCATAGTGCAGCCTACACTTATCTCTTATGTTTGACTGCCATCTACTGGTCACACTTAACATTACACCATGTACCAAGTAAAATAGCTTCGAGGTGGGTAAGCTCAACCAAACTTGTTCCTTACATCAGGCGCACAGGGTTATAAGGCGCACTGTCTAGTTTTGAGAGAAAAAAAGGATTTTAAGTGCGCCTTATAGTCCGTAAAATACGGTACATACACTGGGGTGCGTGGATCCCTCGAGGAGGTTTTAGGGTCTCCCCAGCTAAATGAGAGATAGTTAATGGTAAATTACCCTTATTGGGTCCATCTGTACACGCTCAGTTACATTAACCTTGATATTATACACGTGGGCCCAGAGATATATATGCCGTTAATTAGAGGTCTGTAGCTTAGTGCATGTCATACAGGGGTTTATATATATATATATATATATATATATATATATATATATATATATATATATATATATATATATATATATATATATATATATATATATATATATATATATATATATATATATATATATATATTATATATATATATATATATATATATATAGGTTGATTGGCAACACTAAATTGGCCCTAGTGTGTGAATGTGAGTGTGAATGTTGTCTGTCTATCTGTGTTGGCCCTGTGATGAGGTAGCGACTTGTCCAGGGTGTACCCCGCCTTCCACCCGAATGCAGCTGAGATAGGCTCCAGTACCCCCCGTGACCCCGAACGGGACAAGCGGTAGAAAATGGATATATATATATATATATATATATATATATATATATATATATATATATATATATATATATATATATATATATATATATATATATATATATTGCCAAAAGTATTTGGCCACCTGCCTTGACTCAAAAATGAACTTGTGCCATCCCATTCCTAACCCATAGGGTTCAATATGATGTGGGTCCACCTTTTGCAGCTATTACAGCTTCAACTCTTCTGGGAAGGCTGTCCACAAGGTTGCGGAGTGTGTTTTTTTTTAGGAATATTCGACCATTGTTCCAAAAGCGCATTGGTGAGGTCACACACTGATGTTGGTGGAGAAGGCCTGGCTCTCAGTCTCCGTTCTAATTCATCCGAAAGGTGTTCTATCTAGGTAAGGTCAGGACTCTGTGCAGGCCAGTCAAGTTCATCCACACCAGACTCTGTCATCCATGTCTTCATGGACCTTGCTTTGTGCACTGGTGCACAGTCATGTTGGAAGAGGAAGGGGCCCGCTCCAAACTCCACTCCGAGTGTGAAACTCCGCAACCTTGTGGACAGCCTTCCTAGCCTTGCTACACTTCACTGGGGATCCAAAAATGATTCCCGGGCGCGGCCACTGCTGCTGCTCACTGCTCTCCTCACCTCCCAGGGGGTGATCAAGGGTGATGGGTCAAATGCAGAGAATAATTTCGCCACACCTCGTGTGTGTGTGACTGACAATCATTGGTAGAAGAAAAAGAAGGATAGCGTGCCCTTAGCTACATTAAACGATAGTAATTTACAGCTTAGCCAAGTAGCTTGCCCATCACTGAGTATCACATTGCATCGTATCGTAAAATATAGTATCGTATCATATTGTGTCGTTTCATATAATGTAGTATAATATAATATAATATAATATAAATAGCTACTAAAATGTATTGTTTTCGTGTAAATAAAGTATTTTTCAGTATTTCTGCCATGTTTGTGGTATTTGGTGTGTGTGTGGGTGTTGCTGCGTTTGTTTTCCTGTGCACATGGCACTCTCAACTCGCATAAAAGCACACATCTGACCTCATAAGCAAGACAACAGCGGTACAGAGTGCTATCAGCAATGTGTGCAATAATTAGGATCAAAGCTAATAATTTACTGATAATGTAGTCGAAACCCTATTAATCATACATATCTATAAGAATAACAAACGCAATTCGGGAGTTTTAGGAGACATAAAAATGTCGATATGGTGTCTCTTTGGTCCACTCCTGTATATGTGTGTGTACTTTCTTATAGGACCTCTGCATGTCTGCATGACTGAATACAACAGGCTTTAGAATCATAGGAAAGCATGCATGCTCGTGTGCGTGCCTGTCTTCCCCGGCGTACCAATTTTAATCAGCGGGCGGTATTTACATGCGCCTCTGTGTGTTTGTTGACAGGCGCAGCTCCGTCGTCACATGACCTTTAGATCATTATGCTTTTATTTTTTCGCAAATCCCTCTGCTGCGCTCGCAACCCCCACGGAGGTGATGGATGATTTTGTTTGTACGGCAGGAAGCTGATCTGGCAAACGTGTATTGGGTTATTTGCTGGAGAGGAAAGGAAGGGTGAGGCAGGATGCCAGAAATAGGCCACGCTATTGCTTTGCTTGTGACCAATTCCCTTGAGTGATTGTTAAAAAGAGACACTTAGAGCGGGCCAAGTGAGACCTTCGCCATCCATTCATCTCTTCCCTGACCATTTCTGCTTTCACACTTCCTCTATCCATATGCAATCACCCCTAGGGAGCTGTGGGCTGTAATGTCACTGCCTTTACTGTGCGATTGTAAGAAGCTGGTTATTAAAATGACCTCACATGCTCCATAGGGAGATTATGAATCACTGGTGGGAGGCAGATGCATGCAAGGTCTGTTCTTACTCTATACGTCCGACCGCGTAATGCATCTATAAGCGTGAGGAAAAATAACAATTTCAAAGATAGTTTATGACTGACGATGCTTTACAAGAGTAGTGGTAGCGGTGGATTTATTAAAGATGTGCTACAGAGATACTGAAATGCTTTTATTTCAGCGTCCTTCAATCCTGGGGTGTCCAAAGTGTGGAATGGCATAAGGCTGTTCATCCATCCATCCATTTTCTACCGCTTGTCCCTTATCAGGATCGCGGGGGTAGCTGGAGCCTATCCCAGCTGCATTCGGGCAAAGGCGGCGTACACCCTGGACAAGTCGCCACCTCATAGGTCCAACACAGATAGACAGACAACATTCACACTCACATTCACACACTAGGGCAGGGTTTTTTTCAATTAATTTTTACCGGGGGCCGCATGAGCAACCCGAGCACTGCTGGAGGGCCACATCGACAATATTTCAATTAAATTTTGCTCAATATTATTTTTGATATATACCGTAAGATAAATAATAATAATAATACTTTTATTTAACCCAACTTAGCTTTATACCAAAAGCACTGCTTTGGAAATCATTTATACCCCTTTCAGAGATCACATTTAGTTGCCCTTAAACATCCTCATGTTGCACAATGAAATGTAAGCATAGGATGAAGTGTGCATTCCTGTAACTTTCTCTAGTAACAGCATTCCATGATTAATATAAATAAATTAACATTAATAATAAATGACAGTAAAATAAGCACACGTATGACTGAGGAGTCATAGTGTAACTTTGTGTGGTGTTTGAGTTGTCCGACTTTTTGTGTGGCCATAAACGCACCAGTGGTTTAGTGGTATGTGTGTTGGTGAGAGATGACAAGTTGGTTTTGGCCTGGTTTGTACGGCAGAAAATGACTAGTTTTTTTTAGATAGAAGTGTTTTACTCATGATTTTGGTGTGGTTATGGCCGAATACAAACAGTTTTGCTCAATAAAGTGATCGATATAATTCCTGGCCTCGAAGCATCTCGATAGACGTTACAATAATTGAACGGTGTTCAATTGAACGGTGTTGACGAACACCGTTAGAGTCGCTTGTTGTCACTGCCACTCAGAGTTGCATTGCAAAATTACACAGAATAAATGTGTTTATTTTGTTTAGAATTCAGATGGGATTTGATTTGGTGCACGGCATATATTTGCTGTGCGCAGAGGACGCTTGAGCAGTGCGCAATTGCGCAGGCGCGCACCTTAGAGGGAACGTTGCTTGGCAGTCCATGTCTTGTTGAAAACATGCCATCCGTCATCAACTTTTCTCTTTTTAGCGTCTCGGGTGTAAACCGTGCATCACTTGTCGCTGTGCACCTTCACTCACAGGTTACACACGGACATACGCCCATAAATAACACTTTTCAAAATAAAAGCAGTACAGTTGTATTGCGTGCACGACATAGATGTTTTTTCAACTTTATTTTGTAATTTGTGATTGCAGCTGTTCACATTCACGCACGCGCATACATCCACACGGATGTAATACAAATAACGCTTTTCAAAACAAAAGCAGCACCGTTGTATTGCACACTCGACATAGATGCTTTTTAAAATTTATTTTGTAATTTATGATTGGCCTCACGCGGGCCGGACAGGGACGCACAAAGGGCCGGATGAGGCCCGCGGGCCGCAGAATGCCCAGGTCTGCACTAGGGTAAATTTAGGGTTGCCACTCAACCTATCCCCAGGTGCATGTCTTTGGAGGAGGGATGAAGCCGGAGTACCCGGAGGGATCCCACGCGGTCACGGGGAGAACATGCAAACTCCACACAGAAAGGTCGAACCCAGGACCTTCGTATTGTGAGGCATACGCTCTTAACCCTTGTTCTACCGTGCTGCCTGAGGCTGTACAATTAAACAAAACAAAATGGTACAAAAATATCACAAAAATATTTGTGTTTAAATATATATATTTTAAATAAAATATACATGTAAAAAAGTGGCTAACTGCATTCTTACATTTGTCATAGACTTAGACCAGTGGTTCTTAACCTTGTTGGAGGTACCAAACCCCACCAGTTTCATATGCGCATTCAGCGAACTCGAACTGTAATCATAAAATGATGTTGTTATATTAAAGAAATACTAATAAAGATATATTTTACAAACGGAAAGTTACAAGAATGTACACATAATTCCATGTTTACATCTCATTGTGCAACATGTGAATGTTTAAGTGGGAACTAAATGCGATATCTGAAAGGGGTACCCATTATTTCCAAAGTAGGACCCCCACCCAGACATATAATACTAGTACACAGCTCATGAAAAACAATATGTTATAGTCATTGTAAGTGGGCCAAAACACTTACATTAGAAAATTATCTCATGGAAATGACTGCTGTCATTTGATTATAATAATAAAACATTGAACTTGTTATTTAGTCATGTGTGGGACAGGTGTGCTGCAGGTGTGACCACAGTGTATGTGCACGTCTGATGTCGCTCACATGCTCTCCACCGAATGCTCAAGGAGTTTTTGCGTTTGCTCACACATATGGAAAATTAGAGGGAACATTGTTTGGGGGTATCCATAATACGCCGACAGGGAGAAGTTTTTATTTACACGATGAGTCGGGCGTGTCTTGACCTCCGCGGTGGAGGCCCGCCGAACCCCTGAGGCCGACTCACCGAACCCCTAGGGTTCGATCGAACCCAGGTTAAGAACTACTGACTTAGACTTAGACTTAGACAAACTTTAACGATCCACAAGGGAAATTGTTCCACACAGTAGCTCAGTTACAAAGGATGGAAAGGATAATAAGACTTAGACTTAGACTTCCTTTTTATTGTCATTAAAATTTGAACTTTACAGTACGGATAAGAACAACATTTTGTTGCATTAGCTCATGGTAGTGCAGGATAAAAAAGCAATAAGGTGCATATATAAATCAATAGATTACAGATAAATATATTGCACTTTTGCATATGCATCCACGTTTATGGATGTATGTTATATTGTCTTTATATTCCAGCGAGTTAATCCATTTTTGGGGGGAATGGAGGGGTTTATTATGATGCGTTCAAAAGTCTTATGGCCTGGGGGAAAAAGCTTTTACAGAACCTGGAGGTTCTGCTACGGAGGCTGCGGAACCTCTTTCTAGAGTCCAGCAGTGAAAACAGTCCTTGGTGGGGGTGGGAGGAGGGCACAAAAAGAGGGCGAAAAAAAAAGGTAAAAAGTAGACTAAAAATGTACCATAGTAGCAATATAAATATAACATATATGTACTATTCACATATTATATATATATATCATATATACAATATACATAACAAATCCCGATTACCATGTACAATATTACAGTCATAATTAAAACCCCATTTAAATTTTTTTTCAGCTAAGGCTACGTGATAGAACAATATCGATATGTCTCGCAAAATAACTTTTCTTTGATATAAGAGACAATTTCCACCTTGTAAAAGACGTAAAATTAGCCTGCTAAAGACGTCTGCAACATCCACACTCACAAAGCACAAAGATAATATGTAGCCAAGGTGAAAAAGAGGTCTTGGCCGAGTGAAGGGTGATGTTAGCGGCTTTAAATAGTGCGGATAAACTAATTGTATGCAACAAGAAGTGTAAAATGTGCATAGTAAACTTGCCAGAAGGGAGTTTGTGATTTGTGCAAGGAGGAATGTTGTCTTGTTTTTAAGCGTAGAGTATAAGCGTGCATTTTTATATTACAACATCTATGGAGAAATGGCGTCACTTCCAGATGGGTTTAGCCAAACATATACTGTATAATCTGTGCATTAACATAGTGATACATTACATGTACAATGTAAACTTTTTTTTTAAATTGTCTTTTTTAGAGTTTTTATTTATATTCATGTTTCACTATTATTATTTTTTTCAGGGTTATCAAAGTAAAACGCATGCGATTAATCAAAAAAAAATTATGAATTCAGATTAATCACACAGTTTATTTTGACCACACATGCTCCTTTAACCTTTATCGCGGTTGGTTACCTGAAAGTAACCATATATGGTCAGTTATCAAGTCATTGCACAAGTCAGTGCATTTTTGCGAATTGTTTTTGCAAAGAGTGAGGAGTTATGCTCGCTTGCAAATTATGCTTCAAAATACACTTGGCCCAAACGGGACATTAGATAAAACTATTACCAAGTTTTGAGCGAATAAACGATATGCATTCAAGTAAAACATAAAAAAAATGTTTATGTATGACAATCTGGCTATAAAAATGCATTTGTGTCTAAATATTAGGGTCTTTTCAAAGTTAATTTAAACTATGCAAGCCAGTAATTGATTAATGTGACTAATCGTGACTAATCAAAATTCGAAATTGTGATTATTCCAATTTTTAAAAAAGAACAGCAAATTTTCACATTAGTTGCGATTGCAGGCGGTCAAAGTTCACCTTCCAGGAGAAGCTTTCTCCTTGAGGGTGACTCAGCAAGGCTTATAGGTTTAGCATTAGCACCTTGCAGGTCATGCTGGAGTAATACTCCGAGGCTAGTTAAACCTGGACCGCATCGAGGCAGAAGCCAGGGTAACCAACACGGAGTTTAAGTTCATGCATGTTTGAAAAAGTTGATACAATTTTAATTGACTGAATAAAAAAAACCACTTGTTTATGAAAGTAAAATAACCATCAACTACAACTCAGTTTGAAGAAACACAACACCAAGGACTAGAAATTGTCAGGTTCTGTTGGTCTTGAACCCCAAGTTGCAGAGATGGCAGGCCTAGCGCAGGTAAACATGACTTTAATGTCAAAAGGAAATCGTGCAACCTGGAAATGCACATGCAGGGATCATGCAGTTGAATACAGGAAACCAATCATCGAGCCCTGACTGGAGGGCGAGGCAGGCATAAATAGCAGCCAGCTGATTGACAACAGGAGTGGCCAGGCTGCCAGTGAGGGGAAATAGCGCTCAGGGAGACAAGCAGGAAGTGGAACTAAAATAAGAACGCTGACAGGAAATGAACACCAAGTAAGGGAACATAAGACGTGAATGTGACAGATCGTCACAGATCTTGTGATCGAATCGGGGGCAGATATTTATTATATATATCTTCATCCTCTATTTGGTCATTTTTGTTATTATTTACATACTCAGTGAGTAAGTTTCTGGATACAGGAAGGTTTCGAGGGCAAAACCCAAATGATTTAAATTGGATTCAATAGTTTATCCCCACCCACAAATGTGCACTTGCCACTTAATTTGGTTAAAAATATGCTATGTAGTATTTAATACCAAAAATATAATACATCATCTGATTCACAACAATACTAGCAAATTCTACATTCAATAAGATAAGCTTTGTAAAAATGTGTTATTGTGTTTACTTTAGTCATTCGCTATAAAATATTTTCACTTATATAATTTTTTGTCAAAGTTTGTAACCAGGACTCAAAAATCTGATCGTACATAAGGCCAAAAAAATCGGATTGGGATCAAAGGCCAAAAATGTTGATTGGGACATCCCCACTAAAGACTCTTGAATAAGGTTTAAGATATGCACCAGGGGCCTCATGTAGTCTGGGCGTCTGCTGCCAGTGGTGAGATCAGTAAGCTCCAGATTGTCCAGAATAGGGCAGAACGGCTGGTTCTGGGTTGTTCACTAAGAACCAATGTTAATCAAATGCATGCTTCTCTTTCCTGGCTAACAGTGCAGAACAGACTGCTTTTCTCATGGCCCAAATAGTTTACAGTAGTACTACGCATAATCATAATACCAGGGCGTCTAGTGAGGGTCAATCTTTTATTTATAGCTCTGTATCGCTCTGGAATAACCTGCCTCGAATTATCACCGGCATTGAAGGTAAACAGGTTTTTAAAAGGAAACTAATATTTTATCTGAGTCTGTAAATTAGTTTGCTTGTTGATGATTTTTGTTTGTTTTTTTATTGTGTAGTTATATTTATATGGTAATTAATATTCCGAGACTGTAAATTGTTTGCTTGTTTGCTTGCTGACGATTTATATTTGTTTCTGTATTGTGTAGTTACAATTATGTGCTTTTACTTGTAATTGTATTGAGTTTGTGGATCCCAGGAAGACTAGTGGGTTGTTGTGGCAACCAGCTAATGGGGATCCTTAATAAAAATAAAAACCAAATCAAATCATGTAACTAGATTTAATGCAACAAAAAAATGGACGTACGATCAAATCCAGAAAACTTCGTACACAAAGTATTAAAGTGTTCGCATGCACAAATCCAAGCGCATTTCTATTTCACATCGCAACCAACTTGAAATTGACCGCATACGTGTGCGTGGCTCGGCACGCCCAGACCCCGTCCATGTCGTGCCCCCTTATAAATACGCAAATCATATTGAAAGTAGCCATGTGGCTGAGCTCTGCAATGACCAATCAGGACTCAGTAAGAGGTGCTTCTTTATCCTGTTTTCAGCTAACAACAGAGAAGTGAGATTGAAAACCAGGTGTCATTGCTTTGTCTCAGAAAACTGAACACAGTCCGAAATAGAAAATAAATGGTGCGGTCAGGAAGGTTAAGAAGAAGATACAATGTAGTGTTGCAACACGTTTGAAAAGATAGTTGCTGCAATGATACAGTATGTACAACTTTAGCAGATGTAGCTGATTGTGATTACCCCCATTATTAACATAATTTATGTCATTTACAACACCTTGTGTTCATTAGTTCATTCAGATTAGAGTTTCATGTGAAAATGTTGTAATATGGATAGGCTTGGTTTTTGTACACTTTTTGAATTATTTACTTTGGGGGATTTATTTTGCCAAAATGATGCCCCGGTTTGTCTCGGTTGTCGTGCCGCTAAACAATACGCGTAACAAACTGGTCTATTAGCTAGCGTATAATTATGGGGAATCAAGTCCCAAACATGGTTCTGGCCCGGAAAAGAGTGGAGTGCCTTTTGTGGGTTAGGGAGAGATCTTGCCCAAGGTGGAGGAGTTCAAGTATCTCTGAGTCTTGTTCAGGAGTGAGGGAAGAGTGGCTCGTGAGATCAACATCTGCTGGGATGCAGACCCAGCATCGGTCCGTTGTGGTGAAGAAAGAGGTGAGCCGGAAGGCAAAACTCTCAATTTACAGTTCAATCTACATTGCGATCCTCACCTATGGTCATGAGCTTTGGGTTATGACCGAAAGGCGGCATCTGCAGTGATGCAGACCCAGCATCGGTCCGTCGTGGTGAAGAAAGAGGTGAGCCGGAAGGCAAAGCTCTCAATATACCGGTCAATCTACGTTCCCATCCTCACCTATGGTCATGAGCTTTGGGTTATGACCGAAAGGACAAGATCACGGGTTCACCGGCCGAAATAAGTTTCCTCCGTCAGGTGGCGGGGCTCTCCCTTAGAAATTGGGTGAGAAGATCTGTCATTCGGGAGGAGCTCAAAGTAAAGCCGCTGCTCCTCCACATCAAGAGGAGCCATAAGAGGTGTTTCCCAAAAGCCTCCCTGGGGACGTGTCCAGGGGAGGTCCGACCGGCAAGTGACCACTGGGAACACCCAGGACATGTTGCGGGGACAATGTCGCCCAGCTGGCCTGGGAACACCTCGGGATCTCTGGTTGGGGAGAAGGAAGTCTGGGCTTCTCAGCTTAGGCTGCTGCCCCGCGACCCGACCTCAAATAAGTGGAAGAAGACGGATGGATGGAAGTCCCAAACAAAGGCTGACAGAAGGCTGTTTTGTGTTTGCAATTAAGACATAGCTGACCGCCCCCATCCTTGTCATCCTTACGTCTTGGTAGATTCCACAATATTTTTTTAATGTACCTATAGTCTACAGTCGCCTTTCTCAGGTGTGTTTTGATTGTTACTTTGAGGGTTATGTTGAGAACAAAAACCAAACAGCTCTTAACTACATCAATGACTTATGATCATAGTCGACACTGCCAGCAATCACCTGGCAGTGTCGACATTAGGCTGTCAGAAAATCAATACTTTACACACCACTATGAAAAGCAATCCATACGCGCTTCTGCAAGGATTACCTCATCGTTGAACTTTTGCCGTCTTACCACTGACTGGCAGACATACGATACTCTAATATGTGTATTTGAAGTGTTCAGTCCAAATAGAAGCATTCGTTGTGACACTGTACTGTACTGCATGTCCTTCCAGATCCTTTTTTTCTAAGGCTGTCTAAAATGATAAGGGGTTTAGTATTGAAGTTTAACAATGTATTCTACTAAAAGGAGTAAGTACAATCAATAGCAATACCAGTGCTGTGAGAGACCCGAGCTATGTCGAGGTCTTAGAAATCTCTAGAATGTTCGCCCGTGTCTCATGCTTTTGTCCATTTAGGCTGTTGCGCCTTGGTAGGGACTGAAACTGAAAGTTATCTTGACGTGTGGGCTGAGCGCACACACACACATACTACTCCACTCTCCCTACAGGCTGGTACTTCATGACACCACTAAACTAGAGCAGTGGTTCCCAAACTTTTTTCACCAAGTACCACCTCGGAAAATACTTGTTTCTCCAAGTACCACCATAATGGCCAACATTAAAAATACATTAGCATAATAGGCCTAAACATTCATTAAAAACAAGACAGGGGTTTTATTTAACAGGTATATTTAATGTTTTTGGCCACGATAACATTACACACAGTTTGAACAGCAACACTGTGTTTGAATTTTTGGCGTACCACTAGATGTCCGTGCACTAGTGGTTCACGTACCAAAGTTTAAGAGAATAGTATATGTGTGTGAGAGTGCATAGATATTGAAACAGTGTGAGTTCGTCATGTGTGTATATCTTCTAGCAGAACGAAAGCCAATTCTAAGGCGTTCTACTCTGCTTTAAGGTGTAAAATGTTCCTCTAACAGTCACCACTGACTTTGTTGCTCTAATTACCTTTGTATTCACTTTTATCCACACAGTTAGCAGGATCACACAAAAATAATTAGAACTGTTTTTTTTTTATTGCGCTTTGGAGATAGTAAAAAACCCGAAACCAGTGAAGTTGGCACGTTGTGTAATTCGTAAATAAAAAATAGTGCCGGTAAATTGAATGTGCTGCAAAGACAAGATATTTAATGTTTTTTGCAAAAATAATCATTAACTTAGAATTTAATGGCAGCAACACAGGGTCATTTTTACTACTGTGTTACTTGGCCATTCCTTTTAACAACACTCAGTAAACGTTTGGGAACTGAGGAGACACATTTTTTAAGCTTTTCAGGTGGAATTCTTTCCCATTCTTGCTTGATGTACAGCTTAAGTTGTTCAACAGTCCAGGGTCTCCGTTGTGGTATTTTACGCTTCATATTGCGCCACACATTTTCAAATAGAGACAGGTCTGGACTACAGGCAGGCCAGTGTAGTACCAGCACTCTTTTACTATAAAGCCACGCTGTTGTAAAACACATGGCTTGGCATTGTCTTGCTGAAATAAGCAGGGGCGTCCATGATAACGTTTCTTTGATGGCAACATATGTTGCTCCAAAACCTGTATGTACATTTCAGCATTAATGGTGCTTTCACAGATGTGTAAGTTACCCATGCCTTGGGCACTAATACACCCCCATACCATCACAGATGCTGGCTTTTCAACTTTGCGCCTATAACAATCCGGATGGTTCTTTTCCTCTTTGTTCCGGAGGACACAACGTCCACAGTTTCCAAAAACAATTTGAAATGTGGACTTGTCAGACCACAGAACACTTTTCCACTTTGCATCAGTCCATCTTAGATGAGCTCGGGCCCAGCGCAGCCGGCGGCTTTTCTTGGTGTTGTTGATAAATGGCTTTGGCTTTGCATAGTAGAGTTTTAACTTGCACTTACAGATGTAGCGACAAACTGTAGTTACTGACAGTGATTTTCTGCAGTGTTCCTGAGCCTATGTGGTGATATCCCTTACACACGGATGTCGGTTTTTGATGCAGTACCGCCTGAGGGATCGAAGGTCACGGGCAATCAATGTTGGTTTTCACTTACGTGCAGTGATTTCTCCAGATTCTCTGACCCTTTTGATGATATTACGGACCATAGATAGTGAAATCCCTAAATTCCTTTCAATAGCTTGTTGAGGAATGTTGTTCTTAAACTGTTCGACAGTTTGCTCACGCATTTGTTCACAAAGTGGTAACCCTCACCCCATCATTGTTGGTGAATGACTGAGCATTTCATGGCAGCTGCTTTTATACCCAATCATGGCAACCGCCGTTCCCAATTAGCCTGTTCACCTGGGGAATTTTCCAAATAAGTGTTTGATGAGCATTCCTCAACTTTCTCAGTCTTTTTTGACACTTGTGCCAGCTTTTTTGAAACATTCTGCAGGCATCAAATTCCAAATGAGCTAAAATTTGCCAAAAATAACAAAGTTTTCTAGTTCAAACGTTAAGTATTTTGTCTTTGCAGTCTATTTAATTCAATATAGGTTAAAAAGGATTAGCAAATCATTGTATTCTGTTTTTATTTACGATTTACACGACGTGCCAACTTCACTGGTTTTGGGGAATTTTAGAATTTTGGTGAGGGTGTGGATAAATGCTTTGATTAAGGGGATAAGTGGAACCTTCCATTCTGTAGAATATGTTGGCTATCCTCCCTTAACCAGAAAGTATCAAATAATGAACTCCATTGATTTTTCATCATTATTGCAGAATCATCCAATATTTTATTCACAGGTATACAGTTTTTCCCTTCTTCCAACTTTAAACAGATTCATAACTGACAATTCAAATTATAAGTAAGCAGTGGCCAACTAAAGCAAAGCTCCAAAAATGCTACAATGCTACAAAATGCTAGAGGCACGAATCCCTGTTTGGAAAGCTGCAGGCCGTAAAGCTGAGATAACCTTGATAAATGTGCCAGTTTACTTTGCCAGAGTGTAAACGCTTGTTCCAGAGCCACACCAGTGATTATACAGCTGCTCCAAACAGGCATACTGTGCACAAGGAATAAATAATAATTGTGTTTAATAATTGTGCCCCTGTGCATGAATGATAGTAACCAGACATGTGACATGTAATACAACCAGGGTTACACAAGTGACGGTCACGTCTATTTTTTTCCCCAGAGTTACAGGAGCGCTATGCTGTTTTTTTAAAGACTTTCTCCAACAAAGATCATCTCCGTGACAGCACTCTGTTATATTTAGGAATCTTCTGCAAAAATGTGAGTAACTCACAAGTTTTTGGAACAGAAGTCACGGGCCAGCAGTTGAATAGCAGAAATAATTGTGATCAACACATAGTTTCAAATCATTTAACAAAGGTTGTAAGTAGAGATGTTTGATAATGGCTTTTTTGCCGATATCCGATATTCCGATATTGCCCAACTCTTAATTACCGATTCAGATATCAACCGATATATCAACCAGTCGTGGAATTAACACATTATTATGCCTAATTTTGTTGTGATGCCCCGCTGGATGCATTAAACAATGTAACAAGGTTTTCCAAAATAAATCAACTCAAGTTATGAAAAAAAATGCCAACATGGCACTGCCATATTTATTATTGAAGTCACAAAGTGCATTATTTTTTTTAACATGCCTCAAAACAGCAGCTTGGAATGTGGGACATGCTCTCCCTGAGAGAGCATGAGGAGGTTGAGGTGGGTGGGGGGGGATAGGGGGTAGTGGGGGTGTATATTGTAGCGTCCCGGAAGAGTTAGTGCTGCAAGCGGTTCTGGGTATTTGTTCTGTTGTGTTTATGTTGTGTTACGGTGCGGATGTTCTCCCGAATGTGTCATTCTTGTTTGGTGTGGGTTCACAGTGTGGCGCATATTTGTAACAGTGTTAAAGTTGTTTATACGGTCACCCTCAGTGTGACCTGTATGGCTGTTGACCAAGTATGTCTTGCATTCACTTGTGTGTGTGAAAAGCCGTAGATCTTATGTGACTGGGCCGGCATGCAAAGGAAATGCCTTTAAGGTTTATTGGCGCTCTGTACTTCTCCCTACGTCCGTGTACACAGCGGCGTTTTAAAAAGTCATAAGTTTTACTTTTTGAAACCGATACCGATAATTTTGAAAGCGATACAGATAATTTCCGATATTACATTTTCAAGCATTTATCGACATCCCTAGTTGTAAGCTGTAAGTAGGTAATACATAGTTATTAAATACCATTAAAATCAACAAAAAAATAAATAAATTAATTGTTAATATTTGAGTGGGCCCCGTGCCCCTCTGAGATGGAACAGTTGGGCCTCGAGGTCAAAAAGGTTAAGTACATCTGCTGTAGATAACGTCACACCAAGAGTTATCTACTCATTACTCAAAAACTAATTGTTATTGTCGGAAATGACGACTACATTAATTTTCAGGAGCAAATAATACCTAACGAGAACTTGTACGTGAAATGTCAGTCATCAGGACACTATGAGGACAAAAACCTACTTTTGTGGACAGGAGTTAAAAACTCAGAAAAATTTGCGTTTTTGAAGTATCTATTCCTTTTTAATACACACCTTTTCATACGTATAATTATATTCATTTGATTCATTGTTGTGCTTGTATGGCAATCCTCAGATACATGAGTGCTTCTTTGCACATGTCAGTTCATCAATCTTTTGTTCACATTCACTACAACAGCACGCCACCTCGCTCATGACGATGAAGAGGATGCAAAATCATGTCTTGATTCATTTTTCTTAACCTCATTTCGCTCAGCTCCCACCAGCTGCATTTTGACACACAGGGGCCTGGAATAAACTCTGGTTTATTTAGGCTATCAGAACACCAAGCACATTGAACTGTGTGTGTAACTGTGTGTGTGTGTGTGTGTGTGTGTGTTCTTGTATTGCTGCCCTTCTTGAGACACCGACAAGGAAAAGTACCTTCCATATGAGGACCGGTGAACAAGTAAGGACATAAATCATGGTCCCAATACGGAAAACCATTGCATCTAATAGAGAATGTCTCATTTGCACCCCTAGTGGTGAAATATATCAAAATTAGGGTGTACCCAAAAAAGAGGATTTTTTCAAATTGACTGTGTGTCGGTTTTAAAAGTGCTCCCACTCTGGTTAACATATGAAATAACAAGTGTGTGTAAAAATTTGAAGTGCTCCCCCTCTGGCCAACATATGTAATGACAAGTGTGTGTAAGAAATTGAAATGTGCCCCCTTTGGCCAAAATTAATTAAAAAAATACAAATAAAATGTATATAGAGACATACTGTAAAAACTTGAAGTAAATAATGAAGATTTAAAACCAATTACAAAAAAATTAAAAATTAAAAAAATAACTAAAAGCTTAAATTTTTTATATTTGCATAGTATTTCTATATTATTAATGTTGTAAATAAAAATCTTTACATATCTAGAAAGGGTGGTCGCAAAGAGGTAGGCATTTTTTGGAGGTCTCAAGAAGGTAACAAATACAAGAATATATGTGTGTGTGTGTGCGCGTGCGTGTGTGTGTGTGTGTGTGGTGTGGCAACAACTGGTCCTCGGAGGCAGTATCATCTTCTTTGATTGACTCAACATGAATAAAGAATGTTGAGTGCGCCCTGCAAACACCTTACACCCTGCTAAAACACACACCATCTCCGCCAGGACCAACATACTGAAAGGAGACATCTGATTCACTCAGCTTTCTGCCCCCCCACCCCTTACCACGCAAACACACACACACACACAACCAGATGGCTAATCAAAAAAAACAAAAAAAACAAGTGTGCACGTAAGCAAACGTACTATATTTACTCATTACTCAGGGGCAAAAACAGACACATAGACATGCTCTCTCTCTCTCTTATACACACACGCACACACACACACACACACACACACACACACACACACACACACACACACACACACACACACACACACACACACACACACACACACACACACACACACACACACACTAATATAGTACTGTACACACCTATTTCCCAAACTGTCACAGCCCACGTCACAAGTGTGTGTAGACAGAGTGCTTTCACACTGAGACTCGCGCTCTGTTACGCACACTCAAACGCACACCTTCACACACACATACACACACACACACACACACACACACACACACACACACACACACACACACACACACACACACACACACACACACACACACACACACACACACTTGTGTGCGCAGGTGTGTGTTTGACACTGGGAATTATGTTACATTCATTTCCAATTTTTCGTACGTATGTTTATGTTAAATGTTGTACTCATTTTCTGCATCATACGGAAATGGCATTTGTTGTTACATTGTTCACAGTAGAGTGGGACGATAAATCGGCAAACTATCGCTATATTTAAAGGGGAACTTCACCTTTTTTTTAAATTGTGCCTGTCCTTCACAATCTTTATGTAAAACAAGAACACATAAGTAGTTCTTTTTTTATGCATTCTAACTCGTATAAAAAGGTTAGCAAAAGTCAGCTAACAATGTAGCCATTGGGAGTCGTTCTATTCCGCCTATAAAGAGCTCTAAAAAACATCTAAAAGCCTCCATCAACATTTTATATACACGCTGTAAGTATATATGCAATGTAGTAACAGGCACATTCATAATAACATGTCATATTTACGTATTTTGCTCATTTTAACCATACAACTGCGTATACATTTTACAGATGCATCACAACGTTCGTTTTTCCCTACCAACTACCAACTACCACTAATTATGGCAGACTTCATGAGAGCCATCAAAGACTACTTTAGGGCAAATGTTGATCCATAACCTTATATTTTTGAGCCTGAATATACGGAGGATGATCTAAAAGTTTTTAGAAGCTGAGTGATAAGCAGATTCAGCTTTAGTGAAACACTAAGCATCATGTAGCAGTAATGCTAAGTGGTAAACAAGATATAGTGTACACACATAGTAAATCAATCACTTACTGTACAATGTCTGCCGTCATTAGGATGCCCACTTATAGGATGTTTATATCTCCCCTCTAGATGAAGAATTAACCATAATCCAACCACAAGTAAAACAAAAAAAAATTGGGTGTCTTTCTCGCTCTCACAGGGTATAAGTTGAATGTCAAAGTTGACTAACTTCTCGGTTTATGGCCACAATCCTCTACTATACAGGTGAGAGGCATGATTTATAATCTAGAATTAACTTTCCACAACTCAGGGGTGATGCAGCAGCTCACCGCTACAACAGCACGCCACCTCGCTCATGACGATGAAGAGGATGCAAAATCATGTCTTGATTTATTTTCCTTAACCTGATTTCGCTCAGCTCCCACCAGCTGCATTTTGACACACAGGGGCCTGGAATAAACTAGCCTAAATATTTAGGCTATCAGAACACCAAGCACATTGAACTGTGTGTGTGCGTGTGTGTGTGCGTGTGTGTGCGTGTGTGTGTTCTTGTATTGCTACCCTTCTAGAGACACCGACAAAGAAAAGTACCTTGAAAGCTAAAAGTAGTTCCTCTGCGTTAGCGCTTATAATAACAATATCACTAATACTTGGTTAATACTCAGGTCACAATATGTAAACAGAGTATTGTTTGCATTTTTTTGTGATTTTGAATGATAAACACAATTACGAAAAAAGTGCGGTTCCCCTTTAACCTTACGATGGGTTATTAAAAATACATTCTCGCTGTATTTTTGTTTCAGTCCTTGTGAGTTTTACATGTTCAGAGGGCGCTGAAAAGACAAACGTGGGCACTAAAATTTGGTTAATTAATTAATTACATGCAACAGCTTTTTGGACTACCTTGGCCTTTATAGTAAGGGTGTGCCTGTAGGAGTAAAAGTCACAGCCGCTGTCTGTGGTGCTGAGGACAAGCGCCATCGGGCAGGGGCGGGGCAAGGGCGGGGCATGTGCTGACGGCGAGACACAGCTGGCAGGTGATTAGATTTCACAGGTGGTATGTGTTAATCTAATCATCTGTTGTCTTTAAGAGTGAGCGGCCGGGTGCAGGAGGGGGAGGAAGTTTGGAGAGTGACTGAAAAGTCACGTTCTGAGAGAGAAAACTTTGCATAAAAACATATGATCATTAAAGACCTTGTTAAACCTGCACGCTGGACTCCTGTGCCGTGTCTGACAGTGGGACTGGGAGGAAGCGACTTCCACAGTAAGGATGAGACAAAGCTGGCTAAGGACTTTGCAATATAGAAACTGATTGTTGCACCCCTGTAAACACGGCTAAGAGCAATACTGTTGTTCCTTGACATATGAGTTTAATTCATTCCGTATCTCAAAATATTGTATGTCAAATCAATGTTCCTAATTGAAATGATTGAAATTCAATTAATCGTATTGGGCCCAAAAAATACCATCATTTTATTATGTAACATATGGTTTTTGAAAACAAAAACTAGGGTTGAATGATATAGACTTTGACAATATACAATAGAAACGATATGAATTTGGTCAATGATAGAGCTTTTAATACTATCATTATGTCGTGATAATGCATGTTGATGACACATTATAGTAGTGTCTGTAAATTTGACAGTGAAAAGTGAACGAAGGCGTCCTTAACACAATATAGCAGCCTTGCTAGAAGCTTCTAAATCACTAATCCTCGCCTCCATGGAGGCAGATATACTGTGTTTTTTACACGTACCATTATCCCTGGAGGACATAAGGACAAGCAATGCTACACTCCACACTGCAGCAAGTTACCATAATGCTAAGCTAAAGCTCTTGAGGGTGGGCGGATCGATCGAATATTGACAGTAATGATACAAAGTAACGTAGTATCAGTATATGGTGGATAATACAATAATTATACCGATGTTTTTTACTATCACAAAATCCTTTTTTATCATTTTTGTTATTGTTTACAAACTAAGGAAATAAGAGCAACTGTAGTTTTTGCCTTTGTTTAGTTATCATGCACTAATGATTTAATAATAAATATTGTATTTGATAAAATGTGAAAAGCAAATAATATAATAATAATATTAATTGTTATTGTTACACCACCATCTTGGGTTTTGGTCGGATAACAGTTATAACAGTATCAAAAAGGAATTTAGTTAATGATCCTGAAAATTGTGTAAACAATGGTAAAAACGACATAAAGCATAAACTACATGGTATTGGATCGATACCCAATTTGTACTGTAGGATCACTCAAAATTAATGCAAAATATTGAAACAACAGAAGAATAAGTGCCTATTACATTTTAACAGAAATGTAAAAAGAACCATGTTTCAGCAGAAATTACCCAGATATTAGCAGTAAACTAGAAAGTAGATTAATAATAGTTTTGAGAAAATAATACAACTGGAAATGATGCATAATGTTACTGCATACTGTATGTCAGCATCTAAATTATGAGCCTTTGCAACCTGTTTTGAAATGATTCTATCATCATTTAAAATACCAAATAATATATCGTGATATATATCGTTATTGCAAGAAGCTGCAATATATATGACAATATAGATATTATCACCCATCCCTACTAGATAACGAATATTGAATAAAAAACTATAAAAAAAAGTAAAGATAATAAAGTAATGATCATAAAGTAATGTAATTACAATGTACAACATTTACCTTGTTGACTGGATCCCTACAGTATCTCCTGCGATTTGCTTTTGCAAACCGACCATTTGCAGCTTTTCCATATTGTTCCATATAAATGCCCGTTATTTAGAAATTATCTTAACGTCCTATACTGACGTTTTATAGCCTTTATCAACGTATTCTGCTTCCGTATGGTGCACATTGTGGTGGAGCTATGCTCGTACTGTTTATGTTGGCATGCTAATATTAGCATGTTGACATTTTTGGCCAATTTTACAGCATACACCTAATATAACTTGGTATTTGACAAATGCTAACTGTTAGAATGCTAGCTTTTTCTTCCTTTTTTTTTTTTTTTTTTTAGCAAATTTTGTATATGTGTAAGCTTCGGACTCATATAACTTGGTGCATAACGTATCCAACTGTTAGCATGCTAACATTAGCATTTCAGTTCGGCTTGCGCATTTCAGCGTTCGGCATTCACACGTAATTTCTCTCAAAATTCTAGCTATATATACTTTTACATACACCATAAAAAAATCTGTGGATTTTACGGTAAAAACATGGCAGCTCAGTCGCCAGTATTTGTTTATTGAAAAAATATACAGATTTTTTTTCTACAGTGTATGTAAAAAAAAATAAAAATAAAAATAAAAGATATATATATATATATATATATATATATATATATATATATATATATATATATATATATATATATATATATATATATATATATATATATATATATATATATATATATATATATATATATATATATATATATATATATATATATATATATATATATGTATATATATATATGACAATCAAATACAAGGGTAATTGTGCAAAAATGCCACTAAACATTTTTACTTTTAAAATTCTGCCATTTAAGCTGCCAGTTTTTTACCATAAAATCCGTTGTCATTCTTTACAGTGTACAACTTGATGGATAACTTGCTTTGAAATCATAAGTCAAGCAGATATTTAAGAATTTTTTTTATTCTAGCAAAATACTAAAAAGACTGGAATGTATGATAATATAATAAGGATGTTCCGATCAGGGTTTTATGCTGCCGATTCCGATAGCGATCATCCATGAGTAAGATTGGCCGATAAAGTGATACCAATTATATGTATTAACTGTACATTTTTCAATGTATTTATGGTGTGTGCTATTAAAAGTTTAACAATAACAACACAATATACACACTATTTTTTTAATTCTCTTTCTCAGTGTGTAATATGTTCAGCCACGTCCTCCAGTGATCACGATAATAAGGAATGCAGTTTATTTGCCGTTATGGAGGTAATTATTATTAGCTTAGAAGAGCAGCTCCACACTGTGGATGGAGATACATCATTAGCTGTGCTTGCTGCCTGTCGGGAGGGGACTAAAAATAAACACAGCGTCAGCCACAGAGGTTTGCCGTTTGTGATCGGCAATAAAATGCATTGTTGGCAATGACAATCCCATACTTTTTCACGGAAATCGTCCAATACTGATCGGTGGCTGATCAATCGGCATATCCCTATAATATAATATGTGTTGGATCATGAGATAATATTATTTTTTTTAAATGTATGCAATTGCATGCAGTATCTGCACTGTATTTATAATATGCATTTATAATTTAGCTAAAGACGGCTCATATTTTTAAAAAAATCATAAAGTGGGGCATTAGGTACCACTTTGTTGTTATGTTTACGTATGAAAACCACGCGACTCCCTTCACAACCCATCCATACAATGACTACATCACTTTATCCTCCATTCCGTAATCATTTTGGGCCTTTCAGTGAATTCCGTGTACGTGAAGATCTTCACTTGTGGGTGGAATGTGTAAGGGATGTTCCCTTTGCGGTTGGTGTGCTAGGCTTGTGTGTCATGGAGGCTCCCTGCATGTGCCAGAGTGGCTGATTTGGGTTGGAGTTGGCACGAGAGAGCCACAGTGGGTGGGGAGTTGGCAAGAACGCAACACTCCTTACTCGGGATTGTCCAAAACCCACAGTTTTAATCTGGATTAGGCCCATCATTTCTCCCTCTCTATCTGTGTTTCCCCTCCATTGAACTCGCCTCCCTCCTCCATCACAGGTTTTTCGCTGCCTTGCTCTTTCTGCTGCTCGATCTACACGAACCCAAAGAAGCCAATTGCTGGACTGTTGCCATGGTGACAGGGCGGCGTCACTTCTTCTCACGTGCGCCAACGATCTATTCTGAATGATCGCTCAAAGTAGATTTTTTTTTTTTAGCAGTCTATTCTTGGTGGCAAGGTTTCTATTTTTACTCGCCTAGTCGGTTGCCAAGGCAGCACAGAAACCCTTGTGTACAGTCTTGTACCGAGAAGAAAAGTCTCAATATAAAGAGGATGATCTGTAATTCATTTTTAATAGCTAAAATCGTCCCCTTTATATATTTTCCCAATTGTCGCCACTCATTTGATATTTCTCACAAATATAATTACAGTGGACACTTTTAGTGTTTTTAAATACAAATATATCAATATGGCGGTGGTTAATTTGGATGTTACTTGGGTTTAATACATTACTGCTCTGGCATGTCACCATACTTGCCAACCTTGAGACCTCCGAATTCCGGAGATGGGGGGGGATTTGAGGTGTGGGGGGCGGGGTTGAGGTGGGCGGGGTTTGGTGGTAGCGGGGGTGTATATTGTAGCCCGGAAGAGTTAGGGCTACAAGGGATTCTGGGTATTTGTTCTGTTGTGTTTATGTTGCGTTACGGTGCGGATGTTCTCCCGAAATGTGTTTGTCATTCTTGTTTGGTGTGGGTTTACAGTGTGGCGCATATTTGTAACAGTGTTAAAGTTGTTTATACGGTCACCCTCAGTGTGACCTGTATGGCTGTTGATCAAGTATGTCTTGCAGTCACTTACGTGTCTGCAGACGCCGCAAACGACATGTGACTCGGCCGGCACGCTGTTTGTATGGAGAAAAAGTGGACGCGACGACAGGATGTAGAGGACGCTAAAGGCAGTGCCATCACGGCACGCCCTCAATATTGTTGTCCGGGTGAAAATGGGGAGAAATTCGGGAGAAATTCGGGAGAAATTCGGGAGAAATTCGGGAGAATGGTTTCCCCGGGAGATTTTCGGGAAGGCCACTGAAATTCGGGAGTCTCCCGAAAAAATCGGGAGGGTTGGCAAGTATGCATGTCACTTAAAATAAAGTAGTGGGCCACATAAACTCTTGTGGCGAGCCACATTATTTTCTTGTTTATTTATTTATTTTTGTCCTGTCCAGCTACTCAGGCAAATCATATTGTGTATGTAGATGCCCATATTTGCTGTACAGATTTACTTTACAAAAGAGAAGCGTGGAATACTTATATTGTTGCCTTATATGTATTTGACTTTATTAAATGGATTTATATTAATGTTTGGCACAGCCGGACCGGAGCAGGAGGGGATAGAACAAGAAAAAAAGGGAGACAGAGGGGGAAATTGCGGGAACAAAAAGGGGATAAGACAGAGAGACAACAACAACAACAACAACAGAACAGCATCATCCAATAGGATATGTACAAATATGATACAAAAAGTGATAAATATTAATTACACAGAAATGACAATAAACATTATTACACTACAAATGGAGCAATACAAATATAAATAGAAATAGCACTATTGATAATGATTAATACTCAACTCTATTATCAACAATACATATATATACGTAATGATTTCGCCAACCCTGCGATGAGGTGGCGACTTGTCCAGGGTGTACCCCGCCTTCCGCCCGATTGTAGCTGAGATAGGCTCCAGCGACCCCCGCGACCCCGAAGGGAATAAGCGGTAGAAAATGGATGGATGCATGGAAGTTCGCCAACCCTGACAACCACCATGCACACACGCTGCCCCAAACCACAACATTTGCCACCGCCATGCACTGGAACCAGCAGCCACGGGCACCCACACCACACACAAACGGCAGCAGAAACAATGGCTGCAATACCCCTGACAACCAGCACCACTCGATCAAATCAAAGCGACCAAAAATCGCGACCGACAACCACACGCCAAAAGGATCGTGGAGACCAGCCAACACCAGCTTGCCATTCAGCCCAAACGCCAACCCTCAAACAAGAGACGTAAACATCACTCCCACCAGAAGATTCCACTCCCCAATCCAAACCCGCACAAACACACCACTGCCCAAAAAACCAAGACACAGCAGCACCCACACCAAATAAGAGGGCTGCGACAAGCCACCGACAAAGACTCCATGGCGCGAGTGTCACAATGCAATTAAATGCAGTAGAGAGGACGGTGAGTAAAACAGTTATTTTACTTATGGAAAAGTACTCACAACAATGATTCAAACAGGAGATAACAAAAAGAGACGGTGCGAAAAAGAGAAAACAAAATGAGCACCGTGGAAGAAAGAACAAAAGCTAATATACAAAAATAACTCAGACTTGGGTTGGAGTTGCATGACGTGCAAACTACCACACATTACCAAGCTGGATGGCACTGGGAAAAGCCGAGAAGGTAAGCATCAAAAAACTTGGGAAGCATAGGAGAGTCGAGTAGTGGAATCGCCGAGTGCCAACCAGCTGTCAAGGTGCTGCATAAGTAGTATCGGGAAGATTGGAAACAGCTCTAGGAGGAAAGAGAAATGTAAGAACTAGGTCTACTGCACCAACAAAGGACAACTGAAAAAATACAAACCACAAGATGGTAGCAGACGGTGACAGCGAGGCCGGGACAGAAGGACACAGTCCCAGCCCAACAGTAAGCCAAACCCATGCAACGCCACAAAAACCGGAAGTGAAGACAATTAACCACCCAAACCACCTCCAATAAAAAAGGAAAGAAAGAAAGCAAATTAAATTAAAAAAAAATTAAAAACCTCACACCTTCAGTGAGGTCTCTGCACAGGAATGACAGGCCACCAGACCAGAGCCTGCGCCGGTGGAGGAGGCAATGAGGGTCGCGCCGCACGCCCGAACCCCAACACACCTGTGCATGTGATGTGGGAGTGTAGAAGGCCCCCAGAGTGTTTACTGTGTAGTTAAAATTAGGAGGTCAGCCATTACAGCCATTAATTGAGGGATGGACAGGGGACAAATCAGGAGGACTGGAGCCCCATAGAGGCATCATCATCCCCACGCCACGCCTTAAAGTTCTATATGTGTGCATGCGCTGTAAGTAGGAGAAGCCCTCGAAGCCCCCCCCCCCCAGTCCATGTAGGAAGCAACCAAGAACTATGGCCAGGAGGCCGGCCTCCCTCCAGCCCATGACCCCGCAGACACTCCACACCTGGCCAACACGACGCCACGTGAGTCTGCCCCCTGCAAAACAAAGCCAGCGCCCGTCCGTCCCAACCTGACTCTGCGGAGTCCACACCAGCAACCCCACGCAAAAAAACTGCACAGCTCCCATGCTCAACGCATACACTGCATCCAAGCTACCCACACAGCAATGTGTTCACACAAGTCCCGGTCAGGGAACAAAGCCTCTCAACGGGGAAAAAGTCAAGGCATCCCGCCCACATGTCAACACCCACGTCAGCGATAAGCCAATACCAGCCAGTCCCCACAATTCCATCAGCACATGGCCACCGATCATGGCCCCCGACCACTCCAACCCAACACAGCAACGCCTACTACCTGTAGCACAAACACCCGCGGCGGCCAAAACCGAAACAAAAGAGCGACCGACCCTGCAAACCGCAACAACGCACACACAAGGCTACCACGAGGCCGCCAACCCACCGACCCCAACACCATCCACAGCCCAGACAATTGAGCCATCGGACATCTGCACCATACAGCCGCAGACTGCGCCGGGGACCGCCACCGAAGAGTAAACAGCACGCAGCCGCCATGGGTATGCGAGTAGATAACCTGCAACCCAGTGCGCAGCAGGCACCTAAACCAATCCATCACCAGTCCGACCCCCCTCAAGCATTCCCGTGGATCCCGCCTACGTCCACTCCACATTACCTCCCTAAAAAACAACCAAAAAAAATAACAACCCGAGGCCTGGTCCCCACCAGTGCCCAGTGCCACCAATCCCCGCAATCCATCCTGCACGTCCACCAGGCCCCTGCGCCCACCACCCACCAAGCATCCTGTCTGGCAAAAGGCCATAAGGGCCCAGCCCCGCGCCCACAGGCCACATTAAATGATATGGCGGGCCATATTTAATGATGTGGTGTGCCAGCTCTTACCTCCCGGGCCTCAAGTTTGACACCTGGGCTGTTTATCCTCCTGAGAACATGCATCCTCTGCAGTGGACATTTGTTGGTCTATTTCTTTTGTAAGATTTATGAACTTTGGGGGCAGGGGGAAGCCTTTTGATGAAAAACATGCAGAGGATGTTGATTCTCAGAAGGATATAAAGAAAATTTGGCATGCTGTGTTATTTCCCTGAGGACTTTTTATTTTATTATCGTCAAGGCCAAACAGGACATAAAAGTCCTTCTGTTTTTGAAGGGTGTAAAAACTTTTGTCGACAAACTTCAGTCCTAAACTAAAATATCAAATA
This sequence comes from Entelurus aequoreus, assembly GCF_033978785.1. NCBI lineage: Eukaryota > Metazoa > Chordata > Actinopteri > Syngnathiformes > Syngnathidae > Entelurus > Entelurus aequoreus. The sequence continues at coordinate 52,052,319 of NC_084743.1, read as the reverse complement.
TGTAATGTTTTTATAAATAAAAGCTTGACTATTTTGAAGGCATTTTAATCAGATACTGTCACAGGTTTAAATGAGTAAAATAACTCTCGTTATGCTAATTTATGGCAATTAAAAAACAGGACATTGTTTGATCAAAAAGGCTTTAAAATGGTTAAAATTAAAATAAACAACACATTACATTTACAAAAAAAGTAAATACAAATAATTAATTCAAAGTGTTTTCATGTCCTTTGAAAAATTAAGGACTTTTATGTGTTATGTGCCTGTATATCGTACACCTGTGGAAAAAATACAACTAATCTTTTTAATTTAACATGGAAAACCCCTTTTAAGCAGTGCTTCTCAATTATTTTCTGTTACCCCCCTCCACCAATCCCCACAGGAAGAAGAAAACATTTTGTGCCCCCCCACTCTCTGCCCCGACTATAAATAGTATCATTTGTCTATAAAATTGTTATATGTACACCTCTGCATAACATTGTATCCTTAATAACGGTAAAAAGATAAAGAAAAAGAAAAAAGAAAGTAATAGAGATCAATTTACACAAAAATGTACAGTTAGAATTTACAGTAATTTGTTGTGGTATTACACATAACTAAGATAGTATTTTACTGTGCAAAATACTGTTAAATGTTGTGAAATCTTACAGTACTTGTATTATACTGAACAAATATATAAACACAGCACTTTTGTTTTTGCTCCCATTTTTCATGAGTTGAACTCAAAAATGTACATTTTTTTATTTAGTGGCCTTTTATTGTGGGCACCTGTGTAATAATCATGCTGTTTAACCAACATCTTGATATCCCACACCTTTGAGGTGCCATGGATTATCTTGGCAAAGAAGAAGTGCTCACTAATACAGGTTTAAACGGAATTGTGAAACTTATTTGAGAGGAAAGGTATTTTGTGTGTGTAGTAAAATTTTTAGATCTTTGAGTTCAACTCATGAAAAATGTTGCGTTTATATTTTTGTTCAGTGTTTATCCCACACACAAAACCCATCGCTTATTTTACTGATGACTCATTTAAACATCACATAACATTCCTTAAGTTTATGAAGGGCGTGAAACATTTTGGATTCATCTTTTTATTTTTATTTGTTTTGCTCAAATTTCTTACTACAGTATTTGTATTACAGTGCAAATAATCCTCTATTGCAAATATCTAATCCAGTGGTTCTTAACCTGGGTTCGATCGAACACTAGGGGTTCGGTGAGTCGGCCTCAGGGGTTCGGCGAAGGTCAAAACACACCCGACTCATCGTGTAAATACAAACTTCTCCCTATCGGCGTACTACGGATACGGCAACTGCTGACTGATTTGCAGGTGTGTAATTTGTTGTGAGTTTATGCACTGTGTTGGTTTTGTTGCTTGAACAAGGTGATGTTCATGCACGGTTCATTTGGTGCACCAGTAAAAAAAAACATGGTAACACTTTAGTATGGGGAACATATTCACCATTAATTAGTTGCTAATTAACATGCAAATTAGTAACATATTGGCTCTTACCTAGTCATTATTAAGTACTTATTAATGCCTTATTCTGCATGGCCTTATTATAACCCTAACCCTCTAACCCTGACCCCAACCCTAACCAAACGTCTTTATTACTTACAATATGTTCCCCTAGTGTCCAAATAACTCTAATTTAAGTCTTCGTTACTTAGAATATGTTCCCCATACTAAAGTGTTACCAAAAACATATAACTTTGTCTTGAATTTGAAAAAAAACCAACATTTTATTTTTCACTAAAGAAGGGTTCGGTGAATGCGCATATGAAACTGGTGGGGTTCGGTACCTCCAACAAGGTTAAGAACCACTGATCTAATCGCAAAACAGCTCAGTATTATTATGCAGGTATTGCTAATAAAGTGTCCAGTAAGAGTATTTTGTGTGTTCATAGTGTCTAAAATAAAGTTCATATTTGCATACTGCCCCCCAGTGTAATTGAATACTATGAATAATCAGAAATCCTCTTGAACACACACACACACACACACACACACACACACACACACACACACACACACACACACACACACACACACACACACACACACACACACACACACACACACACACACACACACACACACACACACACACACACTGCCATGCTCCCAGACAGAAAGGTTAATGTTAAAATAACTATTCCTGGTTGCTATCAGATTGTTTTCATTCTCTTCTGAAGGGATTGGGTGAACTTGGCAATGTCAGACACAATCGGCTTTGTGGCGCCCTGCAACATCTGGAGGAGTTTGTTTCTCTGTGATTAAAAAAAGTGTGTGTGTGTGTATGCACATGTGACTGAGGAGATGTCCTTGTAACCTGTACCAAATAAGTATTCGGTCCCCACAGTGTTCTATAAAGTTGGCATTTGTGTGTCATTGTGTGTGTGCGTGCCTGCTGGGAAGTGGGTGGCCATGCAGGATAAAGGTCTGTCAGCAGGGGAGAGTGCAGCCCCCTCGCTCCTTCTGTCACTGGCCCCTAGCGCCGGAACATCCCCGTGGGCTTATGAGTGTGTGCATGTGTGTGCTTTGGTCATTGCGTGACGCCAGATGACCTGCTGTGAACTATTGTGAGCTATTGATAAACCACAACAATGGAATGCGGCCTTGGAGAGAAGCTATGACAATTGTCCATATTTGATGTGACAGGAGCCCATGTTTTTGGATGACCAACTCGCATCCACCTGAGGGGACCTAAATACATCCAAATGAGGGTAAAATAATATATAGTCATAGTAGGACTGACTATATAGTCACTCAGCCGGCCTCTTGGACTGGCTGAGTGACGTCGACACAGTCTTTTGTTGACAAACCGAACTGTTTTGATTGATTGATTGAGACTATTATTAGTAGATTGCACAGTACAGTACATATTCCGTACAATTGACCACTAAATGGTAACACCCGAATAAGTTTTTCAACTTGTTTAAGTCGGGGTCCACGTTAATCAATTCATGGTATAAATATATACTTTCAGCATAATACAGTCATCATACAAGTTAATCATCAGAGTATATACATTGAATTATTTACATTATTTACAATCCGGGGGATGGGATGTGGAGGGGGTTAGGTTTGGTTGATATCAGCACTTCAGTCATCAACAATAATATCATCTGAGAAATGGACATTGGAACAGTGTAGGTCTGACTTCGTAGGAAATGTACAGCGAGCAGTGAACATAGTGAGTTCAGAATGCATAAGAACAAGTATATACATTTGATTATTTACATTTGATTAATTACAATCCGCCGAGGTGGGATGTGGTGGGGGGTGGGTGTTAGCCTAGGGTTGTAATTGCCGGGAGGTGGTCTTTTAGTGCGGTTTTTGAAGGTGGGTAGAGATGCACTTTCTTTTACACCTGTTGGGAGTGCATTCCATATTGATGTGGCATAGAAGGAGAATGAGTTAAGACCTTTGTTAGATCGGAATCTGGGTTTAACGTGGTTTGCGGAGCTACCCCTGGTGTTGTGGTTATGGCGGTCATTTACGTTATGGAAGTAGTTTGACATGTACTTCGGTATCAGGGAGGTGTAGCGGATTTTATAGACTAGGCTCAGTGCAAGTTGTTTTACTCTGTGCTCCACCCTGAGCCAGCCCACTTTTTGCGAGACAAAACCTCCAGAGAACCAGTGTACTCTGCAGTGGATGTTTGTTTTTGTTGTATTTCTTTTGTCAGTTACACATTTCGAAAACACTGATGTCCCCTGCAGAGGACACTAGCTTACTCTTTATTTGTGGAGACCCTCATTAGCGGTGCTCTTGTTAGCATACATGTAGCATACACGTTAAAATACCAAAAAGCTAATATCGGGAAAAATCTAAACAATTACAAGAATACTCGTAGCCAAAATCTGAACTCCAAAATTATAAAACTTTTGTAAATGGGAGAAATGGTAGCTAACAATTAAAAAAATAAAATGGGGGCATTTTGTTAGTTGCTGTGGTACAATTCAGGTTAGCACTGCAATGCTTTTATTTTAGAGCTTATGTTGCACTGAACAGGAAGTCACAGTTTACCTTATTTTTCAGACTATAAGGCACAATTGAAATCCTTTAATTTTCTCAAAAATCGACAATGCGATTATAACACGGTGAGCCTAATGTGCAGATTAATTCTGATTGTGCTTACCGACCTCAAAGCAATTTGATTTGGTACATGGTGTAATGATGAGTGTGACCAGTAGATGGCAGTCACACATGAGAGATATGTGTGGATTGCCGGTTGACGCCTGTTCAATAAATGACGCTAGCATGTACCTGTAAACAAGCAAAACCAAAACTTTTATGTTTCATTGAGAATATAGAACATTACACAAAGCGCTCAAAACTATGTCCCAATGTTTTAGTATGACTTTGGAAAGCTACAAAGCTGCACCGCTTGATGGAAGACGGAGCATTATGGCTACCGTAGTCAGACGTGCTTTGCTCCAACAAACCGGTATTATTATGGTGTGTGTATAAGGACCCCAAAATGTCACCTATTAGGAGACATTATTTGGCGTTTTGTCAATAAGTGCCTTATTTTTCCCTATCTTCCTGCTGTGGGGCATTTATCTTCCGCTGTTGATACTTCTACTATAAAGTAACGTACGTTTATAACTTATATCTTTCAGTAGACTCGCTAGTGGTACGTGGGCTCCATCTAGTGGTAAGCCAAATAATCAGTTAGGCTATGTTCAAACTGCAATTCTGATTTTTTTGGTCGAATCCAAACTGGCCATTCACTTTACCAGAAAATGTGATTTCTAATGTGAATGCAATCTGACCTGTATGCGGCCATGACGTCACACTCACTACTACAGTGTTTGCGGAAGTCAAATGGCTTCAGCTCTACTGGCTCTCAGTACTGGCGCATTTGGGGCAATTTCAAGGATTTTGTGGAATCAAAGTCAACATTTTTTTAACCGAATTATTGCGCGTAGAAGAATAAGAAGGAAGAGGACAAGTATTTTGGCCCTGGCAGTTTCACGAGATACTTTGATTCGATGTCTGCTTGATGGAACGTTCACGTGAGTTCCTAATATATATTATTTTCACCTGTTTTCTGCTTCCTTGTCAATTTTTTATTTTGTAACCCTCTATTTTGGCGAATAATTATGGCACTTATCACTTTTTGATGACGTTCTGGGCGGATGAATGCGACTTTTGCTCAGTAGCGTTCACATTGAGGACGCATTGCATATGAATACAATTTATTTCCACATACGAAAGAGGCATGGGTTGGATATGAAACATTTGGAATTGCACTGTTCACACAGACATGAAATAATCTGATAAAGGTCGCATATGGGCAAATAAATCGTAATTGATCTGCAGTTCGAAAAAATACCTTCATTAATTATTCAAACACAGTGTTACTGTTCAAACTGTGTGTAAAGTTACAGAGGCCAAAAATATTAAATTTACTTGTTAAATAAAACTTCTGCCTTGTTTTTGTGGAATACCTAGGCCGGCTATGCTACTGTATTTTAATGTTGGTCATTATGAGAGCCAAGTGTTTTCTGAGGTGGCACTTGGTGGAAATTTTTTGAGAACCATTGCTTTAGATCGTAATGTCTGCTATGCAAGAAGTTACAGTTTTGGGCTGCCAAAAAAGTTTAAATTTGTCATCAGGTCCTCTGACAAACTTGTGAAGTCAAACAATTTATGATGTGATGTCAAAAACGCCTGGTGGGACATTTGCAACTTCCCAGCAATCCTTGAATGCAACATTACATCCATTCATCCATCCATTTTCTACCGCTTGTCCCTTTTGGGGTCGCGGGGGGTGCTGGAGCCTATCTCAGCTGCATTCGGGCGGAAGGCGGGGTACACCCTGGACAAGTCGCCACCTCATCGCAGGGCCAACACAGATAGACAGACAACATTCACACTCACATTCACACACTAGGGCCAATTTAGTGTTGCCAATCAACCTATCCCCAGGTGCATGTTTTTGGCGGTGGGAGGAAGCCGGAGTTTTTTCCATTTGCTTACACACTAAATTAAAAATGTTCACACAGTTAACAAAGTCTACACACATTAAGCAAAACCACTGTGCAGATTTGCCTAATATTAGGCATAGACTCTGCTTCACAGTTTTCGCGAAATATTACACACAATGCTTTACACACACCTTCCCATCTTGCACACATATAAGGATTGTGATACACACATTTTCACACTTAACACACACACTAGGATTGTGATACACACATCTTTATCTCCAGATTTTTTTTGATACCTTTTCATTTGTCTCAGATTTTAATTTGTACTGCATGTCATTGTTGACTACTGTGATAAGTTACTTTACCTGACTGTGGTAAAAATAAATATTTGCCGTTTGCAGCGTCATTGTCGAGCAGTTTTTGAAAAGATTACAGGATATTTTTACTTTCTCTTTAGGTCCTTACGTATAGGGCCACTTCAAAGTAAACAATGACGATTGCTGTGGATTTGCCAATATATTTTGTCAAGTTACAGTAATCATTCATCACATATGCTAAAAAGGTTGGGCAAAATGCCCCAAACATGTGATTTCTTATAGTAAAATTTTCACAAATGTGTTTTGTATTTGTCACTGTTCTGGGTAACTCACTCCATTAGTGTCTTATCATTTGAAGTCTGTGTGAGTGAGATGACAATTAAAACTGCATTTTTACTAGAGATGTCTGATCATGGCTTTTTTGCCGGTATCCGATGTTCCGTTATTGTTCAACTCTTAATTACAGATTCCGATATCAACCGATACCGATATATACAGTCGTGGAATTAACACATTATCATGCCTAATTTTGTTGTGATGCCCCGCTGGATGCATTAAACAATGTAACAAGGGGGGGGTAGGGGGTAGTGGGGGGTGTATATTGTAGCGTCTCGGAAGAGTTAGTGCTGCAAGGGGTTCTGGGTATTTGTTCTGTTGTGTTTATGTTGTGTTACGGTGCGGATGTTCTCCCGAAATGTGTTTGTCATTCTTGTTTGGTGTGGGTTCACAGTGTGGCGCATATTTGTAACAGTGTTAAAGTTGTTTATACGGCTACCCTCAGTGTGACCTGTATGGCTGTTGACCAAGTATGCGTTGCATTCACTTGTGTGTGTGAAAAGCCGTATAGATATTATGTGACTGGGCCGGCACACAAAGGCAGTTCCTTTAAGGTTTATTGGCGCTCTGTACTTCACATTACGCCCGTGTACACAGCGGCGTTTTAAAAAGTCATAAATTTGACTTTTTGAAACTGATACCGATAATTTCAGATATTACATTTTAAAGCATGGCAGTCCGATATTATTGGACATCTCTAATGTTTACCAATGCTTGCTTTATTTTGATGAATGGGCATATGTTTAGACCGAAGTGTGTCATTTTGCAAATAATGTAGGAATTAAGAAAATTGAATGTTGTGTTTGGAAAAGTGTATAAATCCTTTTGAAAAAAGACACACAGTTAGTAAAATTGTGTCTAAGCAAATGGAAAAAAACTGTAAACTTCCTACGAGTTTTATGAGTAAACAGGAAACTGATGGTTGACAAGCGCAATTAAAGGCGGAGAGGAACCAGGTACTGATGGAGATTAAAAGCTAACGTCTAAAAATGACTACCAGGTCATTCATAACATTGAACAGCTTTGCAGCTGCCAGTACAATAAGCACTAATGATACAGTATCAGCCCTAGTAAATTACATACCGACTACAATTTAATTCACAGAAAGCATCTTTAGCTTACAGCAGTCCTTCTCAAATAGTGAAGCGGGCCCCCCAGGGAGGGGGGTGCGGGTTGCGATGCCGGGGGGGCACTTGTGACCTCGGGGAAAATATGATGAAGCGTATGTAGCACTTGGCTTCACTGTAACCACGGTGGGAGACACGGAAAGACTGGTGTGTTGTTTCCTTTCATGTTAATAAGCTTACAATGTTATGCAGAGGTATAGTTAGAACAATTTTATAGACAAATTATACTATTTATAGTCACGTGGGGTTTCTTCTTCCTGGAGGGGGCGTAACAGAAAATATTTGATAAAGCACTGGCTTAGAGCAACCTTTGTGGTAAATGACGTATGAAGTAAAAGAAGGCCAAGGTGTTTCCTCAATGAAGAAAAGCTTCATAAAGCTTCTACACTGCAGCATAACAATAACAACGCAGCGAGTCAACTACAGTAGCTGTGCGAGGCGTTCCCAACACAACCTCAGCGCAAACAAGCTGTTTTAGTTGACTCCGCTGCTAGGCGGCACACTTCTCCTTCCTTGCCTGTTGCCGTGGTAACTAGCAGAGGGAAGTTTAATGGAGAGGGGAATGAAAGGGGTTGGGGGGGTTGTGATGGGGTTTCTGGGTCAAGAACCTCAGCTGCTCTTCTTTTGCTCATTTCATTTCCACAGCTACGTCCTTTTTCTTCTAATTGATTCTTTGTCAACAACTTTCTTTCCTTTGACCCAACTTTTCATTATCTTGCCATCTGCTTAAAAAAACCTCTCTGACCACACTTACATTTAACATACAATAAAGCAAACATACTGTGCTGTACTACCGTATTTTTTTCCAAATCTGACAGGGTGCCTAATGTACATATTAATTCTGGTTGTGCTTACCAACCTCAAAGCGATTTTATTTGGTACATGGTTTAATGATAAGTGTGACCAGTCACACATAAGACTGCCGGTTCAATGAATGACTTGAGCAAGTACCGGTCAGCAAGCAAGACCAAAACTTTGACTTTTCAAAAATCTGTCAAAATGTTTAAGTTCGATTTTGGTACGCTACGACAGTGTTTTTCAACCTTTTTTGAGCCAAGGCACATTTTTTGCGTTAAAAAATCCGGAGGCACACCACCAGCAGAAATCATTAAAAAATGAAACTCAGTTGACAGTAAATAGTCGTTGTCGCAATTGTTGGATATGACTTCAAACCATAACCAACCATGCATCACCATTGTCTCAAAGTAGGTGTACTGTCATGACCTGTCACATCACGCCGTGACTTATTTGGAGTTTTTTGCTGTTTTCCTGTGTGTAGTGTTTTAGTTCTTGTCTTGCGCTATTTTGGTGGTTTTTTCTTCTTTTTTGCTGTTTTCCTGTAGCAGTTTCATGTTTTCCTTTGAGCGATATTTCCCGCATCTACTTTGTTTTAGCAGTCAAATATATTTCAGTTGTTTTTATCCTTCTTTGTGGAGACATTGTTGATTGTCTTGTCATGTTCGGATGTACATTGTGGACGCCGGCTTATCTCCACAGTAAGTGTATTCCTTTACCAGCTTCTCGAAGCACTTCATTACAGATGTTTTTTGGGATAAGTCAGTATTTTAACATAAAAATGTTTGATTGTGAGGCATTAAAAGCCACAAAATGCAATGGGTCCATCAGACCCACGAACACTGGCTGAGTAACAACAATATGAACACCACACAAGGGTTAAGTAGCGTACAGTTTTAACTAGATATCCGATATTCCGATATTGTCCAACTCTTACTTACCGATTCCGATATCAACCGATACCGATATATACAGTCGTGGAATTAACACATTAGTATGCCTAATTTTGTTGTGATGCCCCGCTGGATGCATTAAACAATGTAACAAGGTTTTCCAAAATAAATCAACTCAAGTTATGGAAAAAAATGCCAACATGGCACTGCCATATTTATCATTGAAGTGACAAAGTGCTTTTTTTTTTTTAACATGCCTCAAAACAGCAGCTTGGAATTTGGGACATGCTCTCCCTGAGAGAGCATGAGGAGGTGGGGGGGGGGGGGGGGGGGATCATTTCTGATATTATACATTTATCGGTCGATAATATCGGCAGTCCGATAATATTGGCAGTCCGATATTATCGGACATCCCTACCCACAATGCAATGTTTCCACATTACACTTTCAAGCCCTATAGCGTATTCTTCAGACCATCGGGCGCACTGGATTATAAGGCCTTCTGCCTATGAGCGGGTCTATTTAGGTTTATTTTCATACGAAAGGCGTTCTCTGGATCATAAGGCACATTAAAGGGGTCATATCATGATTTTAGTTTTCTACATTCAAAACACTTCCTTGTGGTCTAAATAACATGTACTGGTGGTTCATTGGTCAAAATTTTTCAAAGATAATGTTTTACAGACCATCTTCAAGCCGCTTTTTGACCATCTCTTCTGGTGGATGCGCTGTTTTGTGGGTGGTCTTATTTATGTGGTTAAAATATAAATTAAAGGGCATTAAACACGTTGGGCTTTTCTTGTTGCACTCAAAGAACAATTTACAATTTTCCATATTACATATAGTCTGCCATAATCAAGGATTAGATTAAAATACAATAAAAAGCTTTATTGAAATTATTTTAAATGCTTCATGATTTATGGTTGCCAAACCTGGTATGTGCTTTTAGAAAAACACAATTGATAGTAAATACTAAAAACAAAACTATGGATAATTGTAAACAGGTAAGCCATGTAGCGGGGAAAACACACATTGTTAAAGATAAAACACAAATTGTAGCAAATTGTTACAAAACTCAGTCATTTCACTTGCATTAGTTGACGCTAATTGGACGGTCTTAACTCTGCTAATATTTGGCATCAAGCCAAGCAGCTTTGTGCGTGTCTACGTATCTACATGTTATGTATCTATTTATGAGAGTAGCGTACAGTATGTGTGTGTGCGAGAATGGTAACGTGTTGGTGACGTCAGTGAGAGAGTGGGCGAGTAAAGAAAGAGAGAGGGAGCGCATGCACTGCTCAGTAGATGGATGAACGGGTCCGGTTGTGTCCTGCAAAACTAATAATATAGCGATTGTCACGACTCGAGTGCCTCGTCAGTCTGACCCGAAAGCGGAGTTTAGCCGACCTATTGTGAAGTGAAGGGTGTTACCCCCGATAAAAACATCGACCCTGTAGGGAAAGTCTCCCCTGTGCTCCTCGACTACGGTCTGCACGGGAGCAGAACAGCTGGAAAGGTGTAACAACTACATTATTACCTGTCACTCTTTATAACTTCTTGTGCAGATCTGAATGCTTATTGTTTAAAGGTTTACCTAAGTTTGAAGCAAAGGTGGTAATACCAATCGCCACGTTTGGCGAGACGTGTTTTAAAGCAGCACTTGTAACGCGGCGCCTCCCTGTTTAAAGCGTCACCTTTATCGATAGTTTTGAAGCCCAAATACCTCCATATTGCGCTTCGCAATATTAACCGGTAGAATTTTCAGTTTTTTGACATTCTTCCACTTCACAATGTTATTACTTGTATGCACTTTGTGTGTGCATTCTGACATACTCAACATCATGCGCCTCGGCTCTGTAGTCACCGCTGCACAGCGGCATTCGGATGAAAGAATGGTACCGGTATTTTTCAAAGGATTGCAATTAATTAGTATCGCGGTACTTTATTAGTACCGGTATACCGTACAACCCTACAAGAATATGATTATTATTAAGAGCACTGACCGATAGCAGTGTGAAAGTTCTACTCATACTGCAATTGTTTTAATTATTTAGCCTTAACATGTATGGAAACTCACAAAGTTTGCACATCCAAATTTGTTATATTTTTGCGGTTTTGACATAAAGCCCCAACATTCATTCAGTAGCGCCCCTCAAAAAGTTTGCAAAAATTAACCCCTGCCACCAGTTTCACGGATCGTCATGAAACTTAAGCGAGATATCAATAATGACAAGACACACAAAAAAGCCTCAAAACCCCAGGAGGACAACTCTTTCGGTTTACAGCAGCCATTTTGGTCAAAGCCAGGGTTTGTATTTTGATGATCTTCTCCAAGGTACTATGACCAAATGGGCCCAAAATTAAAATCACAGTTACTCGACAGCCGAGAGATGATAAATTGCAAATGGTTTTAGAGTTTTCTATAAGATGTGGGAGGAGCCTGAGCAACATGACATCTGAATAACTGGGCTGCACATGGTCAGATAATTGGCGTGTATAATAAGGATGACACCCTGATAGGGTTGTACGGTATACCGGTATTAGTATAGTACCGCAATACTAATGAATCATTTTCAGTACTATACCGCCTCTGAAAAGTACCGGTTAGCCACCCCCCATATAATTAGGAGCCTTTGTTTGTTTACTTATTACTAAAAGACAAGTTGTCTAGTATGTTCACTATTTTATTTAAGGACAAACTTGCAATAAGAAACATGGGTTTAATGTACCCTAAGATTTTTTGTTAAAATTAAGCCAATAATGCAATTTTTTGTGGTTCCCTTTATTTAGGAAAGTACCAAAAAGTACCGAATAGTATCGAAATAATATTGGTATCGGGACAACACTACACCCTGAAGAGATCTGTATGTCCTTATACTTATTTACTGTGCCACTTTGTCGCCATGAGTCCTGCGGTCAACTTACGTAAAGGTTCAATGCTGCGAAGTTGGTAGAGTGGCCGTGCCAGCAATCGGAGGGTTGCTGGTTACTGGGGTTCAATCCCCACCTTCTACCATCGTAGTCACTCCCGTTGTGTCCTTGGGCAAGACACTTCACCCTTGCTCCTGATGGCTGCTGGTTAGCGCCTTGCATGGCAGCTCCCGCCATCAGTGTGTGAATGTGTGTGTGAATGGGTGAATGTGGAAATACTGTCAAAAGCGCTTTGAGTACCTTGAAGGTAGAAAATCGCTATACAAGTATAACCCATTTATCATTTAACATTTACTTTGTCCACCAACTACAGGTTTTCTAGTTGTGGTTGAGTTTGGTAGCGATGTAATATTGTTAAATCCATGCCTCTCTGACAGTGCCAAATTAAACATGCAGAATTTTTGATAGAGCTCTTGGATCTGCATGTGTGCCGAATATAATCGTCTTAATTTTGCCTGTAAACACCGTTCAAGCTTTCACATGAAGCGGGGATGTTAGTTCCGTTCAATCTCCCATTGTGTTTTCGCATCACTTGCACCGCCTTATTGGTTTTTTACAGTCAAATGCACATAATCAACCTCAAAAACTATTTTAACGTGACAAACCTCTCCGCAGCGCAAGAGCTTCCACCATCACGCAGATCAGAACAAAGGAACGGAGCAATGCCTTAACATGATTGCTGCAGGAAAAGAGGCGTTTGAGCTGCGTTGATATAATGTTTCGGCTTAATCCCCATCGCCTGTGTGTTCACAGAAGCAAAGTATTATTCAAAGGGAACAACAAAGTGTCTGCTGGGAGCCAAGGGTGTGAGCTTGTTGCAACATGCTAATACATCTGCCACATAAATGCACTGAGGAACAAGGTTTAACAGTTTCTTGTTAGAAAAAATCCCATTTTTGATTGGAATGCGTGCAAACAATATTAATTTAAAAATGGTCAGACGTTTCTGCAACTCAATAGGTTGCACAATTTTGTTGATAGAGATGTGGACCTTCTTTCTTTTCCGTGAAGGTTCAACAATTAATTCAGACCTCTCCTCTGTTTAGACAGTAAGGTGAAGGGGGTTAATGCGTGGGCTATGATAATCTAAAGCTATTCGATGGCATTAACAATAAAAAAAAAAATGCTAATGCAAGAATCCTCCCTTGGCCCAGTCACAGATTACAGCAGTGGGTTTGCGTGCGGAAACTATTATATAATTCATTCTCCATGATGAGATTTTCCTCCATTGCTGCCTTTCCTTACTGCCCCCCCGTCGATCTCTAACACACTGTCCTGGCACTGACAGGTTTCTCTTTTAATTTAAGGAGAAGATGTCCCAGCCTCACTGTTTTTTGTAGAGACTTTATAATCTTTTTATCCCTGTCTGGAACTAATTCATCTTAAAAAGCAATTCAATGTATTTTTTTTAAAAGGCCTACTGAAACCCACGACTACCGACCACGCAGTCTGATAGTTTATATATCAATGATGAAATCTTAACATTGCAACACATGCCAATACGGCCGGGTTAACTTATAAAGTGCAATTTTAAATTTCCCGCCACACTTCCGGTTGAAAACGTGTAGATATGATGACGTATGCGCGTGACGTTAACGGTTGATACGGAAGTATTCGGACCCATTGAATCCAATACAAAAAAGCTCTGTTTTCATTTCATAATCCCACAGTATTCTGGACATCTGTGTTGGTGAATCTTTTGCAATTTGTTTAATGAACAATGGAGACTGCTAAGAAGAAAGTTGTAGGTGGGATCGGTGTATTAGCGGCTGGCTGTAGCAACACAAAAAGGAGGACTTACTTGGATAGCAGACGCGCTAGCCAACGCTAGCCGCCAACCGCATCTGTGATCGGGTGAAGTCCTTCGTCGCGCCGTCGATCGCTGGAACGCAGGTGAGCACGGGTGTTGATGAGCAGATGAGGGCTGGCTGGCGTAGGTGGAGCGCTAATGTTTTATAATAGCTCTGTGAGGTCCGGTTGCTAAGTTGCTAAGTTAGCTTCAGCGTCGTTAGCAACAGCATTGTTAAGCTTTGCCAGGCTGAGAATTATTAACCGTGTAGTTACATGTACATGGTTTAATAGTATTGTTGATCTTCTGTCTATCCTTCCAGTCAGGGATTTATTTATCAGTAGCTAAAGAGCTTCTGTCGTGGAGATAAAAGTCACTGTGAATGTCCATTTCGCGTTCTCGACTCTCATTTTCAAGAGGATATAGTATCCGAGGTGGTTTAAAATACAAATTCGTGATCCACAATAGAAAAAGGAGAGAGTGTAGAATCCAATGAGCCAGCTTGTACCTAAGTTACGGTCAGAGCGAAAAAAGATATGTTTGCACTGCATTCTAGTCCGTCACTCTAACGTTCCTCATCCACGAATCTTTCATCCTCGCTCAAATTAATGGGGTAATCGTCGCTTTCTCGGTCTGAATCGCTCTAGCTGCGTTGAAAACAATAGGAAAATATGAGGAAGCGAACAACGGACTACGTCACGCTACTTCCGGTAGGGGCAAGACTTTTTTTTATCAGAGACCAAAAGTTGCGAACTTTATCGTTGTTGTTCTATACTAAATCCTTTCAGCAAAAATATGGCAATATCGCAAAATGATCAAGTATGACACATTGAATGGATCTGCTATCCCCGTTTGAATAAAAAAATTCATTTCAGTAGGCCTTTAATGTGGCCAGCTGAAATAGTTTGTACTGTACTTACAATCTGGGTGTACTGTAACTAGACAAATATGAGGTCAGACGTTTATATGCTATCATTGGCTTGATTTTTTATTAATTTTGTGCCTTTAATGGTTTATTTAAACTTAGGATGCACAATAATTATCGAGTGGTTACGAGGATAAATTACAAAACCCAAAACCAGTGAAGTTGGCACGTTGTGTAATTCGTAAATAAAAACAGAATACAATGATTTGCAAATCCTTTATAACTTATATTCAATTGAATAGACTGCAAAGACAAGATATTTAATGTTCGAACTGAGAAACACTTCTTTTTTTTTTTGCAAATAATCATTAACTTAGAATTTAATGGCAGCAACACATCGCAAAAAAGTGGGCACAGGGGCATTTTTACCACTGTGTTACATGGCCTTTCCTTTTAACAACACTCAGTAAATGTTTGGGAACTGAGGAGACCAATTTTTGAAGCTTTTCAGGTAGAATTCTTTCAACTTATATTCAACAATTTGCTCACACATTTGTTCACAAAGTGGTGACCCTCGCCCCATCCTTGTTTGTGAATGACTGAGCATTTCATAGAAGCTGCTTTTATA
Source organism: Entelurus aequoreus (assembly GCF_033978785.1). Lineage (NCBI taxonomy): Eukaryota > Metazoa > Chordata > Actinopteri > Syngnathiformes > Syngnathidae > Entelurus > Entelurus aequoreus. The sequence continues at coordinate 52,036,695 of NC_084743.1, read as the reverse complement.
CCCAATCATGGCACTCACCTGTTCCCAATTAGCCTGTTCACCTGTGGGATGTTCCAAACAAGTGTTTGATGAGCATTCCTCAACGTTCTCATTCTTTTTTGCCACTTGTGCCAGCTTTTTGGAAACATGTTGCAGGCATCAAATTCCAAATGAGCTAATATTTGCAAAAAATAACAACGTTTTCAAGTAAGTTCGAACGTTAAGTATCTTGTCTTTGCATTCTATGCAATTGAATATAAGTTGAAAAGGATTTGCAAATCATTGTATTCTGTTTTTGTTCACGATTTACACAACGTGCCAACTTCACTGGTTTTGGGTTTTGTTCATCACACCAATACATCCGATAACATTGGAAATTAGCTTCAATAACCAATAAAAAAAAAAAAAGACTCCAATGCGGCAAGATTACCCGTACTGTGCTGTAGGTTAGGGTGAGCAAATCAAGCGCTTTTGTTGCAAACTTCTCCTAAGATCATTTTAAACACAATTGGCATAGTGTGGGACGTCGTCACTGTTTAGAAAGAAGACATTTTGTGTGCTTTTTGCACCAAATGGTCTGCAAAAACCAGCGAGGTGGGGGAAAAAAAATCTAATCTTATCAGCCACCTGAAACGCCAGCATTGCTGTGATTGTGTTTTGAAACTCTACGAAGATTCCTGGTGTCAAGTGTTGCAGATACTGGCTTTTGTCTGGAGATTCTACAGGTACAGTTTGTCATATCCTCAAACTAGTCCTAAATCTAAATCTTAAAAATACTGTACTGGCCCAAAGCACAGAGGAGCCCTGTTTTTTAAGTTACATTTTTTCTTCTTCTATCAATTAAACGTGTAAGTCATAAAAAATGACATCATGAATGTTAATATGAAATTAATTCTGGAGGGAGGTGTGGCTAGCGCACCTGCAGGAGCAAAGGTCACCGCCTCTGTCTATGGTGCTGAGGACGAGCACCATCGGATGGGGGCGGGGCATGTGCTGACGGCGAGACACAGCTGACAGGTGATTAGATTTCCCAGGTGGTACGTGTTAATCTAATCATCTGTTGTCTTTAACAGTGAGCGGCCAAGAGCAGAGGGGAAGAGAGGATACGGACGTGACTGAAAAGTCACGTTCTGCGGGAGAAAGATTTTGATAAAAACCTATGTACATTAAAAACTTTGTTAAAAACTGTGCGCTTGGCTCCTGTGCCGTGTCTACAGTGGAACTGCTAGGAAGCAACTTCCACATTTATATAGCCGTGAAAGTTCAATAATAAGGTTGTTAAACTCAAATTAAAAACACCTCACACTATGGCTACACCGCCTATCACAAATTTAAAATTGTTCGTTCCACCTAGATAGCGGCAAACCTGACTTCAAACAGTTCTTTCATTACGGATGGCATAACGTCATCAAAGCTCACCTTTAAGCATTCACACACAGCACCAACATTTTTGGAACACGGATGAGGTGATAGAGGAAACATTACAATATCTACTTGTGGCAGCATAGGAGAAAGTTATGTACAAGTTTCACTTTTGCATTTCATTGCCCATAACTGTAGTGCATTCAAGCTTGCTAATTTTTTAAATAAAAACAGGGGTGTCACTAGTATTTAAAGACAGGGGAAACTTAGCCCCCAGGAAATGCGCTAATTATAATAGAATTATAATATAAACTATAAAATTCCCACGGAATTCTTGATGGGCCTGCAATCTGTGCCTTGAACCTCTGGTGGAAGCCGGCGCACTTTTAAGATAGCGCCAAGTATCCGAATCCATGAGTTTTAGGTGTGACCATACAAAATTTGCAAAAGAGCAAGCCTAAAATGTTAGCATACTAACATTAGCATGCTAGTATGAGACGTTGGCAAACTTCCAAGATGGCGCCAAATATAAAAAATCATGATTTTTAGGTTTAAACACTCAAATTAACGAAAAATTGTAAGCATGCTAATGGTAGCATGCTAATGAAAGAGACGTTAGCATACTTCCAAGATTGCGCTAAGTATCAAAAATCATGATTTTTAAGTTAAAGCAGCCAGCGTCATCTCACAAGTTCCTCAATCAAATGACGTCATAGTGAAGATTGATGGTTGCTAATTTTTAGGACTATTTCTTTTAATGCCTGGCTGGAGATCGACTGACACACCTTCCACTATCGACCGGTAGCTCGCGATCAACGTAATGGGCACACCTGCTTTAAAAGCTAGCATAAATCGTCAGCATGCTAAAATTAGTTTAATTAATTTGGTAGAAAATGGATGGATGGAATTTAAGAGAAGCTAGCAAAATGACTAGCATGCTAACATTGTCATAAGTTGCTAACAACTATGAGCACACTTGTTTGACAGCACCGAAAAGCAAAGTCCGTGACTTTTAGGTTTAAACATACTAAATTAGCTAAAAAGATAGCATAAAATGTTAGCATGCTAACATTCGCACGAGTATGCTTACAGTGAACGCACGTTGACTATGAGCACACTTGTTTGAAAGCACAGAGAAGCAAAGTCCATGATTTAATGGTTTAATCAACTAAGCTTAGCTTAACAGCAGGCATAAAACTTTAACAAGCTAACGTTAGCATTTTAGCACTTAATTAGGTGAGAAGAAATACCAAAATGCACTATCTGTAGGTGTATACATAGAATGTAGCAAAAAAGCTAACATGAAACGTTAGCATGCTAATATAAGAGGAGCTAGCAAAACATTTTAGTATGCTGACGTTCTCACAAGTATGCCAACAGTTAACGTGCTAATTGGGCAGCCCCAATTTGAAGTTTCATTTTGCAGGATGAAATCTTCAAGGATATTTAAAACCATAAAACCAGTAATTTTGTATTTATTTAGCATTTTCTTTAATTTACAGAGGTTCAGAATCATACACATCATCTCAAATAAATATATTACATAAATCTCAAGGTTTATTAACCTAACATATCTGATTATGATTGACAGCAGCATACAACTAAGAATAGCAGAATGCAGCAGCCATTGTGTTAATCCCTAGCCAGGGTTGCATCAAGAAGGGTAACCTGAGTGAACATTAAGCTAAATCATCATGAGACTGAAAGCCCAAAGACACCCACTAGTTTTCCTATTCTTTAAACATGATTATTTTGCACAACATTTAAAAATAAACAATTTGTTTCTGTAGTTTGCTTCTTAATTAAAATCCGGTTCAAATCAATTGGTAAAAAATGTTTTTACTCATGAAGAAGAAGAAAAAAATCACCTTGCCGTTAAGGGTGACGATCAACAGGTTGGTCAGCCTTGCCAAAAAGGTGTCCATTATTTATTTTCCAGGGAGTTGTCCACCTTAGCTGGGGTGTATGTCTATATTTAAACTTGTATGTATAATTTGAGCATGTGTGGATTGGCAATATATATATATATATATATATATATAAATCAATCAATCAATCAAAGTTTATTTATATAGCCCTTAATCACAAGTGTCTCAAAGGGCTGCACAAGCCACAACGTGGCCTCGTTTTATATATATATATATATATATATATATATATATATATATATATATATATATATATATATATATATATATATATATATATATATATGTATATATATATGTATATATATATATATATATATATATATATATATATATATATATATATATATATATATATATATATATATATATATATATATTTGCCAATCCACACATGCTCAAATTATATATATATATATATATATATATATATATATATATATATATATATATATATATATATATATATATATATATATATATATATATATATATATATATATATATATATATATATATATTTACACACACACACACACACAAACATATATATCCATCCATCCATCCATTTTTTACCACTTGTCCCTTTCGGGGTCGTATATATATATATACATATACATATGTATGTATATATATACTTACATATATATACACATACTGCATGTATATATATATATATATATATATATATATATATATATATATATATATATATATATATATATATATATATATATATATATATATATATATATATATATATATATATATATATATATATATATATACACAAACGTTTGTATATATATAGGCAGGGGTTAGTGCATGTGCCTCACAATACGAAGGTCCTGACTAGTCCTGGGTTCGATCCTGCGTTCGGGATCTTTCTGTGTGGAGTTCGCATGTTCTCCCCGTGACTGCGTGGGTTCCCTCCGGGTACTCCAGCTTCTTCCCACCTCCAAAAACATGCACCTGGGGATAGGTTGATTGGCAACACTAAATTGGCCCTAGTGTGTGAATGTGAGTGTGAATGTTGTCTGTCTATCTGTGTTGGCCCTGTGATGAGGTGGCGACTTGTCCAGGGTGTACCCCGCCTTCAGCCCGAATGCAGCAATTTGTATGAGGTGTGTATTTAAAGTTCTGGCCGGAACTGTGTGTGTGTGCGTATGTCACCACTCGCTCTCATCACGCTTGTATTGTGAATTATCTGCTCACTAAGGTTTTTGGTGCAGTCATTACAAGGGCAAACACATTTCTACTTTCTTTATTTTTTATTTGATTTCTCCACCAAACACATGGAAATGGAAGCCAAACACTTTACACATCTTTCCACTTTAGATACCATCGGAGGGGATGTGTAGTTTTGATGAGCGGTGCATGTGAGTAGCGTGCCGTCGCACGCTGCAAAGGATTATCTCTGCCCTGTGAATCCACGTCTGTACTACACAAGAGGGGCAAAGCCACTGTGTGATTGGTAGGCTTCCCGTCACACGACTAAACGCAACCCAGCTATTATCTGGCAACGTCTCAGACACAGTGACAGGGTTTCTCCATGCATTTACTCACTTTTAACTAAGCTGCAATCAATTTTATTGATGTAAAATCACCGTGTCCGTGTTTTATACGGATAACTAGGGGTATACCAACCACTTGCTGTATTTATGTACTTAATGTTCCCACTAGTCTACCATACTGTCTGATGTGTTTTTTTAAAAATTAACATTTTATAATTCCATAAATGCGTATAAAATAATAGTCTACATGTTTTATGTTTTTGTATAGTAATAATTCAAGTAATTTGCTTATAGTCACACTAGTCATTGCCCTGTTTCCTCGATAACCAGTTAAGAGATTGATGGTCCATCAAAGCAGGGAAAGGACAGGGATATTTGGCAGGGATTGTCATGCGAAATCGTCACAAGACGGGAATAAAAAAAAAAAAAAAAAAAAAAGAGATTTGTAGGTAATTTAAATAGATATCTAATTTGTTAATTAAATTAATGGTGTCCCGATCTGATCCAATATCGGCAAAAAAAACATGTATCAGCTCATATCAGCTTGCATAAAAATTTCCAATACGAGCAGTGCCGCAGCGCAAAACTACATCTAACACACAAAGTTGTTCTTTCTTTGTATTTTAGTGAAGCCATTTGCAAAAAGTAAACATGGTAGGCTACTATGAGCTAGCAGCTACACAACAGATAAGCACACAATATCACACAAGCTGGACAATACGTAATAAGTGTCCTTAATTGAACAAAATTGCAGTCTAAAACACGACATGTCATTATAAAAAAGTATCTAGTAATTTTACTTTCATATTACTTACAGATACAAAGTCTCTAAGGCAGATTATGAAGTATCCAGTAACACATTTACTGAATTATTGTGGCCACTAGGTCTTGCCTAAAAACAATTACCACTCCACTTCAACTTAAAGACACAATACGTCCATTCCAGACGGTGAATAATAAATAGGTTATTGTTTTTCATACCTACCGTTGTTTTCCACCTACTCAGTGGCCTAGTGGTTAGAGTGTCTGCCCTAAGATCGATAGGTTTTGAGTTCAAAACCCGGCCGAGTCATACCAAAGACTATAAAAATGGGAACCATTACTCCCCTGCTTGGCACTCAGCATCAAGGGTTGGAATTGGGGGTTAAGTCACCAAAAATTATTCCCGGGCGCAGCCACCGCTGCTCCCCTCACCTCCCAGGGGGTGAACAAGGGTGATGGGTCAAATGCAGAGGACAAATTTTACCACACCTAGTGTGTGTGTGACAATCATTGGTACTTTAACTTAACTTTCTGTTTAAGTCGTTTCACTTACTCAAGCCTTTTGTAACATTCCACACTACAAAAATAATAAAGAGATCAAACATTTGGGCACCCCTGCTCTAGATAGTCAAGTTTGATCGTCTTCTTGACGCTCCGACAGAGCAAAAGCCGACTTTCCGAGGGCCTCACTGAACTATCCAATTTCTGCAGTGTTTATTTAATAATCTGACCGTTTTATCCTTTTTGAGAAGGAAAACGTTGCGAATGAGATCTGATCATTTGTGGGGATCCCCATCAGCTGCCAGCTGTGTCTCGCCGTCAGCACATGCCCCGCCCCTATCCGATGGTGCTCGTCCTCAGCACTATAGACAGAGGTGGTGACCTTTGCTCCTGCAAGCGCGCTGGCCACACCTCCCTCCACAAACACAATTTAAATGATACATTTAAACTATCTCGAACACTGGAAAACTAGCGTTTGTTGCATGTTGCCACTTTTTCCAAATAAGACTTTAACATCAAATATAATCTTTTAAATCAGGGGTCCCCAAACTACGGCCCGCCGGCGTCCAAAATCCGGCCCGCGGGAAGTCTCAAGTTTTTTTTTTAAATTTGTCCGACCGCTTCTATGTTAGCTACCTCTCTATGTTTCTGATGTCTATTTTCTGCTGGAGCTACTCTCTATTTTAAACTGCCCTTTTTTTTTTGCTGCAGCTGTTACATATATTGTAATACTGTACATCAGGGGTGTCCAACTCATTTGAGCTCAGGGGCTGCATGGAGGAAAATCTAAACACACGCGGGCCGGACTATTAAAATCATGGAAGTAAAACAAAAAAATAAAGACAACTTCAGATTGGTTTCTTTGTCTTACTTTGACCAAAAATAGAACAAACACATTCTGAAAATATTACAATAAAAGTATAGAAAAAAATACAGACAGCGGTAAAGTTTAGATCAGGGGTCCCCAAACTACAACCCGCGGCCCGAATCCTTTTTTTAATTTGTCCTTTCCAATCTATTTCTACTGCTTTTTACTCTCAGGGTCTCCTAGCCACTCAGGCAAATCATATTGTCTAAAAATGCATTTTCCCATTGATAACGTGACATCATCGCGCTCGCGCCGCAGTGTCAGCCGAGCGTGCCTGCTAGCATACACATCATTGACTTATCGTCCATCCACTATCGGCAAAATTGAACAAATCAGATTAGACTAAAAATCCTTGGGCAAAAATATATTATCCTCGTAACGATGACTTCTGATGCAGCTTTTGTGAAGATGTCATGTTATTGCGCTGACGTAACTAATGTAAACCCAGCAAGCACAAGACATTGATACAACGTTGATTATACATACATGTCCTTTCAAACTGACTTTAGCAAAATAGTTGTATTTGGGGACAACGTTGATGTCCAACGTTGGATCCACGTTGTTATTTCAAAGGTCAAATCGACGTCACAACCTGACATTGAATAAACGTAGTCAAAAAGCATGTTGTATCAACGGTATGTTTGAGTTGCTCAACGTCAGGACCTAATTCAACAAGCTGTTGTGCCTGCTGGGTACAAGACACCTTCTATAAATGTATACACAGTGTTATATACTCCGACCTCTTTCTAAACAAACAAACATGTTTCCCTGCAGCTTCTGTTTCCTGCCCATGCACACTGCCTGTAAAGTCATTTTCATATGTATCCGTCTATTGACTAGGCTCTCAAAAGCCTAAAATCCATGATTAATGTAATGAGGTCAGGTTTGATGGGCTATTGTAATGGTTTGCAATGGGAGCCATTCATCATATCATTATTTATGGAATTCTCATTAAAATAAATGGTGGTGATTAGTGAGTTGATCTTATGTGGAACTCAAATCATACTTTAAAGCAACGATTAATCAGCATGTTCAAAGAAGTATCCGGTCTGTTTTTAGACTTAGACCTCCAAAACCCTCAAATCTAAACTCCAAACATCTCAGAACAAGCTAGTCAGGTTACTTCTAGACCTCCACCCCAGATCCCACCTCACTCCTACCCACTTCTCTAAAGTGGGCTGGCTCAAGGTGGAGGACAGAGTTAAACAACTTGCACTGAGCCTAGTCTATAAAATCCGCTACACCTCCCTGATACCGAAGTACATGTCAAACTACTTCCTTAACGTAAATGACCGCCATAACCACAACACCAGGGGGTGCTCCACTAACCACGTTAAACCCAGATTCCGAACTAACAAAGGTCTTAACTCATTCTCTTTCTATGCCACATCAATGTGGAATGCGCTCCCAACAGGTATAAAAGAAAGGGCATCTCTATCCTCCTTCAAAACCGCTATAAAAGTTCACCTCCAGGCAGCTACAACCCTAAACTAACACCCTACCCGGATTGCTAATAATCAAATGTAAACAATCAAATGCAGATTCTTTTTCTTATGCCTTCTGATCTCTCTCTCTCTCTCTCTCTCTCTCTCTCTCTCTCTCTCTCTCTCTCTCTCTCTCTCTCTCTCTCTCTCTATGTCCACTACCCCCCCCCCCCACCCCCCCACCCCACCCCCCCTCCACACTCCTGATTGTAAATAATGTAAATAATTCAATGTGATTATCTTGTGTGATGACTGTATTATGATGATAGTATATATGATAGTATATATCTGTATCATGAATCAATTTAAGTGGACCCCGACTTAAACAAGTTGAAAAACTTATTCGGGTGTTACCATTTAGTGGTCAATTGTACGGAATATGTACTTCACTGTGCAACCTACTAATAAAAGTCTCAATCAATCAATCAATCAATCAATCAATCAGAGACAGCCGCCGTCCTCACACAAAGCCCAACACTTGCTGTCGAGGGTTTGTTTTGCTGTTCATAGATCTGAAAAATAAATGAGGCATGAATGAAAAAAACAACCCTGAGTATTTTGCAGGAGAGGAACATAAAAGCATAGAGGAGGACTAAAATGAGCTTGCCATCAGTTAACTGCTTAGGTGCATATATTGTTTAACACAGGGATTCTCAAACTGTGGTATGCGGGCTCCATCTAGTTGTATGCCAAAAAATCACTTAATTAAATATTCAAATACAGTGTTACTGTTCAAACTAAAGTGGCCTAGTGGTTAGAGTGTCCGCCCTGAGATCGGTAGGTTGTGAGTCATACCAAAGACTATAAAAATGGGAGCCATTACCTCCCTGCTTGGCACTCAGCATCAAGGGTTGGAATTGGGGGTTAAATCACCAAAAATGATTCCCGGGCGCGGCCACCGCTGCTGCCCACTGCTCCCCACTGCTCCCCTCACCTCCCAGGGGGTGATCAAAGGTGATGGTTGAAATGTAGAGATTAATTTCGCCACACCTAGTGTGTGTGTGACAATCATTGGTACTTTAACTTTAACTTTAATGATACAGTGGCCAGAATATAAACCGCTGCTTTGTTTTTAATGGATATTTAGGCTTACAATGCGACTGTATTTTAATGTTGGCAATTATGGTGGTACTTGGGGAAACAAGTACCACTGGTTTAACATCAACGATGCACACAAACCAAGGCTGTTTTAATCAGATTCATCTCAGTGTTGCTGTGGATTAATTTAGGTTTAATCACGATTCAATCCTGATCACCTGCTTAATTTGCCCGCTGCCTGAAACGCATTGCCAGAGACATTTCAAGGATTTTGAGTTATTCTTCCTTGCAAAATTGTTAATCAGATTAATAACCATGATGGATTAATACCCATTAAAGCAGGGGTCCCCAAACTACGGCCCGCGGGCCGGATACGGCCCCCCAGCGTCCCAAATCCGGCCCGCTGGAAGTCCCAAGTTAAAAATAAATAAATAAATACATTTTTTTTATTTTATTTTTTTTGGTATTATTATTATTTTTAAAATGTGTCCTTACTAGTCCATTTTCTACTGTATCCTAGCTACTCAGGCAAATCATATTGTCTAAAAATGCATTTTACCATCGATAACGTGACATGCAGCAAGTGCGCTCTTTAAGTCAATTAGTGCGCGAGGAATATATGTATGAATACACACATACATACACACATACATACATATACACACACATATACACATATACATATATTTATACACATATATATATACACATACAGTGGGGCAAAAAAGTATTTAGTCAGCCACCCATTGACAATCAATGGGTGGCTGACTAAATACTTTTTTGCCCCACTGTATATATATATATATATATATATATATATATATATATATATATATATATATATATATATATATATATATATATATATATATATATATATGTATATATATATATATATATATATATATATATATATATATATATATATATATATATATATATATATATATATATATATATATATATATATATATATATATATATATATATATATATATATACACACACACACACATAGACACATATATACACATATACATATATTTATACACATATATATATATACATATATATACATATATACACATATACATATGCATATATACACATATACATATATATATATATATACACATGGACATATACTGTACATATACACACACATATATACACATTTACATATACATATATACACACACACACACATTTACATATAAATATATATATATATATATATATATATATATATATAGATAGATAGGGCGGCCCCCAGCCAAATTGTTTTACCCCAATGTGGCCCCGGAGTCAAAAAGTTTGGGGACCCCTGCATTAAAGCGTTAATTTAGACAGCCAAAACACAAAAGCCAAGTCAGTACTGGATTCACATGCTTAGAAAGCTACCACTAACATGCTGTACTGGAGACAGCTTCAGTTTGGACTTAGTATGGAAAATTAAGTACTCCATCCTCATTTTTATTCCAAATTCTATCTTAATTATTTGAATTCTTGCTTTGCCGTGTGCTACCCTTCCAAAAAGTTTCCTAATGATTGCTTTTGTAGTATTTTGCCTAATCCTGCTAATTAACAAACCACAATCAGTTGATTCCCTCACACTTGATTGCACAGGGTTGGCTGAGGTACAAAAAGAGAAGGTTGTGAGTCATGGGACTGACCATACATTGATGCACCACTCATTGTGACATTTTTCTACTCCGTTGAAAAATCAGATTGTTCTCCTCTGCTTCCCACTAGGATGAACAGTGACCAAGGAGGGACACAATGTCACTCTCCATCAGGCGCACAATACTGTTTTGTGTTTTCTTCGCCTCTATTACCTCTTACATTCAGTGTGATGACCAGCATTGTTTTGAAAGCCTCTTTGCTTGTCACCTCTGATTGCTTGACTCTTACTTTGAGGATTTTTTCCCCATTCATTCACATGGACCAGTTCTTTCAAATCTACTTTGTGGCTAAACTGCAACGATGAAGCAGTTGGGGAGTAGGTCACGAGTCACCCAAGTCTTTGTTGACTACAGATTTGCTATGTGAGGCCAATAGCAAATCATTGCAGTTATCATTTTACACTCAAATGATTGGAATTGCTTTTCCAAATTTCACATGTGAATGCTGAGAAATGATTTTGAAAAGGCAAGACAAACCTAATCATAGGTAGTAATCAGCACATACTATTACAGTTTACAAATACCCTGCTGCAAAAGAGATGACAACACTTGTACACACTGGTATGTCAGTACTGCATTATAACTAGGGATGTACATATACCATATCACTGTTATTTTGACAAAAATGATCCGGATTATCATTATTATTGCGGTATTGTTGAATGTGCGCAAAACGTAGTTATACACACGCTGAAATCTTTTGACCAAGTTATTTTTATTTTAAAATAACAAACATAAATAGATACACTGTTAGAAAACCACTATTTTGCATGTTTTGTGTTTCTAATGTCATGTCTTGTGATCATGTTTTGTTTGGTTATTTTCCATTGGTTTTTGGACTCTTTGTGCACTTTTGTTTGTTTTGTTACCATGCCGACCCATTAGTTTTCACCTGTTTCACGGTTTAGACTCACTCAGCTGTCACTAATTAGGTCACTAGTATTTAAGCTTGTAGCTGCCAGGTAGTCGGCCTGGCGACATCACTCTGCTTCATGCCATGTTTACTGTTTCATGCTTAGTTCACGCTGCTTGTTTCATAGTCCATGCTGCCCTGTTCACGTCACCGCAAGTAAGTTTTGTTAATTAATGCCACAGTTAGTGTCTTTTGTTTCATGTCCATAGTTTACGTCTTAGTGCTAGTTTTGTTTCCAGCGTTAAGTTTTGTGCCTCCGCTGCGAGCGCCTTTTGTTTGTACACTTTTTATAGTCAGAATAACATCATGTCTTTACCTTCACGCCATGTCCGGTCCAGTTCATTTGCATCTCGGGAAAACATTCCACACAGTAGTGATGGGTTGATGAGGCCTCATGAAGCGTTTCGACACATTGCAAAACTGTATTGATACTGTGTCGATACTGTGTCACTAAATACTGACATCTGCTGGACATTAAAAATCCCTACAGGCAACCTATGGACCGACTCAACTGACGCTGATTTTATGACCTGGTATACACAATAATATAAACCAAGTCATTGTATTTCATTTAGGATTATTTCATATCTTCATTTAAATAAAAATATATTTTTATCTATTTTAGATACAGTCAATAAATAATGTGAACATGTATCGTGACTAGGATGGTAGAAGGTGGGGATTGAACCCCAGTAACCAGCAACCCTCCGATTGCTGGCACGGCCAGTCTACCAACTTCGCCACGCCGTCATCCCTGTACCTTTCTCTAGTAACAGTAGTGATGGGTCCGGCAACACCGATGCATCTGCGCATGCGTAGAGCTCATACAACGAAACCCTGTGTCGGTGCGCGTACCGCTTTTAGAAAGTCACGTGACCGATCATGAGCTGCTTTGGTCACGTGACCGATACGCGAACCGTATCGCACTGACGCCTCCTCTATGCCCTGTGAGCAACGTTCCCTCTAAGGTGCGCGCCTGCGCAATTGCGCAGTGCTCAAGCGTCCTCCGCGCACACTATGCGCCGCACAGCAAGTATGTGCCGCGCACCAAATCAAACCCATTTGAATTCTAAACCAAATAACCACATTTATTCTGTGTAATTTTGAAATGCAACTTTGAGTGACAGTGACAACAAGCGGCCCTAACGGTGTTCGTCAACAACACGCATTGCGCCGCTTCCTAATAAACACAGTTTGGGGCGCAGGCTTCAGTGCGATACAGTTCGCGTATCGGTCACGTGACCGGAACAGCTCATGAACAAACACTTACGTGGCAAGAAACGAGACTATGGCATGAGCAGAGTGAACAGATATAGACGCAGCTACAACGACAAGTATAAATGACAGGTAGTAGCGACAATAATCCAGCCCTGACTGGAGGACAAAGCAGATCTAAATAGCAGCTGGCTGATTGACAACAGGTGTGGCCCGGTGCCAATCAGCCACAGCTGAGGGGAAAAACACTCAGGGATACAAGCAGGAAATAAAGACAAAATAAGAGCGCTAACAGGAAATAAAGACAGACACAGAGGAAAAACTAAAACATGTCCAAACTGTCAGGGACAAGCCTGTTATATATATATATATATATATATATATATATATATATATATATGTATATATATATATATATATATATATATATATATATATATATATATATATATATATATATATATATATATATATATATATATATATATATATATATATATATATATATATATATATATATATATATTTCTTTTTCATAAAGAAATACAATCATGTGTGCTTACGGACTCTATCCCTGCAGACTGTATTATCTATATCAGGAGTCACCAACGCGGTGCCCGCGGGCACCAGGTCGCCCGTAAGGACCAGATGAGTAGCCCGCTGGCCTGTTCTAAAAATAGCTCAAATAGCAGCACTTACCAGTGAGCTGCCTCTATTTTTTAAATTGTATTTATTTACTAGTGTGACAGTCCTAACTGTCGTGCGGGTTCTCAGGACCATCCAGGGAAGACATTGTCGTGAGACGGTTTAGACTTCTTTATTATTTCAATCACAGAGCCTTTTTTCTCACGTGAGCACACGAATGGTTTCCTCCCGTCTGCCGTCTGCTTTTCAGCAGCACGTCGCGTCGTTTGCGTGGCAGCAGAGGATGGTTTCCTCCCGTCCGCCGTCTTTCTCCGTCACCTCCCTTGATGTTCACGTCTCTGAATCTCTCACCCTTTTATACGGTCCGAGATGGTAATTGCACTGTCCACAGCTGCGCGCTCCACGCACCTTATGCTGATTGCCGCGTCGCTCCCAGCGCGCCCAGCCTTGCCGCTCGCTCGTCCACGCCTCCTCGCCGCCATCTTGGAGCGGGCGCCGTCGGTCCGCCGGCCCCGCCTCCCCACAACTAGCAAGCTGGTCTCGCGTTGCTCTACATTTTTTATTCTAAGAGAGACAAAACTCAAATAGAATTTGAAAATCCAAGAAAATATTTTAAAGACTTGGTCTTCACTTTGCTTTTTATAACTTTCAGAAAGACCATTTTAGAGAAAACCTTACAACCTTAAAAATTATTTTAGGATTTTTAAACATCCATCCATCCATTTTCTACCGCTTATTCACTTCGGAATAAGCGGTAGAACACAAATACCTTTTTACCTTTTGAATTCCTTCCTCTTCTTTCCTGACAATTTAAATCAATGTTCAAGTACATTTATTTTTTTTTATTGTAAAGAATAATAAATACATTTTAATTTAATTCTTCATTTTAGCTTCTGTTTTTTCGACGAAGAATATTTGTGAAATATTTCTTCAAACTTATTATGATTAAAATTCAAAAAAAATATTCGGCCAAATCTAGAAAATCTGTAGAATCAAATTTAAATCTTATTTCAAAGTCTTTTGAATTTCTTTTAAAATTTTTGTTCTGGAAAATCGAGAAGAAATAATGATTTGTCTTTGTTAGAAATATAGCTTGGTCCAATTTGTTATATATTCTAACAAAGTGCAGATTGGATTTTAACCTATTTAAAACATGTAATCAAAATTCTAAAATTAATCTTAATCAGGAAAAAATACTAATGATGTTCCATAAATTATTTTTTTAATTTTATTTTATTTTACATGAGTTATTATTTGTACAAACATGGTGCAAAGGAATTCATGGTTTGTTAAAAAAATGTTAGTGGCTAGCTAGTTAAAATGGGATATTGTGATTTCACAAGACTGTCTTAGAAGTGGTCATTTGAAAATGTTCAATTTGAAAAATGTGCTCTTAGAGAAAATATAAAAATAATGTGTTGCATATTGATATTTATCTGTTTCTGTATATGTTTAATGTGAGGAATCATTAAGATGATCAGTGTTTCCACAAAGATAAATATCATTTATTATTAATAATAACATAGAGTTAAAGGTAAATTGAGAAAATTGGCTATTTCTCGCAATTTATTTAAGTGTGTATCAAACTGGTAGCCCTTCGCATTAATCAGTACCCAAGAAGTAGCTCTTGGTTTCAAAAAGGTTGGTGACCCCTGATCTATATTGATATGTAATGTATATATTTTGTTTTTTATGTTGATTTAATAAAAAAAAATAAAAAAAATTTAGTTTAAAAATTTTTTTTTTTTTATTTCTTCTGCGGCCCGGTACCAATCGGTCGGAAATTATTCTCTGCATTTGACCCATCACCCTTGATCACCCCCTGGGAGGTGAGGGGAGCAGTGGGCAGCAGCGGTGGCCGCGCCCGGGAATCATTTTTGGTGATTTAACCCCCGATTCCATCCCTTGATACTGAGTGCCAAGCAGGGAGGTAATGGGTCCCATTTTTATAGTCTTTGGTATGACTCAGCCGGGGTTTGAACTCACAACCTACCAATCTCAGGGCGGACACTCTAACCACTAGGCCACTGAGTAGTTATATTTATTGTCCAAATAAGTATGTCCAACAATGTAGCCAGACTGAAAACCACCAGTGGTATCAAAACTGCGTCAACGCTCGCTCAAAAATGCATGAACCGTATACAAACCCCGTTTCCATATGAGTTGGGAAATTGTGTAAGTTGTAAATATAAACGGAATGCAATGATTTGCTAATCATTTTCAACCCATATTCAGTTGAATATGCTACAAAGACAACATATTTGATGTTCGAACTGATAAACAATTTTTTTTTGTGCAAATAATCATTAACTTTAGAATTTGATGCCAGCAACACATGACAAAGAAGTTGGGAAAGGTGGCAATAAATACTGATAAAGTTGAGGAATGCTCATCAAACACTTATTTGGAACATCCCACAGGTGTGCAGGTTAATTGGGAACAGGTGGGTGCCATGATTGGGTATAAAAACAGCTTCCCAAAAAATGCTCAGTCTTTCACAAGAAAGGATGGGGCGAGGGTCACCCCTTTGTCCTAAACTGCGTGAGCAAATAGTCAAACAGTTTAAGAACAACGTTTCTCATTGTGCAATTGCAAGAAATTTTGGGATTTCAACATCTACAGTCCATAATATCATCAAAAGGTTCAGAGAATATGGAGAAATCACTCCACGTAAGCGGCATGGCCGGAAACCAACATTGAATGACCGTGACCCTCAATCCCTCAGACGGCACTGGATCAAAAACCGACATCAATCTCTAAAGGATATCACCACATGGGCTCAGGAACACTTCAGAAAACCACTGTCACTAAATACAGTTGGTCGCTACATCTGTAAGTGCAAGTTATAGCTCTACTATGCAAAGCGAAAGCCATTTATCAACAACATCCAGAAACGCCGCCGGCTTCTCTGGGCCCGAGATTATCTAAGATGGACTCATGCAAAGTGGAAAAGTGTTCTGTGGTCTGACGAGTCCACATTTCAAATTATTTTTGGAAATATTTGACATCGTGTCATCCGGACCAAAGGGGAAGCGAACCATCCAGACTGTTATCGACGCAAAGTTGAAAAGCCAGCATCTGTGATGGTATGGGGGTGTATTAGTGCCCAAGGCATGGGTAACTTACACATCTGTGAAGGCACCATTAATGCTGAAAGGTACATACAGGTTTTGGAACAACATATGCTGCCATCTAAGCGCCGTCTTTTTCATGGACATCCCTGCTTATTTCAGCAAGACAATGCCAAGCCACATTCAGCACGTGTTACAACAGCGTGGCTTCGTAAGTAAGAGTGCGGGTACTTTCCTGGCCCGCCTGCAGTCCAGACCTGTCTCCTATCGAAAATGTGTGGCGCATTATGGAGCGTAAAATACGACAGCGGAGACCCCGGACTGTTGAACGACTGAAGCTCTACATAAAACAAAAATGGGAAAGAATTACACTTTCAAAGCTTCAACAATTAGTTTCCTCAGTTCCCAATCGTTTATTGAGTGTTGTTAAAAGGAATGGCCATGTAACACAGTGGTGAACATGCCCTTTCCCAACTACTTTGGCACATGTTGCAGCCATGAAATTCTAAGTTAATTATTATTTGCAAAAAAAAAAAAAATGTTTATGAGTTTGAAAATCAAATATCTTGTCTTTGTAATGCATTCAACTGAATATGGGTTGAAAAGGATTTGCAAATCATTGTATTCCGTTTATATTTACATCTAACACAATTTCCCAACTCATATGGAAACAGGGTTTGTATATTAGACATGCTACTAATTAACATTAATCATTATTCAACACCTCCAAATTTAGCAATCAAAAATACAACTAATATGCTCATTACAATCGAACAGCTGGCAGGTAATAAGTAGAATACTTACAGTACAAACACTTTGTAGGACTCAACAAAAGACAATACTGGCACATTCAACTTAATGGCAAAGACGACTTCCTGACAACCACAGTAGCATATACCGGTATACAACTGCCATCTAAAGTCTTGGAATTGCAACTGCCTATAAAGGGCTTAACCTACTAAGATCCAAATACCACGCGTTAAACAGTGTGTACAAACTATAGAATTGTGTGTACTATTAGTGGGCATGTTGTGTAATGCACAATTGATAACAAGTGCAAAAGTGGCACAGACCCTCCTTTTTAAATTAGGTTTTTAAGTGTACGACGCGGCTTTCACTATGGAGACACTCATTTACTGCACATTCATGTTATCATGCTCCTATATGTGACATTTTGCTATGTTTTGAACCATGCAACAGACACATATGACATGTACCATTTTTTCTGGGCATTTTAGAAGCAGTTCTGCAGTGCGATCTACAACGGGACACATTTTTTTAGTGCGCTCAAGGTGCACCCTAGAAGATGTTTGCACTAGGGATGTACCTGTATATTGTTAGGATTCTGCCGATACCATAATCGATATTCCTTATCGATACCGGTATTCATCGGTACTCTTATCGATACTCTATGTAATTGGTGTAAATAAAGATGTGGAAAAAGTGTTGTTTTTTTTTTATTATGATTTTTATTAGCACATGAGGATGTACACCACCAACATCTTGTACCATCTTGTACCACCGTACTTAAAAAAATTAAAATAGTAAAAACAATATTAAAAGTGCCAACACCTCGTCGTCGGCTGATTCGAGTGGAAATGGCGGGCATTTCCCCATTTGATTGCCAGAACAGCTGAGCTAGCCTCCGGGTTGACCGACATCGTCTCACAAGATATAGTTTCTCTTTCCATATCATTCTTGAAAATGGCCTTGCAAATACATTGTAGCGTTGGATGGGTTAATGATGGTCCTTAATTGAAGATGTCAAGAAAAGATTTCACTCTGCCTGATCACTGCCATTTATAATGAACCTGTTAAATTTTACACACACATACACCAGCGAATGAGCGTCATACTTAGTCAACAGCCATACATGTCACACTAAGGGTGGCCGTGTGAACAACGCCAACACTGTCATAAACATATAGTGAACCCATACTAAACAACAATGACAAACACATTTCGGGAGAATATTTGCACCGCAAATCAACATAAACACAACAGAACAAATTCCCGGAATTCCCTGCAGCACTAACTCTTCCGGGACGCTACAATATATCTGCCACCTAATCAACGTTTTGTTCTCCGTCTCTGCTATCCCGGTCTGGCTACGGCGCAACAATTCCCGCTTCCTGCTAAATTGAAACTTGTGAATCGATACTCACTTTGGAATGGCAAGTGAGTATCCAATCACAGTCTTGATAACATCAGGCTACTTAGGCTACTGTCAACAACTTGTGATCTGATTGGCTATCGCAACTGTCTCTCAACTCTATGTGTTGTCAAATTCATCCGCTAACGGTCCCGATGAGTATCCAATCACAGGACGCGTAAATGTCACGTTCAACGTAAGGCCATCTACAAGGCCTTACTGACAACAACTCGTGATGTGATCTGATTGGCTATCGCAACTGTCTATCAACTGTATGTCCCCGTTTGCTTACAGTGCACAGACGCCTGCTTTGTTGATTCTGAAGGCCTACGGCAGATTTGGTACAGCATGGCAACATAAACTAGCTGAATTCTGATTGGATACAAACTAAAACTAAAAACAACAGCACTGGAATGAGCATAATATGACATGAAGAGAATATAAATACTTTTAGATATTTAGGGAAAGTAAAATTTAAAAATAATTGTATCTTTAATTACGATCATGATTTCTGGTTATGTTAGGCCAGCAGAGAAGGCCTTGCTGGCCCTGACGGCACACCACTGTATAAAGTATATAATATAAATGAATACAGTCAATCGAATGTTAGGTGGGTGTGCATTTAAGCAAGGTGTGTTCTGATGCTACACAAACGCAGCGCGATGTAGTGAGGTCAGACAGCGACTAGAGACCTGTCAGAGGATGCTATTTTAATGAGAGCAACTTTATGGATTATTATAGTAATTAAATGTTATACTTTTTTGAGTGGATTAATATTGGCCTGTGGATTACTGGATTGCTTGGAGGACGATTGATGACGCACGGTAGCTGCGGTCGTAGTAGCTGCGGTCGTAAGTAAAGTGTTTACTTCGAACTGACACTTTTATCAATGTGCGTGACTTTGAGGGACTTTTGAGGGGGGACTTTTGTGCATACTTGCCAACCCTCCCGATTTTCCCGGGAGACTCACGAATTTCAGTGCCCCTCCCGAAAATCTCCCGGGGCACCCATTCTCCCGAATTTCTCCCGATTTCCACCCGGACAACAATACTGGGGGCCTGCCTTAAAGGCACTGCCTTTAGCGTCCTCTACAACCTGTCGTCACGCCCGCTTTTTCTCCATACAAACTTGTCACATAATATATGCGGCTTTTACACACACACACAAGCGAATGCAACGGATACTTGGTCAACAGCCATACAGGTCACACGGAGGGTGGCCGTATAAACAACTTTAACACTGTTACAAATATGCGCCACACTGTGAACCAACACCGAACAAGAATGACAAACACATTTCGGGAGAACATCCGCACAGTAACACAACCTAAACACAACAGAACAAATACCCAGAATCCCTTGCAGCACTAACTCTTCCGGGACGCTACAATATACACCCCCCGATACCACCAAACCCCGCCCCCCAACCCCGCCCACTTCAACCACGCGCGCCCCCCCCCTCTCCCAAATTCGGAGGTCTCAAGGTTGGCAAGTATGCTTTTGTGTAGTGCATAGTGCTTCTTTATTTGTGATTACTCCAGATCCTACCTGTATCATTTGTATGCGTAGCAGCGGCACCTGAAGTAAATGTGACAGCGTGTCATAAATACGATGGTCAGCTGGATAAAAATAAAATACAGATAGCTGTATTATTTGTCCAGAATCTTAAGTGTCCTCCTGGATTGACCCAAATTCGGAACCAGTAACAAAAAATGCAGGTACTCGGTATACATCCCTAGCTGGCACGAACTGCAAGTGTGCTCCAAAATGTTTAAGATGCAAAGAAAAGCATATTGCAAGAAGTTGTTTTCATATACATAAAAAACGAACGTCATTAAATAAAAATGCCAGCAGGCACCATTTATTTTTGACAGTCCATATACACTATATTGCCAAAAGTATTTGGCCACCTGCCTTTACTCACATATGAACTTGAAGTGCCATCCCATGGAATTGTCCAAAATGTTTTGGTATCCTGGAGCATTCAAAGTTCCTTCACTGGAACTAAGGGGCCAAGCCCAACTCCTGAAAAACAACCCCACACCATAATTCCTCCTCCACCAAATTTCACAGTCGGCACAATGCAGTCCAAAATGTAGCGTTCTCCTGGCAACCTCCAAATCCAGACTCGTCCATCAGATTGCCAGATGGAAAAGCGGGATTCATCAGTTCAGAGAAGACGTCTCCACTGCTCTAGAGTCCAGTGGCGACGTGCTAGTTTACACCACTGCATCCCACGCTTTGCATTGGACTTGGTGATGTGTGGCTTAGATGCAGCTGCTCGGCCATGGAAACCCATTCCGTAAAGCTCTCTGCGTACTGTACGTGGGCTAATTGGAAGGTCACATGAAGTTTTGCAGCTCTGTAGCAACTGACTGTGCAGAAAGTCTTTGCACTATGCGCTTCAGCATGCGCGGACCCCTCTCTGTCAGTTTACGTGGCCTACCACTTGGTGGCTGACTTGCTGTTGTTCCCAAACTCTTCACTTTTCTTATAATAAAGTTGACTTTGGAATATTTAGGAGTGAGGAAATTTGCGACTTTGTTGCACAGGCGGCATCCAATGACAGTTCCACGCTGGAAATCACTGAGAGCGGCCCATTCTTTCACAAATGTTTGTAGAAACAGTCTCGATGCCTAAGTGCTGGATTTTATACACCGGGCCAAGTGATTAGGACACCTGATTCTCATCATTTGGATGGGTGGCCAAATACTTTTGGCAATATAGTGTATGTTGACATGCATACGCAGGATAAAGCTGCAGTGCGATCGCTTCTGTTCTCACAGCTATTTGTACGCAACTGCCAGTTTGCGCGTCCTGTCTAGACGTACTTATTATAGATTCAAAACAGCGGCCGTAGAACAGTTTTAGTTTTGATAAATCACACTGTGTGTGCTAAGTAATTACCTTTATATTTTTTTCCTCCCGGGATTGTAGTCATTCTAATAATCAGCGTATATTCTAAATGGATTGCGCTCCTTATTTTGCTCACTTAGGAGACGCAATCCTCACAAGTTTAGTCGTTTAGCTTTTGCATGTGCAATCAAGTTTAAATGTATTTCAATACACGCAAACCTTTAGTAGATGAGGCCCAACGTTTACAATATAATACTTGCAAAAGAGATGTTTTATTATTAAACTTTAACAGCACAAAAGTACAAACATTTGGTACTGTTGATTACTGGTATCGATTACCAGGTAACAGGAATCGGTACCATATCGGTTCTAATGTGGAAGGTACACAACCCTATATGAAGTGGCATAAAACACTGAAATTGATTGTTCCTATAACCCCTTTGTTCAAATGTTTGTTCCACTTGGGGCGCGGGCATCTTGTCTGACTCACACCATACACAGCCTTCCTTGTCACGTATTCTTCTTTTTCCCGCTATCCATCTAGTAATTCAAACTGATCCAGCAGCGCGATTGTAGATTATTTTATTTACAAAAATCAAGGAACAAAATACTCGGGAAACAAAATAAATGGTAGCCTATATAAAGCCGAGGTCTACAGACAGGTGAGGTCAAAGACGGTATGCTGGTGCCCGACTGCCAATCACGCGCCCAGCGCGCTCCTGCCCCTTATAGGCCTGCGTGGGAACTTTTCACCCCTGCAAAGGGTGCACACTGACATACACGCATCAATCACTCAAAATAATAAAATAAACATGGATTCAAGTATGACTCTGTATTAGGCTCCTACACTTTAAGTATAAGGATAACAATTATGATACTTATTGAAATATCATATTATTCATCTCATTAGGTGAATCATAAATAACTTAACCATTTATGAAGGGAACTGTTGTATTTAGAAATTATTGATGTAAATTGTGCTACAAATTGAAAACAGGAAGTGAACATATAAGTAACTGATATGAAGCGGAAAGAGGACAGTATCATGTAAAAAACTTATTCATCAGAATTAAAGTTCTGCTTTCCAATGATTCCTTCAGTGGGGTATTTGAAACATTTGCCATGTCCCTAGAATAATATGTACACATCCAAAAGGCTGATGTGCAACAAAGACCAGTAAAACACTGATTGACTCCTGTTTCTGTTTTGTCTTCTGCAGGATACTGCTGACGGTGGTTGTGATCTTTCGCATCCTGATTGTGGCTATTGTGGGGGAGACGGTGTATGAGGATGAGCAGACCATGTTCATCTGCAACACCCTGCAGCCGGGCTGCAACCAGGCGTGCTATGACAAGGCCTTTCCTATTTCCCATATCCGCTACTGGGTTTTCCAGATCATACTAGTGTGCACGCCCAGCCTCTGCTTCATCACGTACTCCGTTCACCAGTCGGCCAAACAGAGAGACAGGCGTTACTCCTTCCTCTATCCCATAATTGAGCGGGACTACGGAGGAAGGGATGGGGCGCGAAAGCTCCGAAATATTAACGGAATTTTAGTTCAGCACGGCGGTGACGGCGGAGGAGGTAAAGAAGAACCGGACTGCCTTGAAGTGAAGGAGATCCCCAACGCCCCCCGGGGCCTCACCCACGGGAAGAGCTCCAAAGTACGTCGACAGGAAGGGATCTCACGGTTTTACATCATCCAGGTGGTGTTCCGAAACGCCCTGGAGATCGGATTTTTGGCAGGCCAGTACTTTCTCTACGGCTTCAGCGTGCCTGGGATTTTCGAATGTGACCGCTACCCGTGTCTGAAGGAGGTGGAGTGCTACGTGTCTCGCCCCACGGAAAAAACGGTTTTCCTGGTGTTCATGTTCGCGGTGAGCGGAATTTGCGTGGTGCTCAACCTGGCCGAGCTCAACCATCTGGGCTGGCGCAAGATTAAAGCGGCCATCAGGGGCGTCCAGGCCCGCAGGAAATCCATTTGTGAGATCAGGAAGAAAGACATGGCGCATCTGTCCCAACCGCCCAACCTGGGGCGCACACAGTCCAGCGAGTCAGCTTACGTCTGATGATAAAGAGCAGAGGAAGAGGAGTGGAATGAAAGTGCGGGAGTGCAAAAAAAAAAAGGCAGCGACTATGATTTTTAAAGGGATGGAGAGGTCAAATCAGATGAAGGGACGCCTCTCTGTGATGATGGGATGAAGACCGACCCTCCACCTGGGTCACTTGAGGAGTGAAAACTGAAAATTCAAACATCTTTTGAGAGCTGTTCTAACTGCATTTTTTTTTAACTACAATCTCCTCTGTCCTATTTTAAATCCTCAAAAGGCAGGACAGGGAACAACTGAGTGGAAGAGAACTGTTTTATGTTATTTTGGGCTAGTAGGATTGGGGAGGCTGGGGGAGGGTTGGGGGGGGGGGGGGACATGACGACAGTCCATGGTGCTTTTCTGGACTGTGTCAGCGTCAGTGAAAAAAAGGGATGGACGACGGGTCAGGGGGGGGGGGGGTGAGCCTCAACAGCGTGAGGAAAAGGAACGGAAGACCCGTCGAAGCCAACGTTGAGTGGGGGGGGGGGGGGGGAATAAGGCAAGTTTGTGAGGGCGGAAGATTAGAACGTGAAAGAGGAGTCGCATCCCCCAGCGGCGGGAGAGTGAAGCCAAGTGAGAAAAAGCTGCTTCTGATCACCGTCATCCTTGTCCGAGCCAAAGCCAAGAGAAGAAGAGTGATGATGTTTATGTTTTGTCTCTTGGCAAAAGATTATTTCAACACAAACACAGCTAGTACCACACCCCCCCCAACGCCCCAACCCCTCAGCCCCCTTCCCTATTTGTCGCTTACGCCACAGTTGGCAGCTATGCTAGACCCCCAGGGGGCTCGGGATGACAGTAATGACCCCTTGCTGCTCTCCTTCTACGTCCATGTTGGAGAGGAACAAGTGAACAAGAAGACGCGGCGTGTGTAAACGCTCCCAAAGCACAAACCAAACGGTCCTCCGATGCGGCATTCCAGGGCGCTGAGAGTCGAGGGAGAGGGAACGAGAGGAGAAGCCATCATTTTATTTTTACAGCTTGAATTCATTCTATGACACATATTAACAACGTCTTATGCTTTTCTTTTGAGAACGCAATGGTGCCATCCTTGACAGATTTTAAACATTCTTGAAAAGATGAATATAGCGTATCAATGATGTTATTTATACATTTAGAGTATATCCAAATAGATTTATTTATCTTTATGGGTGAGTCCTTTGGGACGTCACATTCAATTTTCCAAATGTGTTTGTCTTTTTTTTTTTTTTTGTATTCTTTTTCACTAATGAAACTGCTTAATGACATGAGAATGAAAGGGTTACCCCTCGTGAGCTATTGTTTTTCAAACAATATTAGTGCGTGCAACTGATTTTGCGATGTTTTCCGGAGAGCCAGCGTCCTCTGCAGCGGACATTTATGTTTTGCAGAACATGCCCGCAATTGTCTGACGACTAGGGATGTGTACTGAATCTGTACAACCGGGTACCGATTCACGTAAAATCAAACAGTGCCATATTCCGATACCTTTGTAGCACGGTACGTCAGGTCCGGTTGCAGACTCGGATACAAGTAGTCAAGCACTCATAGCGGACTCAGCAGTACTGAACATGTTCCCTGCCAACAAAGCAAGAAGGCGCTCAAAAGCACAGTAAGGCGCCACTTTTCAAACTGCGCAAGCTCGATGCTAATTTACATTGGATTTGCCACAGACATGCTAAAGATTATTATTAGCGATTATACATGGCGATTTCAACACCTCCAAATTTAGTAATAAAAACTACAACTGAGATGCAAGTTACAATCAAACAGATGTAATAAGTGCAATACTTACAGTATGTACAGTTGTAGGGTTCAACAAAAGAAAAGACTGGCACATTCAACTTACTGGCTTAGGCGACACACTGTAGTCTATACACTACTGCCATCTAACCTTTTGGAATTGCAACTGCATGCTTCAATCCAGCAGGCATAAGACATTGAAACAATGTTGAGAACCTGTAGAATTAGGTCCTGACGTTGAGCACTTCTAACTTAACGTTGAAACAACATGCTTTTTGACGACATGTAATCACTGTCAGGTTGTGACGTTGATTTGACCATTGAGATTTGGTCTTTTCCCAACCAACGAAATGGTTCCAACGGTGTCTCAATTTACAAATACAACTATTTTGCAACATTGCTTCAGAGTCAGTTTTAAAGGCCATTTATGTATAATCAACATTGTATGAATGTCTTGTGCCTGCTGGGATAATAATATATAATACAGTACAGTACTTGCAAGTGAGACACAACATTGTAAGAAAACAAGATAACAATTGGACAGCAAAGCTCAGTGTTAAATGAAAAAAAAAAAATTTTAACAATGAACATTCATGAATATTTTTGAACACAAAATTGGTACCGTTGAGTACTGGTATTGAGTCCCAAGTACCGGGATTGAAATGTGAAAGGTACCCATCCCTACTGGCAGACAGTCCAGGCTGTACCATGCCTCCCACACAAAGTCAGCTGGGATAGGCTCCAGCATGCCTGCAACCTTTATAAGCGGCACAGAAAGTGGATGGATGGCTATTTCCCGGAAATGTGTAGCTCTGACAAAAGAAAACAAACGACCACTGCAGAGGATGCTGGTTCTCAGGACGATATGCAATGTTTTGAAAAGTGCTGGGAAAAAATAATCAAAAGTTTGTTAGTTTTTTCCCACAGAAAGCCTTGTTTTGCTTCATCAAAATCTGCTGCACAGCTTCAGGCAACCAAGGCCTGTGAGCCATTTAAAAAAAAAAGGCATGTTTACATGATGCAATGTTGTTGAATGATAAAGCTGTGTTACCAATGAATAGTAGATTGCATGTGCATTGATCTCCTGAGGGGGTTTCAGCTTGCATGCAATGTATGAGAAACGTAAAAGAGAGCTTTGAAAGAAGATTTTTTTTTTTTAAAGTGTTGCACCTTGATTTGGGAGAGTGGCAGACAGAAGGCACTCCGATTAGGTAGAACTGTGTTGTCAGACACACACATAAACACTGTTACAAACTCACTGT
Organism: Entelurus aequoreus; assembly: GCF_033978785.1. Classification (NCBI taxonomy): domain Eukaryota; kingdom Metazoa; phylum Chordata; class Actinopteri; order Syngnathiformes; family Syngnathidae; genus Entelurus; species Entelurus aequoreus. Next base: position 52,009,652 of record NC_084743.1, on the reverse strand, counting down.
GCGCCTATGAAACCAGATATATGGACGGTAATGTTGACTATAAAAGGGTTTTGGCTACCTCTTCATCTGTTGGCAACCGAGAACGACCCATTTAAATCATTTTTACTGATTCTTGTACTGAGACAAAGATGCCTCGACACGGTGATGATGATATCAGTTGTGACTAAACACCAGAATGCTTCTTACGCACAACATAGCAAACTCAACAGACACGTTGTCTTATGTGGTGGTCACCAGAGGGGAAAAAACAACAGATTATTAATCACAAGGCACTTAGGGTTAGAGCTAGGGGATTTAACCCTAACCCTCATACATGAAAAAACATATGTCCAATGTTTACAATGTTAACAAGTCACCTGATTACAATCGCTCAATGTACAATGTACATAATATGCATAACAATAATAATAATCATTTCAAATGGCCGAGGCTATTACTGTTTTGAATGTGGATCTGTTTACTTTGCATGTACATTTTTACTGATTTAGGGTCAAGTCAAGTAGCGCTAGCAAGGCGTTGTCCGGTGCAACACAACGTACTATCGCACAGCCACACTCACTGGCAGCCGTTACATTAGCAGAACTGCCGTTCAACTTCAAAGGTATCACTGTATGTCCATTAGAGTTGCATTTAATAATTCAAACGCTCTGACTATGGGAGCCAAAACAGACCCTAATGACAGGCCTGGCCTGTCATAAAGGCCCACAATTAGTTTTATTACGCCTTAAGTTAATATTTTAATAACTACTTATATGTTCGTATGTCATGCGCATGTATTTATACCTATTCACTATCAATACACAACTGTGAAATGGTCATTTTCGCACTTCCAGTATGTTATATTGGTGGAACTGTAAAGTGGTGAAGGATACCTTGGTTTTCATGAATCCGTTCCTAAGTGTCAGTTGATAACAGAGTTGTATGAATACTGAAAGAAAATTATATTTGAAATCATGTAAATCCAACGAGTCAATTCCACACACACACAAAACAATAAATTATAGTTAAAAAAAAACACAATGCAATGTGTTATTTCGAACATGCATATACACATATTGCATGCAATATGCTTATAAATGATGGATGGAATGGATACAAGCATATTAAACATCACTTGAAGAGTCCGCCACTGTATTTTGCTAGGACATTTTTGATCACATTTATAATCCGCAAAAAACACAGGAGGGCAGTATAACAATGTCAATTAAATATTCAAATTATTTCCTACCATTGGCTCTGATTTTAATCCTTAGTTTTTGCCCTTAAAATCATCTTGTGTCCATAGACTTATTTCCTTAGTTTGTAAACAATAACAAAAACAGACAAAACATGTTTTGATCATTAGAAATATTGATCTAACCAATGAGGCATCGCTGATATACTTAGTATTATTACTGTCTATATTAGTATCGATCCGCCCACTGTTGTTTACCATATCCTTTTTCAATGTGTTGTGTAGCCTGTTTAGCTGTTCCTTGCCCTCCTCAAGAAACTAAGGGCCTGATTTACTAAGATCCAAATACCACGTGCAATCCATAAACTTGTGTGTACTATTGGTGAGCGTGTTGCGTGTGATCTACTAACACTGCATGTGCAATTGTAAAGTAGTGCCGATCGCATTATTTAAATGAGGATTTTGTGTGTACTGTATATGGGGCATCACCGCAGAGACACTAATTCACTGCACATTCATCTTATGTTGCTACCTGTGGCGTTTTGTTATGTTTATAAACATGCAGGAGACATGTACTCATTTTTTAAACCACTTTTTTTTTTTACCGCCGCTCAAAGTAGTGAGACTGCACTTATTCTGGCTCAAGATGAAAAAAATGCATACTTAAGAAGTTATTTTCATATAAGAAATATGTTGATAATATATATTCAGGGTGAAAAAAACAAACATCATTAAAAAACAATACTAAAGGACACCAAGACGCAACAATTGAAGTTGTTTAGATCAGCCCCTTAAGTCATCCATAAAGCTATAAAATTATGTTGCTGAATAGATGATATGTCTAATATTTTTTACATCTGACCGTCCAAAATCTTGACACGCACATAGGACGGAGGATTCTTGTCCGTCCATCGCCTGTCTGTGCAGCCATGTGTGGAACTACTGCTAAATACAAAGCAAAAGAGTGCTCGCAAAACGGGGACCAGTGTTGATAAATCACGTTGCGCGTTGCATCTTCTCCTCCCTGTAGTGTGGGCCTTATGCTAGTCAGCATATATTTTGCATAATAATGAAGACAGAGATACAAAATGGGTGCACAGCTTCCTCTGCTCACTTGACAGACACAGTCCACTTTGCACCTGTTTAGTAGATCAGGTTTACATGTGCTATCAATTTGCACGTGTTTTAGTACACGCAAACCTTTAGTAAATCAGGCCCTTAGTTTATTTGCCGATATGTAGGCGAGGATTTCTGATTTAGGAGTGGCTTCGCACTGTAGAGGGACGTTAGCCGCAAGCAAGAATGCCACAGTGCGTTAAGGGCGTCTTTGTTCGCTCGTCACTGTTAAGTTTGCGGCACACAGCAAGATTGTGTCAACATGCATTATCCCGATGTAACGATACTATTAAAAGCTCATTGACCAAATTTATAATATCATTGTCTGTATCGCGAAACCCTAACTAACAGCTATTACAGTTTTGTCTGTGGGCCCGTTTACACTGCACACCAAATCTAATTTGTTTGCCCTCGAGTGACACAGATTTGATTTTTTTTGCCAGTCCAAACGCTCCAAAGTGCTTCAAATCTGATCTTTTGGCATCAGATTCAGGCCACATCAGGAGGTAGTCCTGAATCCGATTGGAATCTAATCTTTCCAAATGTGACTTCAGTCTAAACGCATTGCGACCTGAATGTGATATTTTCCGTCAGCTTTGGGCAAGCTACGTCACTCGTGTGCACGGGAAAAGACGGCGTCGCCAGAGGAAGTGGATATTTCATCACAACATCCGGTTTCGGTGAGCAAAGTCTATTTGAGACGATCGAATTTTCGGTGCATCAATTGTCGATAGTGTGCCAATAATAAGGTATATGTAATATATTAATATATATTTTGGTTCCAAAGAAATAGCGATTGTTGAAGGTGTGGCGCATTTGCTTACATGCGAGTTGCAACTTTTATTTAATTTTGTGGTGGTAGCGACTTCCTCCCGGTCAACTTCCTTTGTTTTCACTTTATCGAAGTGCGCCTGCAAGTTGAAAAAGTTAAAATACCACTGATAGTCACACACACACACTATGTGTGGCGATTACCCTCTGCATTTGACCCAACCTCTTGTTCCACCCCCTGGGAGGTGAGGGGAGCAGTGAGCAGCAGCGGTGGCCGCGCTCTGGAATCATTTTGGTGATTTAACCCCCAATTCCAACCCTTGTTGCTGAGTGCCAAGCAGGGAGGTAAAGGGTAATGGGTAAACATGTCCGATAATATCGGCAGTCCGATATTATCGGCCGATAAATGCTTTAAAATGTAATATCGGAAATTATCGGTATCGGTTTCAAAAAGTAAAATGTATGACTTTTTAAAACGCCGCTGTATGGAGTGTTACACGGACGTAGGTAGAAGTACAGAGCGCCAATAAACCTTAAAGGCACTACCTTTGCGTGCCGGCCCAATCACATAATATCTACGGCTTTTCACACACACACACACAAGTGAATGCAACGCATACTTGGTCAACAGCCATACAGGTCACACTGAGGGTGACCGTATAAACAACTTTAACGCTGTTACAAATATGCGCCACACTGTGAATCCACACCAAACAAGAATGACAAACACATTTCGGGAGAACATCCGCACCGTAACACCACATAAACACAACAGAACAAATACCCAGAACCCCCTGCAGCACTAACTCTTCCAGGACGCTACAATATACACCCCCCGCTACCCCCAACCCCCCAACACCTCAACCCCGCCCACGTCAACCTCCTCATGCTCTCTCAGGGAGAGCGTGTCCCAAATTCCAAGCTGCTGTTTTGAGGCATGTTAAAAAAAATAATGCACTTTGTGACTTCAATAATAAATATGGCAGTGCCATGTTGGCCTTTTTTTTCCATAACTTGAGTTGATTTATTTTGGAAAACCTTGTTACATTGTTTAATGCATCCAGCGGGGTATCACAACAAAATTAGGCATAATAATGTATTAATTCCACGACTGTATATATCGGTAGCTGTTAATATCGGAATCGGTAATTAAGAGTTGGACAATATCAGAATATCGGCAAAAAAGCCATTATCGGACATCACTAGTAATGGGTTCCATTTTTATAGTCTCTGGTATGTCTTTGGTATGACTCGGTTTGAACTCACGACCTACCGTTCTCAGGGCGGACACTCTAACCACAAGGCCATTGAGCAAGCAAGAGACGTCGAGACCACATTGGGGCCACATCGGAGCCACATTGGGGCCTGTGCTTGTTTACACTAGAGTCCGATAAAAATTCCATTTTACTTGCAGTGTAAACAGTCTGCTGGAAAAATAGCGATTAAAAAAAAAATTCCGATTTGGGCCGCTTTGGCCTGCAGTGTAAACGTAGTCTGTGTCACAACCTGACGTAGCATTTTCAAACCGCAAAGCTGCGGTCTGTCTCGGAGCTCTAGGAAGAAAGGATGAAGACAACCAAATCCAACCAAATCTCTGTTCTCTATTCACTTCCACTGTCATAATCTCTATGATTCTTCCAGGTGATTATCCCCAGATTTAGACTCTTCCAGGCATCATTTTTGCTTCCCATTTGGGATTGATGCGTTCCACTGTCGCGACACACCATAATGCCTATAAATAGACTTTGAGTCTTGGCTTGGTGAGCACTTGTAGAAAAAAGGCTTATCGCTGACCTGGAGCCTTAATGCAAGCCAATGTCCTGTGCTATTCGCAGAGTCGCTACCGAGCACTGATCTCATCTCCACCACACAGGGCATTTAGACGTTGAACACGCATGTAGCCTCTCGTTATGTCTGGTTTCACTCAGGCCAGTGTGAGGATGTAAAGGATGTACAGTAAAAAGTGTGCTTTGCCGTGTCAGTACAACTTTTCTTGCAGGAAAACGAACACAGCGGTCCAACGTTACACTACTCTCCAAAGTCTACATTTCTATTTGTCGATGTGAAATTCATTATGCAACTTTTTTTTCGTTGTTGTTGTTCTAATTTGCATATCTTTTCAAACTTGTGGATTCAGTTTGTTGTCCGTTGCTCTTTTTGTGCAGTCACGCGTCCAAAAAAAAAGAAAGTTTTTGTATGTAAATGAACAAAAGAAAAAAAAAAATCAATGCGTTAAAAAAAAAGAAAAAAAAATCAAGGGTAGAGAGCTGAAAAGACGACAAAGAAGAAAACATGTGATATCGCCTCCCTTGCCAAAGTGATATGCAAAATTTGCTTTAATAAAAAAAAAAAAACTGCATGTGTAACGGATAGATTAAGCATGTTTCTCTTTTCTTCGACAATAACTTTGAAATATTTTTTTTAGAGAGCTGTCACGTCTTGATGCCAAGTGTGTATATAAATGACCGTGTTGTTCAGATACAGTGGTGCCTCGGTTTTCAAAAGATCAGACGGAAACCGGATTGTACGAAAACCAAATTTTCCCCGTTAAAAATTATGTAAACCTAATTAAAGTGAGTGTTTTCAAGCCTCGCGCGGCACTAACTTTCACAAGTGTTTTAAACATTATACCCCGCCAAAATACAAAAACAGTATAACCGGATGTAAAAACATATGAAACACTCAAAGCTAACACTTTTAGCTACACTATGCAACGCTAGTCATTCCACAACATCTTTCTCAATTAGCTTGTTAGATAAGTAAGAAACATTGAAATACATAAAAACACGGATGTAATTGATGATTACGCTAACAAAATTGCATATGAGGCTAAAACGTGTTGTTTGTTAGCTAATGAGAGCAATTTGGCTAAGTTTAGCTACTAATGTCAGCTATCATTATACCGTCAAAACAACAACAAAGAAGACTACTTTGTTTATCGTTGTTTAGTCATACAACAATATAACATTGTACTAGTATATAATGTAAAAACAACATTTGGAAAAACGTATAATATTGCTCAGCAACAGGAATGTAGCAAACGTAGCATCCATTTTGAAATATTTTTGTTTCCGAAGAATCGCCAATATTAACTCTCGCCTTGCTTGTCGCTTGTGAATACTTTCTCTTGAACTGTTCTTTTCGGACTTGCAGTGTGTACGGGCAGAATTTGGGGCAAGTTGTCGGCCATTCTTCTTTGACTGCTTTTGTGCGTGTACATGCAGTCCAAGGCCATGAGTGACAGCCATGAATGCCACTCTTTTTATTCAAGCCAACTAACATTTTTTGTTTAACATAATTAGCAATAAAACTGTTAAAAAATATGTTATTCTAGACCACTGACATAAGCTAGCCGGTAATGTTTTTGTTGACATTTTTTGGTTAAAAAATGTTGTATGTTTTGGTCATTGTAATTTTTTTTCATGAATGCGAATTGAAAGTCAAAAAACATTTTATTTTATTTATTTTTTTCTTTTTGAAGGATCAAAACTTTTTTATTTTTAAATTTAATGTTCTTTTTTAGTGACGAAGAGCAACAACCATATCTAAAAAAAAAACGCTTTTATTTTGTATTTTTGTATATTTGATATATTACACTTTTTTCCCCCCTCCAAGCCATTCCAGTATTTAAATATAAACTTCCGGTGTCGGGATATAAAAAAAAATCTGATTTAGTCAGTTTTTCCATTTCTGCTATATAATACGTTTAAATGTTGCTACAAAATTTTAATTAGGCTGCCAATAAAAGTAAGTTTACTCATGTGATTCATCACAAAAAATTATCGCATTAACCATGTAGAGTTGCAGATTAATAACACAATTTATTTAAGCACACATACTCCTTTATCTCAACATATCGTATCTTAAAATGTGTGAAGAGACTCCCACTTGCAAATTTCACTTCCAAATAAACCTGGACTGTACTTCAGATAAAACTGTTATCAGGTTTTGAGCAAATAAATTATATACATGTAAGTAAAGCATTTTAAAAAAGGTTCCTGGATGACATTCTGACAATTAAATTGCATTTGTGCTCCAACAAATGTGTTGTTTGTTTTAGGTCTATTTAAATTGTGCATGCAAGTTATTTACTATGATTAACCACGATTATTCCAAATTCAAAAGTGTGATTAAACTGATATAAAGAAAAAAATAATAATCATTTGGCAGCACAATTAACATAAAACATTTTTTAAATTCTAGTTATTGCCTTTTGACGCTGGAAATTATATATTTTTTGGTTGTTTTTCAATTTTATTAATTGTGTCTCAAAATATAATTCAAACAAACCAACCGTTTTTGTTTTTCAATTTCCATTCAGGAAAATAAAAATCAATGACCAAAACATACACTGACCCAAACAACTCCTTTAATTTGTTCTAGATCCCAACACTATTGACACAAAACAAATGTTATAGATAATGAATAGATCGTATTTTTTGGACTATAAGCCACACTGGACTACAAGCCTGTTGGCGATAAGAGTACTCTCCTACCAGTTCTCTATCAAAGTGCTGCAACTTTTTTTGGTCCAATGTTGGAATATTTTGCTATTGTACTCATTTTCTTTTGAATATATGGGATTATTTATCGGGCACTTGAGTCCGTGGAATGTTGAGCTGAACAGTAACCGAAATAAACAAAACATTTCGGCGAAAACCAAAATCATGCGAAAATTAGGGCGGACAAAAACCGAGGTACCACTGTAGCACAAAGCCAACACGACACCAACTCAGTGATGTCCAAACTACCTATTGTAGTTCAACAGACTCTCCCATGATTTTGAAAACTCCCTTCAAAGAGTCAACCTTTGAGCTTAGGATATTTGCACATGGAAAAAAAAACCTTTAAAATATCTCGTAGAAGAGGTTCTGCTCCACAAACCAACAAAACAAACAACAGGGTACAGTCAGGTATGGAAAACCAGGCCAGTCCAGAACATTCCAGGGTTTAAACCCCAGTACAGTATTATTAAAATACAAATGCCTTTATTTATTTATTTTTTATTTCAATACAAGTCAATTTTCAGTCAAATCAAATGTTTTTGATAGTTTCAGTACAACAGACTCAGGAAATTAATTCTGATCTTTTGCGACAAAAATACCTTTCATAAAAATACTATCTACCGTTGACCGTCTATTTGGAAAGCTGAGTCAATTGACCAATGATCTACTGGTGCTACTGAGATTTGATTCCACCAAAACGCAGCCATCAATTTAGACCCAATCTCCTTTTCTTTAAAGTTGGGCTCATTGTTGTGACTGTTAGCAAGAAATGACAAACAAAACATGTTCATATTCAATTTTATACTTAAGTACACTAGCAAACAATCAGATTCCTCAGGAAAGCATCGACTAGTTGAGCTGTTTCATTCATTAAACCAGGTCCAATATTGTTCCTTTAGTTTACGGTACCTAAAGGTTGGAGCAAGTCACACTGACATCGATTGACAGGATGATAGAGAATTGTTTTCCAAATAAGCAGTTATTGATGTCCTCCATTGCTATTGAATTATTGCACAGTAAAGAACCGATTGATGCGTATTCCAACTGGTAACTGAACTAAACCGTACCACTTTGGCTTTAGATGACGGCAGGTCGACAGGGGTAAACATGCAACAAATGCCACAAATGCCATAAAACACATACTGCAATCAAAATAAAATAAAAACAAATGCAAAAGAAAAATGCCTAAGTTGACAAAACAAACTGGGAGTTAGCCAAGTTACCAGGGGCACCACACCAAAGGGTGGTGGTCGGAGGGGCCGTTGGCGCAAATTGCAGCCACACTTCCGTCAGTCTACCCCAGGGCAGCTGTGGCTATGAAAGTAGCTTACCACCACCAGGTGTGAATGAATAATGTGTTCTACATGTAAAGCGACTTTGGGTACTTGGAAAAGCGCTATATAAATCCCAGGTATTATTATTATTATTATATCTGTCTTCTGTTTCAATACTGCCAACTTTCTTCTGGGCATCCCGCTAATGTCTTAGTGGGTGTGGGAAAAATTTCGGCATATAACGATTACATTTTGATTACATTCAGAATCGATTCTCGATTAAACACTATTCTTATATTATTTGGTATTTAGATTAAAATAAAACCTTCAGATCTTTGTCACCTTTGGGTGACTGGTACAATGGATGTCGAGTGAATACAGTTAATAATGTGAGATATCTAATAAACCTCATCAATAATTAATTCATTTTATTTATACATGTTTCGGGCTAATTTTTAAAAAAATGCCACTGCCCGGAAATGGCCCCGGGGCCGCACTTTGAACACCACTGATTAATGTAAAGGCAGCATCTTCCCATTGCCTTTTTTTTAATGGTGTTTGTGGGTTTCAAGGGTTTTTGGATCATTTCTGTTTTTGAAACGTTTGCCTCTGTCGACTACCGTATGAGATGACATTTTTGGAAATGCGTACAAATGGCCCATAAGCCCCTCTGATACATTCAAAGAAGGTCTTCTGACTTGTTAGACACTAAAGAGCCACAGTTTAATAAAAGTGGAAGACAAATCCATTTCAAAAGTAATATGTGTAATTACAATTGAGGCTTTAACGTTAGTCATTGAAAGCACCGTCTAGCAAGTTCAATTTGCTGTGAGCCACATTAGATGCATTTCAGGGTTTAGGAAAGCGCTGCTTAATAATCTGCCATAATATCAATTGTGATTGCTTCATCTAATTATATTGAGTGGCAGATTCCGGCAGAGTGGATTTGATTGAACACTCAGTCCACTACAGCAAAGAAGCTAATGAGCGTAAGATCCTGACCTTAAGGTCCTTAAACCCTCTTCCATTCAAGATGGAGGCGCTTCAGTAAACAATGAACAAGTGAGGAAATGATGTCCTCCATTGTCCAATGACTATGCATGTAAGCCACAGGCACAGCTTTCTCACAGTGAACATGTGAAACAACTTTATACCAGTATTTGGCATCCCAAAAATTGTCGAAATTGAATGCTATCCGGGAAAATAAAGGACACGAGCTAAAAACATCCCTTGACATATGAGGATGTTACCATTAGTTGAGCCACATGTACAGAATTAAAAAAAGGTTGAGTATAAACACACATTCATAATAACAAACACGTCGTGGTCTTCATGTGAAAATCTCTTGGACTGTATTTTCTAAAGTCAAACTCAAAAGGTTCACTGTATATTTCTGACTGATGTTCTGTATGTAAAGATTGAATAAAACCTTGAATGTGACATCAAGTCTGAACTGTCCCTGATTATTGGAAAGTGCTGTTCAAAATTTGTGAGTACGTGTTTGTGGGTGTGTGTGTGTGTGTGTCTGTGTGTGTGCACACTTGTAGTGGATATTTATAATATATGCCTGAGATTTATATTAAACAAACCAAACAATTGTTATTGCCTGGAGGGTATATAATAAGCTGTCAATGTGTTTACACGTGATTAAACACATAAATTGTGTATAAACTAGTGCAGTCAAATTAAGTATTGCATACCTAGTCATTATACATACAGTATATATATATATATATATATATATATATATATATATATATATATATATATATATATATATATATATATATATATGTATATATATATATATATATGTATATATATATATATATATATATATATATATATATATATATATATATATATATATATATATATATACATATATATATGTATATATATATATATATATACATATATATATATATATATATATATATATATATATATATATATATATATACAGTATATATAAATATATATATATATATATATATATATATATATATATATATATATATATATATATATACTGTATACATACATATATACACACACATATACATACAGTATATACTGCATACATATATACACACACATATAGAGTATATACATATATATATATATACACATATATACATATAGACATATATATATACTTATATATACATATATATACATATACAGTATATACATATATACACACACATATACATACAGTATATACTGTATGTATATATACATATAGAGATATATATATACTTATATATATACATATATATACATATACAGTATATGCATATACACACACACACATATATATGTATATATATATATATATATAAATACATGCACATACATGCATATACACATATATACACATATGTATACATTTATATATATGGCATAGCACGGTGGCAGAGGGGTTAGTGCGTCTGCCTCACAATACGAAGGTCCTGAGTAGCTGAGATAGGCTCCAGCGCCCCCCGCGACCCCGAAGGGAATAAGCGGTAGAAAATGGATGGATGGATGGATGGATATATATATATATATATATATATATATATATATATATATATATATATATATATATACAGTTTTTAAAAGGTAATTTACAATGTGCGGCATGCTTGATGTTTTGTTTCCATGCTGTCTACCACAATGGAATACCTTGGCACTTTGCCCCTACTAGCTTAGGCTCGCAGTAGACATGAAGCCCAATGCGGCGTGCTATACCTAGCCTTTATATCTATGATTGAAAACCTGATCATATTTATAAATGTATCAGTAAAAACTACTCTATGAGTTGATGCCACCAGCATTCTGCACACAATCGTCAAAATAGATTAAATAAAACGAGCCGATGTAACAGTTACAACAAATTCAAAACATTTCCAAGTCAGGTTTATTAACTCAATTTGTAAAGTTTAAACAAAACTGCCTATCTTTGTGAGTCTCAAAACAGCCAGAATTGCAAATGAATTCCTGGATGTGGATTTTCATAATGATAACAACACTGAAATTCCTAAGAAATAAGTACTAAGTGTAACACTGCCATATAGAGCTATCCATTACTAGTATTTCCAATGTATTTAACCCTTGTGTAATGTTCATATTGTTGTTACTCAGCCAGCGTTTGTGGGTCTGATGGACCCGTTGCATTTTGTGGCTTTTAATGCCTCACAATCAAACACTTTTATGTTAAAATACTGAACAGGTGTTTATTGGGATAAGGTAAACATCTGTACATTTACATTCAGTATTGTAACATAAAAGTGTTTGATTTTGAGGCATTAAAAGCCACAAAATGCAACGGGTCCATCAGACCCACAAACGCTGGCTGAGTAACAACAATATGAACGTTGCACGGAAAATTTCTCTGCCAGTTTCTGCATCCCACAGGGATTCTTCTTTTGTGATTCTGCACCTGCGGTTCCCACACAAGGTTGCAACATTGTTTGTCAACACTGTCTGCTCTCACTCTCTCGCACATTTGTCCCTCTGATGTTCTGTGTACCTACACTCTGTCCTCCTCCTGTCTAGGCCTGCTGTGTGTGTGTGTGTGTGTGTGTGTGTGTGTGTGTGTTTGTGTGTGTGTGTGTGTGTGTGTGTGTGTGTGTTTGTGTGGTACACAGAACATCAATTTCCACACTTCTATTATCCCCGGGTCCAGTGGACCCAGACATCTTATACGTAATAGAAATGTGTAGGGGGGGGTGTATGGTGTGTGGTCATTAAATATGTATTCTGATATATGTTCTTTACAGAAAATTAGCCAAAGTCAGTGAGTCTTAGTTTGAAAAATTAATTAAGTGTATAATTTTTCTTTTAATAAAAAATTAAAACGGGTCCCACAGACAAGGGTTAAAAAAGGTTGTTGTCTCATACCGTCATGTAGCTAAATATGGTCACCAAAATATTAGAAACAGCTCTCAGTAAGATACAGTGAACTCCTACATCATTGTAAACGATGGTATATAGTTTAAGTGGAGTCAAAACCATTCATTTGTATTTTGCAAAGGCATTGAATTGGAGGCAGTGTACCTAAAGTTGTGGCGTAATAACATTTCAGAAGTGAATAGGTGGCACTAAAACCTTTCAGCAGGATTAAAACCCTCACACCCTAGCACTGATGAGGTCAGAGGAAATGTGTTTGCGTGTGACTCCCCAACCGTCCATACATATACAATTACATATAATACTGCATAGACTTGACATACATGCAGAGGTCTATATACTCTCCCAAAGTACTAAGCATGCATGCATTGTTACTTTTTTTCAAAGCTACAGTGTGTGCATATTGTGTGTACATGTCTTGGGTGCCACACCAACCCACCCTCATCTGCAAGGTCACATGGTGGCTGTGCTGGACTGGGATTGAAGGCTCGTTGCCACGGCGATAAGCCAGCCGGTAATATCTCTAAGCACAGGCAGGATTAATCTGCTGACAGATGGCTGGCTGCTCGGCGTCACTTCCTGAAAATACACACACAAACAGACACACACACACGTTTATACATAAAGGATTCGTACCCATCATCACTATCCTCAAAGTGCTCTTATTCTTCAGCATCACCTGCAGCTCTCACGGCATGCAAAAGTGATGTGCAACCATTTGTGACCAATAGTCTGTTCTCTGATCAATTGACAATTTTTAGCTGTTATATCTATAGCAGGGGTGTTCAAAGTGTGCGTACCGCAGCTATTGGTAAATGGGTTATACTTGTATGACGCTTTTCTACCTTTAATGAACTCAAAGCACTTTGACACCATTTCCACATTCACCCACTCAAACAAACACACAGTCACACACTGAGGGCGGGAGCTGCCATGCAAGGCCTTAACCACAACCCATCAGGAGCTAGGGTGAAGTGTCTTGCCGAAGGATGGCGGAAGCTGGGATCGAACCTGGAACCCTGAAGTTGCTGGCACGGCCGCTGTACCATCCGAACCACACCGTGGTTCTAAAAATTCTATTAAAAAAAAGTTATAAAAAATATATAGAAAAGTGGAATAAAAGAGAAAAGAGGTCAAAATAATGTGAAAAAGTTGCAACGTTGACTCTAATAACACAAAGCTGTGAAGCAGGCTTTTTTTTCTTTAAAACTGTCGTTGCTCAAAAAATTATAATGAATCAATATCAATGTTGTTATGATTTATTGACCTAATCAAGGCTTTAATTACCTTACAATAAATATTCCACTTTTTTTTTTTTTTTTTTTTTTAAATAAATAAATATTCCACTTTGAAATATTTTGGGGAGAAATATTGCATTTTTGTGTGTTTTCCATATAAAAAAAAAGGGTTTTATTTGACAAAAAGGGCATAAAACAAATAAAATAAATAAATAATAATAAAAAACATGAAAATAAATAAGAACTTATAGTCAATAGATCTGATCTACAGACTTATGTGTTAAAAGCAAAAAAAAAAAAAAAAGATACACTTGTTTTGGATCCCCCAATAATTTTAGTGGGATTTAAAAAAACAAAAAAACAACTGTCATTGCTACAAAAATAATAATGAATCAATGGTGTTATGAATTATTGACCCATGTAGGACTCCAATTACTTCACATCCAAATTCAACGTAGAATTTTTTTGGGGGGGAAATATGCAAAACTGCCAGTAACATATAGCATGCACCACACCAATAAGACCTAAATCACATCCCTATAAACATTTCTTAAAAAGGAGTCATATTATATATTTTTTTACACGTTAAACATGTCCTTGTGGTCTACATAACATCAAATGGTGGTCATAATTTTGCATACATTATGTTTTACAGACAGTTTTTTAAGCAGATTTTGGACCATGTCTTCAGGATGCCATGTTTTGTGGGCAGACATATTTATGTGTCTCTACTTCACCCCGTCATCTTTTTTGTAGTTTTTAGCACTTCCATAGCGAGTCTACCGACAGGTATAAGTTAGAACTATACGCTAATTGGTATAATAAATAGAGGATGCATGTGCATGTACGAGCCAGTCTGCCCCACAACACGAGGATAGAGAGAAAGATGGAGTTTATTCACTAAAGCGTCGGATTACAATGGCGGACTTGCGCTAAGCTCTCTGGGTAAAACTTTACATATCCAGTAAACCACATCTGCTGACAAAATAGGACAGAAAACGTCACAGAACAGAGCAAATTCCAAACGGCTCGGTTGGCGGAAGTATGAAGGAAGGCAAGATTAGCTTATAAATATCTCTGCAATGAAGCTCCACTGTTTGATTTTAAATTTTCTGCACTTATTTGGACCCCAAATACACATTAGCAGGTACTATCGTTGGTTTCGCACAGGGAACATCCCAGTCCACAAGGCAGGGGTGGTAGAAAAAGCATCCTGATTGGCGATCAGGCACAGATACCAGGAAGTCAGTGCTCAGCCATAAAGTTGATGGCAAACGGAGACTAATAGGAAGTGGAATCAAAGATAAGAGCGCTGAACAGGAAATAGAACAAAATACCAGAAACTAATGGTAAATGTCATAACAAATCATGACACACATGTCTATGGCATCAAGTCCTGGCATACCGTGTTCTTATCTTGTTATTACTAAAAAGTGTCACTCAAGTTGTGTACTATGGTTGACAAATGTCCCTTGATGAACAGAACTGTCCCTTTTAAGAAACAAAAGTATGCATTCCGTCAAGGGACGCATTTTATTTTGTATTTTTAGTCCCATGAGAATAAACAAGTCTGTAAAATATCGACAGATTCCATCAAATGACAAAAGTTTTGGCTACAGTTTGCTGCAGGCTAAGGCTAAGACTGTTTATTATTTTTGCCTTGGCTTTTGACACCCTTGGCAGCAGCAAGATTGAATTATCTGGCTAGTTTCTGGCAATCAGACTCCAGATGTGACGTTACCACAGTCAGTCAATCAATTAATAGAATGATAAATGTCTCTCGCTTCCAAACAGGGTACAAGAGGTTTCACTCTGTGCATTGCCCCCAGCACCTAAGCATGATATTTCAATAGCGGAATTAAATGAGGAATGAATCTTCTTATCAGTCATCCAAAATCTTTGTACCGGTGGGCGGAGGCTAGCGAGTCGCAACTAGCGAGGCTCCGTACTGTACGTGCATGTGCGTAAGCTAGCGGTCCTGCCTCCGCCTAGCGAGTCGCAACTCGCAAGACTAGCGAGGATCTGTCTGTTCATGTATGTAAGCTAGTGGTCCCGCCTACGCCTACAAGCCGCGACTTGCGAGGCTCTGTCCGTACATGTGTGCAAGCTAGCGGTCCAAACCTCCGCCCACAGGGACACAGATTGTGGTTGTGCCAGTAGCAAGTCTTAAAAAAAACTGCACTTCACTTAATTTAAAACATTTGTACACACGTACAACACTTAAGACCTTCAGTATATCTGTATGTGGAATTAAATTATGGAATGGATTAAACAAAGCAATCAAACAGTGTACTAATATGATCCACTTCAAGAAACTCTTCAAACTTAAAGTGTTTACAAAGTACAAAGAAGAAGAACCATGATAAACATTCTGAATTTATTTCATCCATCCATTCATTAATTCTCAAAATAATCTTACTCATCTCATCATATGAAATATAACTTACTTCACCAATTATTATTTATTTATTTATTTTATTGTGATTACCGTATTTTTCGGAGTATAAGTCGCTCCGGAGTATAAGTCGCACCTGCAGAAAATGCATAATAAAGAAGGAAAAAAACATATATAAGTTACACTGGAGAATAAGTCGCATTTTTTGGGAAAATGTATTTGATAAAACCCAACACCAAGAATAGACATTTGAAAGGCAATTTAAAATAAATAAAGAATAGTGAACAATAATAATAAGTGTACGTTATATGACGCATAAATAACCAACTGAGAACGTGCCTGGTATGTTAACGTAACATATTATGGTAAGAGTCATTCAAATAACTATAACATATAGAACATGCTATACGTTTACCAAACAATCTGTCACTCCTAATCGCTAAATCCCAAGAAATCTTATACGTCTAGTCTCTTACGTGAATGAGCTAAATAATATTATTTGATATTTTACGGTAATGTGTTAATAATTTCACACATAAGTCGCTCCTGAGTATAAGACGCATACTAGTCCGAAAAATACGGTACTTATGGAGTATATTGTGAATACATTTAGAACAGGAAGTGAACAAATGTTTTAGCAACTGTTATGTAAAAGAAAGGGGTAAGATTAAATAAGCTCTGCTTCTTCCTACTCCTTTTCGAACATGTTGAAAAGAGAAACTGGAAATTGTGATGTATGTTGTATGCTTGCATGTTCAAAATAAACTCAAACTCAACTCAACTCAACTCAAGATGTTCAATATTTATTGGACTTCAACTTTTGCGAACAGATATTGAGATTTGGTTGTATTTTTATTGTTTATACATCGAGGATAATTAAAACGTATTCACCTTACAATGCTGAAAATAGTTTAGTTTATAGGCAATAATTTGTGGGACAATATTGTCCAGTAAAATGTATTGTCGGCTGCAGGCCAATGTGAATAAATATATTAGTTGCAATCTAATTACGCGCACTAGCTAGCATAGCTAAATGCTTGATAACCAGAATATAAAGTCGTACCCCATGTAACGAGTAACTTACCTTAAAATTATACTTTTGGATACTTTTTTGCTTTAAGTTGCAAGCAAAAATTAGAGTTACAAGCCTGTTTCAGATACTTGGAACAGCGAACGCCACAGCACACCTTGTAAGATCTGCCTAACTTCCACTGTCTCACTCGCTAGCATTAGCTAGCTAGCTACTAAACTTGGTGAGTTTTTACTCGACAAACAGTGAGGAGGGATGGTTTTTACTTCATTTGCTGTTAGCGTGATCTATTGTGCTGTCTTATTTGGAATATAGTTTGTAAAATCTTGATTAGCATACCTTCATTACAGCCTGAGTCTTTCCTTCCTGTCTTCCTCGTGCCACACTCCTCCTCCTTTGCATTCCTTGCCTTAATGTTTGTATCTCTGTTCCATCTTCCCCCACCCTGCTCAAACGTTGCCCAAGGCCATCTTTGTCTCCCTCCTCTCCAGTCCTTCCTTTCGTCTCTCATTGTTGCTCGTTACCACTTCTCCACTCCTTCGTCTTTGGAACAAGGTTCCACCACTTGCCCTCTTGTTTTTACTTAGTCCGTGATTCTACTTTTGCACTCCCATGCAGTGCCACTTATTAGCTCATGTATATGGTAATGACTTCCTTGCATCCCTGTTTTGCCCACGGCCCTGTCACTTCATGTTCACTAGTGTTTTGAGGGCCAGTGGATCAGTTTAGACACAGAAAAACATGCAAACCTAACTAAACATGCACATTTAATGTCAAGTGTGAAGCTCTTAGTCATAGTTGCCAACCTTGAGACCTCCAATATCGGGAGGTGGGTGGGTGGGGGGGGGTCTTGGTTATTTACAGCTAGAATTCACCAACTCGAGTATTTCATATATATATATATATATATATATATATATATATATATATATATATATATATATATATATATATATATATATATATATATATATATATATATATATATATATATATATATATATATATATATGTATGAAATACTTGACTTTCAGTGAATTCTAGCTATATATATATATTTTTTTATTTTTTTTAATTTTATTTACATAGGAAAAATAAAAAAATACTTGAATTTCAGTGTTCCAGTGGCTATCCATTAGATGGCAGTATTGTCCTGTTTAACTTCTCCGTTCATGATGAGTATATCATTTCGGCCGCCATGTCTGTAATTTCCTCGTTCTTCTGCTTCGTCTCCTTGTTGTGTGCGCAGTTGTGCACTCTATAAAAGCCCTAGATGTTATGACGTCTTTGGGCAGGCAAGCTGTTTATTTTGTGGGAAAGCGGACGTGAGAACAGGCTGTCCCCACTCAGTCTCAGGTCCGCATTGAGCTGGAGGGGGCGTGGCCTCCAGCTCCGGCTGAATACCGGGAGTTTGTCGGGAGAAAATCTCTGCCGGGAGGTTGTCGGGAGAGGCGCTGAATATCGGGATTCTCCCGCTAAAAACGGGAGGGTTGGCATGTATGCTCTTAGTACACCATTTGTTCTCCCTTCACCTCAGGTTACTGCTGTTAAACTCCTGCCTGATGCTCATTCGTCTAATATTTTATTTACTGCTTATTCAGATTAGGTGTAGTTTGTTTTTTTGTCCATGATTTGTTTGTTTCCATAGGCTTAAAGAGGAACTGTTTTTTGGGGAATTTTGCTTATCATTCACATCCCTTATGTAAGACAATAAAACATATGTTTATCTTTTTATTATGCATTATACAGTCGTGGTCAAAAGAACATAATGTCATGGCTGTCTTGACTTTCCAATAATTTCTACAACTCTTATTTTTTGTGATAGAGTGATTGGAGCACATACTTGTTGGTCACAAAAAACATTCAAACAGCCAAACAGCTCAATTTCTGTTTCATCTGACATCACATGGACAAATATGAGACCTTCTGGAGGAAAGTTATGTGGTCAGATGAAACAAAAATTGAGCTGTTTGGCCACAATACCCAGCAATATGTTTGGAGGAGAAAAGGTGAGGCCTTTAATCCCAGGAACACCAAGCCTACCGTCAAGCATGGTGGTGGTAGAATTATGCTCTGTACCTGTTTCGCTGGCAATGGGAATGTTGCTTTACAGAGAGCAAATGGGACAATGAAAAAGGAGGATTACCTCCAAATTCTTCAGGACAACCTAAAATCATCAGCCCGAAGGTTGGGTCTTGGGCACAGTTGGGTGTTCCAACAGGACAATGACCCCAAACACACGTCAAAAGTGGTAAAGAAATAGCTAAAATTGGCTAGAACTAAGGTTTTAGGATGGCCTTCCCAAAGTCCTGACTTAAACGTGTGGACAATGCTGAAGAAACAAGTCCATGTCAGAAAACCAACATATTTAGCTGAGCTGCAACAATTCTGTCAAGAGCAGTGGTCAAAAATTCGACCAGAAGCTTGATTAATTAATGAAAGAACCAAACTCCATGATCCAATCACAAAAAAAAATAAGAGATGTAGAAATTATTGGAAACTCAAGACAGCCATGACAATATGTTCTTTTCAAGTGTATGTAAACTTTCGACCACGACTGTAAATAGTAAATAGTCACTAGCAAAAGTCAGCTAACAATGTATCCAGTCGGAGTCACTCTATTCCGCCTATAAAGCGCTCTAAAAAACATCCAAACACCTCCATGAATGTTTTATATACACACTGTAAGTTTATATGTAATATAGTAAAACGCATATTCATAATAACATGTAATAGTTAAGTATTTTGCTCATTTTAAGCGTAAGGTGGCGTATATATTTCACAGACTCATCACAAAGTTCGCTTTTCCCTTCAACAACAACAACCACTAATCATGGCAGGCTTCACGAGAACCAACACAGACTACTTTGGGACAAATGACGATCCAGAGCCTTATATTTTTGAGCCTGTTTTAAAAGCTGAGTGCTAAACAGAGTACGCTTTGGTGAAAAACTAAACATCATGCAGCAGTATTGCTAAGTGCTGAACAAACGACCAACATAATAAAAAAATCACTTACTGTACAATGTCTGCTCTCACCAGATGCCAACTGATGTACTTGTTAATATCTTCCCGTTTAGATGAATAATCAATCATAACCCTCATGAAGCGTTAAAAAAAAAAAAGGTGTCTTTTTTGCCATCTCTTGGTCTAAGTTAAATGTCAAAGTTCTCGGTTTATGGCCACAACCTTCTACTATCCGGTTGAGAGGCATGATTTATAATGTAGAATTAACTTTTACCAACTTAGAGGCGATGCAGCAGCTCTTGGCTCAATATTTTAATATAGCAGCATAAGCTAGTTAGCTCTCTGTGATCAATGCGCCGCTAAAAATAGATTGTCTGCATTAGCGCTTATAATAACAATATCGCTAAGACTTGGTTAATATTCAGGTCATAAGATGTAAATGGAGTATTGATGGGTGTATTTGGATAGTTATTTAGAGGGCATTATGAGCGGAATAAAGTACTACTATTAGCTGCATTGTTATCCACTTTGTACTTGCAGTAAATTCCAAGTTAGAATGCAGAAAAAAAGAAAAACATATGTGTTCTTGTCATACATAGGGATTGTGAATAATAGGCCAAATTCACCCCAAAATGCAGTTGCCCTTTAACCTTTACCAGACGCACACTCACAGGACCCTTTATTATGTGCACCTGTAATGATATCGAAGACAAGTTACTTATACCGATTATACAGTTTTTTCTCATTTATTGCTGTTAATTGGTTCCGGAGAAGACCGCGATAAATGGTTTTCCGCGAAATTCTAAGTAAAGTATTTTCAAAGCACGAGCTTTGACGACCTTCGAAATATTTTTTTCAACATTTTGAGAGCTTTTAATGCATTATAGTAATGCTGCCTGAGGTTTAGCCAATCAGTGGCCACAATACTGAACAGGATGCTCTGATTGGTTTGGTCTTCTCTAGTGGCCAATACTACCGTAATATTTATATTTTCAGTTATTTAGCCATTTTAATGCTTGAAAATACTTTATTTAGGACCATAAAATTGTAGAATATGCTTTAAAAAAAAATTAAAATCAGCGATGTGGCGAGGGCCGACCGTATAACTAACCATTCAATATGCGGCCCTCAATGGAAACGTTTGTACAGCCCTGGTGTAAAAAAGACAAATCAATCAATCAATCAATCAATCAATCAATCAATCAATGTTTATTTATATAGCCCTAAATCACAAGTGTCTCAAAGGGCTGCACAAGCCACAACGACATCCTCAGTACAGAGCCCACATACGGGCAAGGAAAAACTCACCCCAGTGGGACGTCGGTGAATGACTATGAGAAACCTTGGAGAGGACCGCATATGTGGGTAACCCCCCGCCCTCTAGGGGAGACCGAAAGCAATGGATGTCGAGTGGGTCTGACATAACATTGTGAAATTGTGAAATTGTGAAAGTCCAGTCCACAGTGGATCCAACACATCAGCGAGAGTCCAGTCCATAGCGGGGCCAGCAGGAAACCGTCCCGAGCGGAGACGGGTCAGCAGCGTAGAGATGTCCCCAACCGATGTACAGGCTAGTGGTCCACCCGGGGTCCCGACTCTGGACAGCCAGCACTTCATCCATGGCCACCGGACCTATGCAACTCCCCCTTCCAAGGGACAGGGGAGAAGAGGAGAGAAGAAAAGAAACGGCAGATCAACTGGTCTAAAAAGACTAATAGTTAGTACAAACACAGTAAGCTGGCAATGTATAGTTACAAGTTGAGACTGTCAATGCTGCACTTTAGCCGATTAAAAACTTAAATACACTATACTAAAAATAAAATAATCCATAATTAGTCCATTCTACGCTTGCTGTTGTTCATACATGCATTGTCTCACGTTCCTAAAAAGAAACATTTTAATTGATTGTATTGTATATACATTTTTTGTTCAATACTTGTACATACTGGCTAAGTAGTTCCATGTTGTTTTATTTTGTACCTCTACTGTACCGAAACGTAAGCTTAATAGAGTAATGGATGGAGGAGGATGCCGTACCTTTACAACTCTAATAATTATAGTCAACTTTCATTGACTGCACTAGATTGTGTGAAAGGGGCCTGTGAAGTTTCCCTCTTGTGGGTCCTCCTGACCGTGACAGACCTTCTCGTGAGCCCGGTAGTCTGGTGTAACAATGTATTTTATTTGTGCGCACACGCGCCAACACAGCACACTGTTCTTGTAACTTTCCAGTCCTTCTGCTGCTCTCCTTCTTGCAGCGTGGTATGGGTAGTGTCTGTCTGCAACACAAACTCCAACCCCCGTGTCTCGGTCCGGCTGCTGCTAATAAAGGCGACAGGTGATTAGATAACCAGCCCCAGCTGGGGCAATCTACTCACCTGCCGCTGGCTTCGAGGCCGGGCCATACACACCCCATTCCTGCAGAAGGCGCGCCGACCACGCCCTCCTCCACAGGGCCCGATTAGGCAAAACCAATGTTTCTTACCTATTGGTAACTGCTATTGTGTATTTGAGATCCGCATAAGTTCCGAAAATGTGAAATTAAACCATGAAGGCATTGTGTAGAGATTATAAAACAATCTTGTCTTTCGGGAAACGAGCCGTTTGGAATTTGTCTCATTTGTGACCTTTTTGGCATTGGTGATGTCAGCGGATTGTTCATATATGGTAAAGATCTACCCAAAGTGTCCGCCATTGTAGTCCAACGATGTGGTGAGTAAGCTCCTTCTTTTTCTCCGTCCTCTTGTTGTGGGGCAGACTGGCTTGTACATGCACATGTAACCTCCACTTTTGCTATTTCTAGTACAAAATAGCGAATAGTTCAAATCTGTATCAGTCAGTCGACTCGATATGGACAGCTGGTACTAGGTGGCTAGCAATGGGAGTAAATAATTTTGCCTCTAAATCACTCTAAAAAAACTAACAAAAAATGCCAATAATACTCTATTTACATCTTGTAACTTGAATATTAACCAAGTATTAGCAACACTGTAATTACAAGCATTTACGCAGACAAACTATTTTTCCCGTGCTGTGATCACAGATAGCTAACTAGCTTGTGCAGCTGCAGTGGCCCCCCAACCCCCGTGTGGCTTATGATCAATTATTAATCTAAGCGGAAAGATATGAACATCTCCTCAGTGAGAGCATCATCCTAGTGAAAGCATAAATTGTACAGTAAGTAATTATTATGTTTGTTGGCTGAAGTACGTCATGACTATTAGTTGTTGTTGAAGGCATTAGAGAAGTTTGTGATACGTCTGTGAAATTAACGCGCCGCCGTATGCCTAAAATGAGCAAAATACACAAATATTTCTTGTTATTATGAATGTGGCTGTTACTACATTACATACTTTATATACTTGCAGCATGAATATAAAAACTTTGGATGCTTTTTAGAGCGCTTTATAGCCACTCCCAATCACTTAATTTTTAGCTGACTTTTATTTACATTTATTTACATGAATGCATAAAAAAAGAAAAACGTGTGCTTATCTCACATAAGGATTGTGAATAATTGGCAACATTTAAAAAACAAGTGCATGTCCCTTTTATCCGTGCATATGACAACTCAAAGTATTTTATCTATACTCAAATTTAATTGTGATTATTTTTTCATGATTATTTAAAACAAAAACAAAAAGTTTGCTTTCTTGTAATTTTCTGTAAAACTGTGAATTGCCTTGTGTATGAATTGTGCTCTATAGGTAAACTTGTTTCTTGCCTGAATACCAATACAGCACAATGATACCGAGAAAAGCACTCCAAAAGCCCACACTTCCCTAGGGCCAATGTTCCAAATGTAAATAATCATTAAAAAAAAAATCCAAATCCATATAGTGATTTGGATCACCCCCAAAATCCAACCACTTGTACTTTATCCCATGTCTGACATTTCCTGAAAGTTTCATCAAAATCTGTCAATAGGTTTTTGAGTTATGTTCTTAACTGACAAACAAGTAAACCCTGTGGAGGTAATAACTATGCACAAAAACAATACATATTTTCTGTCACCTGTGAATTACGTTTGTTGATGTCAGCCCATAGCTACATCTAGTCGGTCTTTCTCTGTTATGTTGTTTTCATTAATATTGCATTGCATTGTGGGATATTTATGATGGTGTATAGAGTGTCGTGCTTGAATAATCATATTTCCTGGAGATTGTACGCACTTCCAAGTACAGTATCGCACTAAACAAATGATACATTCAACAGTCATCTTGAATATACTGTTATATAATTTAGAGAAACAGGAAGCAATGTCGAAAAATATTCTCATCATGTCAAGCTTAAAAGCCCTGACACATGGTTCTGTCGACAAGGACAGTTTTAATGCATTCATGACCAATGAGAACACAGTAAGGCCGCAGTACGTCGAGTTGGGGTCACTTGCAAATGAGCTCTGGTTTGCCGAGTTTCACTTGAGGATTAACTTGTTGTGTTTCACAGTCTGAAAATGCAATGAGACTAATTAATGAGATAAAAATCGCGAAGAAAAGATAATGGGTTTAAAAGTGAAATGTAAGCTTTTCAAATACATGATGTTAACTCTGTAGTTGAACTGTTGCCTATCGATAGTGCAATAATAATAAATGTATCCTTATTTTTCACAAAGTGGTGGGTTGCCTGTTGGGCGTCTTTTGGGCTTTTTTTCATAGCGCTGGTTGCTTGTTTCTCTCACAAAATCTGGCAACACCGGTTTTATTTTGATGTTCATTTTACGCTTTACGATCCCGTATTTATACATGCTTACTGACTCTGGGCCTGATCTACTAAGAACCAAATACCACATGCTAAAAATGGTGAGCAAAAAAGTGTGTGTACTATTAGTGGGCGTGTTGCGTGTGATCTACTAAGACTGCTTGTTGATATTGATAATAATTGGTGTCAGGTCCAAAAGTGGCAGACCGCTTTATTTAAATTAGGTTTTTGTGTGCACTACGTCAGTGGTCCCCAACCACCAGGCACAAGAAATTTAAAAAATATATAAATAAAAATGTATTTTTATTATTTTATTAAATCAACATAAAAAACACAATATATACATTATATATCAATATAGATCAATAAAGTCTGCAGGGATACAGTGCGTAAGCACACGATTGTATTTCTTTATGACAAAAAAAATAAAAAATACCATACCCCCCCGGTCCGGGGGACAAATTTTCAAGCGTTGACCGGTCCGCAGCTAATTTACTGAACATTCATGATTTCATCTACCTACTTGTGCCATTTTGCTAGGTTTTGTGACATGCAGTACACATACTGTATATAACATGTAATACTTTGTCTGGGCATTTTAGAAGCAGTCCTGTAGTGCAATCTACAACGTAACCCACTTTTTTAAATACACTGAATCTGCGCCTTGGGAGACAATGGCACTAACCGCGAGCATGCACTGGAATGTCCAGATGCAAGAAAATGCATATATGCGTGAAAAAAATTTATGTTATTTCAATCAAAATGCACGCATCAATTGAATATTTTTTTATTAAGTCATCCAGCAGCTACAAAATTACAAAATCATATTGCTGAATAGACAATATGTCTAATATTTGTATTTTTGACAGTCCTTATATGTTGACAAGCGTGGTTAAGACAGAGCTGCAGCACGATCAATGCACGGTGCCCCCACCCAATCTCGGGCCCCCGATTTTGACGACGCAACGCAATGATTGATGTTAATGGCTGTCAATCACAGACAGTTTAGCTTCATGTAGCAATTGTGTACTCTCTCTCTCGGCTGCGTTGTTTTTTTCCCTACTGCTCTGAGCAGGTTGCAAACCCAGGTTGCCGGTGTGAGAGGCGAGCATGCTGACTACTGAGCTAAAAGTACAGGCAATCTCCAAGATGGCCGGCACTATTCTTGAAATTGACTGGCCTCTTTTACACTCGCACAGACAGACGTGCATGCGGCCTTCGCAAAAGGGTCACGTGGGGATCGCATCTTAATGTGGGGTCGTTCTTCCAAGATGCAGACGGACAACTCCGGACGAAAGTGTGAGGTAGGAGATGATTTATTTCTCATAAATCATAGCACAAACCAAGAACAGGAAACAGGCAAAAGGAAAACGTGCCGATCGCACGGGAAGCTAAGGTAACCACTTAGCACAGTAATCATAAACTAGGAAACAGGAATAACTAAACGTAACAGTTGCATACAGCGAACAATGAAGCTAGACTGAGCGTGGCGAGTGTCAGGTTCAAACACTGATGACATCTATTAAACAAGACAAGAAGCAAAGAATTAAACAGAGACAGAATTAAATTTGGCTCAATTGAGGAGAGACGTCTGGGCTGTACTCTTTTACAGTCTCCCAGCATGCTCTGGCGAAAGATTGTACACCCCTCTTTTATTTGATATTTCCCTGATTACATGGCAACAGCTGTTTCTAAGGGTCGGGGGTCGTAAACAGCCATCGCCTTTGATTAAAACAGTTAAAAGAAAAGGTCATAAAACAGTTCAAAGAAGAGGTCTCTGGAGGGGAGTCGGGTCCTGCTTCCTCTTCGCTTTGTAGTTCTCGGGTCAAGACAATATTTTTCTGTGGATTAAAATAGAAGAAAGAAACAGAACACCTTCATGTTGCTTCCCATCCTACACAGTGGAGTTTTACAAGCCTTCTGCTTAGTAGGATTAAAGACAGCTTTTGTCCTCTCGCCGGGAACTCATTGAAACACAAAGTTTTGTGATAACTTAGATACAATTATTCTAACAGCGAGAAAGGTGAATAAATAGCTCTCTGATTAGTGATCGGCAGCAGGTGAGCGTGCCGAACACTAACCAGAGGCAGGTGAAACCAATCAGTACCCATGGTGACCAAAACAAACACAGGGGTGCACAAAACAGGAACTGAGGGAGACAAACTAACAGAATAAAACCTAAACTAAACATGATCCGGGCCACAGATCATGACAAAAAGAGATGTATTCATGAACGAAATTATTTTAAACATTTTTTTTTTCAAACTGTGCTGAGGGACTGAGGGGGTTTTGGCGCTCCCCCCTTAAGTTGACGCGGCCCTGAGCACGATCACCTTCTTCCTCACAACTCTTTCTGCGCAACTAACAGTCTGCACATCCTTTCTACACATACTAAATAAAGACGCAAAACAGCTCCCGCAGTTAAGTTTATGTCTTGGGAAATCACACCGCATGTGGTAAATTACTATATTTGCATTTTCTTTTCCAAGTATTGTAGGCGTTTTAATGATCCGCATATATTCTGCATATTCATGAAGACAGACACGTTAAATGGATTACACTCCCTATTTATAAGCTTAGTAGATCAATTTTGCATAATCTATCAAAAGTGCATGTGTTTGAATTAGGGCTGTCAAATATATATATTTTTTTATTCTGATGAGTCCCATTTTGGAATAATCATAATTAATCACAGGTGATTACTTGCTTGCATAATAAAAATTTGTCATAATGTCATCCAGGAACGTTTTTAAACATATTACTTAAGTGCATGTCTTTTATTTGCACAAAATGTAGTAACAGTTTTAGGTTGTATTTTGGAGTGAAATGTGCCAGCAAGCGCACCAGTCGGCGTCTCCTTACTCATTGTTAACATATGCATTGATCTGATCACTGACCATATAGCGGTTAAGGTAAAACAGCTTGTACGGTCACAATAAATTGTATTTAAAAATCTAAGTGTGTGTTTAGGATTAATGCAATAATATTTTGTGATTAATTACACAAGTTAACTCTATATTTTCACAGCTCTAGTTTTAATACAAGCAAACCATTGGTAGATCAGATCGTTTGTAACTCTACAAATGTCATTTTTATAAAGATTTAATAACTTTGGTCCCAGTATTGATCCCTAGAGTATGTCGCAAGATATATTTGGAGCTGTGCACATGTTTGGCTAGCTGTAAGTATTGCTTCCTGTTGGTTAAAGCAAGGCAGGTTTATTAATAGAACACAATCCATTCACAAGGTGCTTTACAGAAAATTACAAGAAGACAAAACTAAAAATAAAATAATGATAAACGTAATCTTAATTCAAAATAAAATCATTATAAATCTGTTATAATTAAAATTAAAATCCAAGTGTGGAGATAAAATACTTTTAGTTGTCATATGCACAATTAAAAAATAGTGTTTTCAGGCTGGATTTGACTCTTACCAACGTGGAGGCCTGTCTCACATCTTCAGGAAGACTATTCCAGATTTTAGGGACATAAAACTGAAACGCAGCCTTCACTATGTTTCGACCTCACTTTTGTCACCAGCAGAAAACCACTCCATGAGGTGCCCGAGATGGTTCATATGCTTCTAACATGTCAAAGATGTACTTTGGCACAAGATCATGCAAAGACTTACTCAATTAAAATGGTTTTAAAGTAAATTGTCTGAGCAACAGGAAGCCAGTGCAGTGACCAGAGCACTGGACAAATAAAGTAATTGTTCCTGGTTCTATTCAAGACTTGAGCAGCAGCATATTGGATTTACTGCGGCTCTTTTCGAGAGCCCAATGAGAAGGCCATTACAGTAGTCCAGCCTGCTGGAGACAAAGACATGAATTAGTCATTCTAAGTCTGATTCACACATTATTCCCCTTATTTTGGAGTGTTTTTCAGGCGGTAAAAAGCTGCTGATGTTAAAGTGGCTGTTAAAGTTCAAGTCTAAGGCTATTACTACCCCTAGATTTTTAACCTGAATATTAGGTTTCAGGGAGAGGGTCTCAAGGTGACTAATAATAGTTTATATTTGCTTCTGTGGGCCAAATACCACAATTTCTGTTTTGTCTGAGTTTAACTGAAGGAAATAAAAAATTGATCCGACTTATCAGTTCGATGCAGCGACAAAGTGAATCGAGAGGCTGACGCTCATTTCGACTTCAATCAGCCTGTCCGAGGAGGGTGGACGTTAATCCATTGTAACTATTTTGATTGATGATACATTTATATTTGGGTGCATCTGGGTGCATCTGTTTAAAGCAGCCTCAGAAACCTTGGGGTTGTGTTTGATCAGTCAATGTCATTGGAAGGTCACTGTCGTCAACTGACAAAAAACTGTTTTTATCATCTCCGAAATATAAAGTGAGAAATTTGTTGTCAAAATTGGATCTAGAAATGATCATTCACGCATTCATTCCGACTCGCATTGACTATTGCAATTCTCGTTTCCCTCTTTTCAATAAGTAAACGCTAAAGAGACTTCAGACTGTAATGTGGCTGCCAGACTTTTGACCGGTGCACCCAGAACAGCCCATATCACTCCCGTTTTATCCAGTCTTCAATGGCTTTCAGTTCAATTCCGCATTGAGTTTAAGATTTTAGTCCTGACATTCCGTGCGTTGCATGGTGGGGCCCCTCAGTACATCACTGACTTGCTATGCCCCTACTCTTCAGGGTGCAGACTCCAGTCTTCAGGCCAGTGTCTTCTAAAGATCCCGAAAACTTGTATTAAAACCCGTGGAGACCTGGCATTCCAGGCTATAGCTCCCAGACTCTGGAACAATTTGCACCAGTCCCTCCGTGATCTTGACTGTGTTGAAACTTTTACGAAACATTTGAAAACTTCTCTTTTTTACCGATATCCGATATTCCGATATTGTCCAACTCTTAATTACCGATACCGATACCAACCGATACCGATATATACAGTCGTGGAATTAACACATTATTATGCCTAATTTTGTTGTGATGCCCCGCTGGATGCATTAAACAATGTAACAAGGTTTTCCAAAATAAATCAACTCAAGTTATGGAAAAAAATGCCAACATGGCACTGCCATATTTATTATTGAAGTCACAAAGTGCATTATTTTTTTTTTAACATGCCTCAAAACAATAACAGTGCATTACTTTTTCATAACATGGTCACAACTGTCTAGTTTCTTTTGTTATATTCTTATTTTACTGTTATATTTTATTCTCATTGTTGCTTTTTATTTTTATTGTTATTGTAATATTTTTCTATTCTGTTTCCATTTATACCCCCAGTATTTACTTTTTACTTTTTAAATTCGATCTCAATTCTGTACACTGCTGCTGGAATTTTAATTTTCCTGAGGGAACTCTCCTGAAGGAATCAATAAAGTGCTATCTATCCATCCATCCAAACAGCAGCTTGGAATTTGGGACATGCTCTCCCTGAGAGAGACTATGAGAGGATGAGGTGGGCAGGGTTGAGGTGGGGTTATAGGGGTTAGCGGGGGGGCTTTATATTGTAGCGTCCCGGAAGAGTTAGTACTACAAGGGATTCTGGGTATTTGTTCTGTTGTGTTTATGTTGTGTTACGGTGCGGATGTTTACCTGAAATGTGTTTGTCATTCTTGTTTGGTGTGGGTTCACAGTGTGGCGCATATTTGTAACAGTGTTAAAGTTGTTTATACGGCTACCCTCAGTGTGACCTGTATGGCTGTTGACCAAGTATGCCTTGCATCAATTCGTAATGAGTAATTCCGGTAGATGTTATGTGACTGGGATGGCATGCACGTAAAGGAAGTGCCTTAAAGGTTAATTGTCTCTCTGTACCTCTCCCTACGTCCGTGTACACAGCGGCGTTTAAAAACGTCATACATTTTACTTTTAAAAACCGATAATAACGAAACCAATACCGATAATTTCCGATATTACATTTTAAAGAATTTATCGGCCGATAATATCCCTACTTTTTAGTAAAGCTTTTAGTTAATGCTAACCTGACTCTCGCAAGATCCTTGTAGTTCGCTGAGCTCCACACAAGGATCTGGGAGTTCTCAATAGGAGATGTATTTCAGAAGGCAGGGCCTTGTAAAAAAAAAAATTCTATGTGATTGGATAAACCACTTGTCCGTTATCTTGAATGACGTGCTACTTCAACCACTCACATCGAAATCAACCTGTGATGCTAATGAGAAATCCAAAACAGAACAGCCGACATATTGGATAACGACAGGGCGAAAAGTTAGATACATTTTACTGAAACAACGCAGCAATGTCATTAGACCAGGGGTCACCAACCTTTTTGAAACCAAGAGCTACTTCTTGGGTACTGATTAATGCGAAGGGCTACCAGTTTGATACACACTTAAATAAATTGCCAGAAATAGCCAATTTGCTCAATTTACCTTTAACTCTGTTATTATTAATAATTAATGATATTTATCTTTGTGGAAACACTGATCATCTTAATGATTTCTCACAATAAATATATATAGAAACAGATAAATATCAATATGCAACACTTTATTTTTATATTTTCTCCAAGTGCACATTTTTCAAATTGAACATTTTCAAATGATCACTTCTAAGACAGTCTTGTGAAATCACAATATCCCATTTTAACTAGCTAGCCACTAACATTTTTTAACAAATCATGAATTACTTTGCACCATGTTTGTACAAATAATAACTCATGTAAAATACAAAAGTAAACTCTCAAATTTTTAAATCATGTCACACTTTGAACTGGACACCAAATCTGTTATCTGTTTCTTTGTCAGTTAGTGGGAAGCCTGGCATTGCATGCTGTTAACTAGTGTGTTGTACTCTGGTGTGTAACTTGACACTGCAACTCTGAGTGAGTCTTGCAGATGTGCATCAGTGAGGCGTGTTCTGTGTTTGTTCTTGATGAAGTTCATGTCAGAAAAGGCTGATTCAGAAATATAAGCTTTTTCCTCATTGTTTGCGGAACCTTCTTAATCTTTTGGACATATTTTCACAGCAATCTGGCCTTAAGCTTAATTATGGTAAATGTAAAATTTTAAGGATCGGAAATCTAAAGGGAACGTCCTTTCGAATGGAATGCAAAGTGCCTGTTTTGTGGACAGATGGACCAGTTAACATACTTGGTGTTGTTGTCCCAGAAAATCTGGAAGATCTAGGCTCAGTAAATTATGATAATCGACTAAGAAAGCTGGACAAAATTATGCAATTATGGAAAGGGAAAACCCTAACCTTGTATGGTAAAATGTCTATTGCCAACTTGTTAATTATTCCTTAATTTATTTATTTGTTTTTGTCATTACCAGCTCCATCACAAAACTTTTTTAAGATTTATGAGCGGAGGGTCTTCGATTTTGTCTGGAACGGCAAACCAGAAAAGATTAAAAGAAAGGTTTTGTACAATGAGTATGAATATGGGGGCCTGAAACTTCTCAACCTTGAAGCTATGTGTCTGTCTTTAAAAGCATTAATTGTTCCAAAGATGTATTTAAACATTGAGTGGTACACAAATGTCCTGTTGGACAAAAAACATGTACTGTATCAAAAGAAATTGTATCCTTTTTTACAAGTGATCCCCTCCCATTTTTCTTATGTAGAGAGTCTGCTGGGAAACATGGCGGGGTTCATAAAGGAAACAATCCACTCATAGTGGTGTTTTCAATTTTATGTGCCAGAAAAAAGAGACGATATTTTGCAGCAGATAATATGGATGAACTCTAATATTGTAATAGATGGAAAGCCTTTCTGTTGGAAAAATATGTTTGAAAGAGGAATCATTTTTGTCAATGATATTATCAATGAGAATGGTAAAATTATGAAGTATGATGAATTTAGAACTATGTATGGTGGTGCTTGCTCAAGCTTTTCATTTTATCAACTAACTGGAGTAATTGGGAAAAGATGGAAACAAATAATTAATTATGGAACTACTAAATTATTGGTTTGTAAACCTCTAATAAGAAATTCTAGTTGGCAAAAAGGAACTAAAATAAATAGAAAAATATATAATTTTTATTTAATAAAGAAATCTTTAAAAACTGCCCCATACAACACATATGGAAAATGGTAGGACTTTTTTGACTGCCCGTTGCCATGGGATGCCATATTCAAACTAATCTATAAAACTACTATCGATGTGCAAAATCGTTATTTTCAAATTAAAATTATTTATAACTTCTTACCCACAGGGAAAATGTTAAAATTATGGAATATGACAGAGTCAGATGATTGCTGATTTTGTTGTCAGGAGCCTGAATCCACCCTGCATTTGTTTTGGTATTGTCATATTGTGTCTTTGTTTTGGGTGGAAGTTGAAAAAATGTGTTTAAGGATTGGTTTGTTTATGAAGCTTAATGTGGTTTCTGTTATTTTAGGAGAGTTCATTGACAATCATGATTCAGTCAATTTAATTATAGTACTCGGTAAAAGGTTTATTTTTAAGGCCAAAAACAGATATTCACTTAGTATTACTTTCTTTAAAACATTTATTCAGTATTTTCTAACTTTAGAAAGTTACATGGTTGAAAACGATAATGATGCCAAAAAACATTAAAAAAAAGATGAGAAGTCCTCAAAGCCTTAGTTTGAAAGTATAATTATGTTTATAGATTATATGATATCTGTTGTTGTGTTCCCTAATTTGAGTGACCTGGACATAATCTGGACTGTACATAAATGCTTATTTTGAAAATGTAATTTTGTTTATAAATTATATGCAATCTGTTGTGTTCCCTAATTTTTTTCTGTGTACATGAATGAAGGTGTGTGTTGCTGAGTCCGACTTGGACATTATCTGCACTGGGCCTGGTTTTAAAAATCCTTTAAACAAATCTAATTTCATTGACAACCTGGTCTGTTGAAGATAAGGCCCTTTTTTAAAAAATAAAATAAAATAAGATAAATAAATAAAAAACATTTTCTTGGATAAAAAAGAAAGTAAAACAATATAAAAAGAATTACATAAAAAATAGTAATTAATGAAAATGTTAGTGGACCAGCAGCCTATACAATCATGTGTGCTTCAGGGACTCTTGTCCCTTGCAGATGTGTTGTCTATGTTGTGGGAACCAGAATATTGGTAGCAGAAAGAAATAACCCCTTTTGTGTGAGTGGGTGTGGATGAGTGTGCATGGGGGAGGTTGTTTGGGTTGATGCACTGATTGAAAGTGTATCTTGTGTTTTTTCTATGTAGATTTAATTTAAAAAAAAAAAAAAAAAAAAAAAAAGTTTTTTTTTTGTTTTTGTTTTGGCGACTCATCTGGTCCTTACGGGCGACCTGGTGCCCGCGGGCACCGCGTTGGTGACCCCTGCATTAGACGATCGATGTCGTTTGTGCAAAGAAAATAGGTGAATAAAAGGCTTCATTGGGAACAGCAACAAAATATTTCACAAAGTTGCCAACGAAAAAAGCACAGACGAACGTCTAAAAGAACTTGGTTTGAAATTGTTGAACGTTCGGGAGAGACCGTGTCGAATATGCTTACGGTGCTTTCGCTTGATAGGGAAACTCGAAGACACTCTTTTAAAAGATGGCAAAAAACTGAAGAGTAACCGAGTTCTGAACAGTCATCTCCTTCGGCGACAGCGACATCAGAGAGTGCAAAGGTGTCTGTCGCACATAAACGGGACAGGGTGCCGACTACATCGAAATTGTGTTCCCATCCCCCGACACCTACTGCTCCCCCAGCTCCTAAACTACTGAATTAATATTCGATATATTGGACAAAACAGTTGCAATAACAGAATCAAAGTCAGCACACGACTCCTTACTGCGTGCCGCCACTGTTGTTTGTCACATCTATGAAACCCCGCCCGGCGATCCCGATTGGTTCATTATTTTTTTGCTATCTTGAAAGAGTTTGCATTGCCCTCGAGCCCAGATCCTTGTGTGGAGCTCAGTGAACTACAAGGATCTGGCGAGAGTCAGGTTAAGTTAATGCACCTTTAAACTCTCATTTTTAATCCACTTTGTATCCTTTTTATGATGTTGCCCCTGTTGTTTTAAATTGAATAGTTGTTTTACTTCACCTGTGTTTTGTACAGCGCTTTGTGATTTTATCTGTGAAAAGCGCTTTATAATTTTTTTTTACTTACATACCGTATTTTTCGGAGTATAAGTCGCACCGGAGTATAAGTCGCACCTGCCGAACATTTATAATAAAGAAGGGAAAAAACATACACTACCGTTCAAAAGTTTGGGGTCACCCAAACAATTTTGTGGAATAGCCTTCATTTCTAAGAACAAGAATAGACTGTCGAGTTTCACATGAAAGTTCTCTTTTTCTGGCCATTTTGAGCGTTTAATTGACCCCACAAATGTGATGCTCCAGAAACTCAATCTGCTCAAAGGAAGGTCATTTTTGTAGCTTCTGTAACGAGCTAAACTGTTTTCAGATGTGTGAACATGATTGCACAAGGGTTTTCTAATCATCAATTAGCCTTCTGAGCCAATGAGCAAACACATTGTACCATTAGAACACTGGAGTGATAGTTGCTGGAAATGGGCCTCTATACACCTATGTAGATATTGCACCAAAAACCAGACATTTGCAGCTAGAATAGTCATTTACCACATTAGCAATGTATAGAGTGTATTTCTTTAAAGTTAAGTCTAGTTTAAAGTTCTCTTCATTGAAAAGTACAGTGCTTTTCCTTCAAAAATAAGGACATTTCAATTTGACCCCAAACTTTTTAACAGTAATGTATATAAGTCGCACTGGAGTATAAGTCGCATTTTTTGGGAAATTTATTTGATAAAACCCAACACCAAGAACAGACATTTGAAAGGCAATTTAAAATAAATAAAGAATAGTGAACAACAGGCTGAATAAGTGTACGTTATATGACGCATAAATAACCAACTGAGAACGTGCCTGGTATGTTAACGTAACATATTATGGTAAGAGTCATTCAAATAACTGTAACATATAGAACATGCTATACGTTTACCAAACAATCTGTCACTCCTAATCGCTAAATCCCATGAAATCTTATACGTCTAGTCTCTTACGTGAATGAGCTAAATCATATTATATGATATTTTACGGTAATGTGTTAATAATTTCACACATAAGTCGCTCCTGAGTATAAGTCGCACCCCCTGCCAAACTATGGAAAAAACTGGGACTTACAGTCCGAAAAATACGGTACTTACTATTTTGGGGAAAATGGGGCCAAGCAGTACAGCGGAGCTTAATGTGAGGTCATGTGCAGACCTTTGGCTTTGTATTAAATCTTTATAAAGTGCTGACACACCAATTAATGATACATTCAAAGTACCTTTCTGGAAAAGTACTACCTCAGTGCGAAAGAGTAGACATATAAATAAGAAAAGGAGCGGTTTAGGAGGCTGCTGTACTAACAGCACATAGACAACAAGGGGAAGCATGCTGGCCGTTCTGCCTGGATGCGTCTCCACTGTCTTCAGGGAGAACAGCTGAGAAGAAGGGGAGAAGGAAAGGACAAGGAGGAGGGGGTGAACAAGGATGGAATGGGAGTTAAGGGAATTTGGGGAGTGAAATAAGTAGTGGACGATGACAAGGTTCTTCATTGAGAATGATGAAGTGGTTGGCAAGCTGTTAAACCCAAAGTGGCCTTCTGAGAGTTGGGAGGCACAGAGTGAAGAGAAACAAATGGACGGAGGCAGTGGGAGAGCATCAGCAAAGTGGAGCTTAAAGGGAGAGACAGAGAAATAAGGAGGCAAAGGATTTTTCAAAGGCAATGAGATAAGAGGCATTGTACGACAGAGAAGATTTCAGGAGGGGAGCGGGGAAAGAGCGAGAAAAGAGGAAAAGAAGGGGATCGTGCGAGAGTGACTGTGAGATGGCGAGGCAGTAGCTCTGGGCGGGGTGAGAGGAAGTGATGCGTACACTGAGAGGAAGGAGCAGATCGCGGCGGCACGCGCCAATCAAACACCAGCCTTCCTCTCGTTGACCGCCAGCACAAACACACTGGCCTTACCAGCATGCACATTATGAAGCAATCGAGGGGAACCTCCAATACACACAACATAGAGGACGCACACACACACACACACGCACACACACACACACACGCAGGTCACTTGGCAGGCTTTCAGTGGCATGACATTGAGTCCATGTCTGCTCTCGTCTGGGAGTGCCACGGAAACACAGCCGCTGTCACTGGAGACTCACACGCACTACACAACATATAAGTTGAAGTGAGACGCTCATCAGGAAGTTTCATGTGACCTTTGCATCACGCACCAAAGCCCTAGACAGTGATTACTACAAACACCATACATACACAGGAGTGTTGTAACGATACCAATATTTTGGTACCGGTACTGGTACTAAAATTATTTCAATACTTTTCAGTACTTTTTGCATTATTGGCTTTATTTTAACAAAAAATCTTAGGGTACATTAAAGGCCAACTGAAATGAATTGTTTTTATTTAAACGGGGATAGCAGATCCATTCTATGTGTCATACTTGATCATTTCGCGATATTGCCATATTTTTGCTGAAAGGATTTAGTAGAGAACATCGATGATAAAATTCGCAACTTTTGATCGCTGATTAAAAAAAGCCTTGCCTGTACCGGAAGTAGCGTGACTTCACAGGCTGAAGGGCTCCTCACATTTCCCCATTGTTTACAATGCAGCGAGGGCGATTCGGACCGAGAAAGTGACGATTTCCCCATTACTTTGAGCGAGGATGAAAGATTTGTGGATGGGGAACATGAGAGGGAAGGACTAGAGTGCAGTGCAGGACGTATCTTTTTTCGCTCTGACCGTAACTTAGGAACAAGGGTTCATTGGATTCCACACTTTCTACTTTTTCTATTGTGGATCACGGATTTGTATTTTAAACCACCTCGGATACTATATCCTCTTGAAAATGAGAGTTGAGAACGCGAAATGGACATTCACAGTGACTTTTATCTCCACGACAATACATCGGCGAAGCTCTTTAGCTACGGAGCTAACGTGATAGCATCATGCTTAAAAGCAGATGGAAACAAAAGAAATAAACCCCTGACTGGAAGGATACACAGAAAATCAACAATACTATTAAACCATGGACCTGTAAATACACGGTTAATGCTTTCCAGCTTGGCGAAGCTTAACAATGCTGTTGCTAACGACGCCATTGAAGCTAACTTAGCAACGGGACCTCACAGAGCTATGATAAAAACATTAGCGCTCCACCTACGCCAGCCAGCCCTCATCTGCTCATCAACACCCGTGCTCACCTGCGTTCCAGCGATCGACGAAAGGACGAAGGACTTCACCCGATTATCCGTGCGGTCAGCGGCTAGCGTCGGATAGCGCGTCTGCTATCCAAGTCAAAGTCCTCCTGGTTGTGTTGCTACAGCCAGCCGCTAATACACCGATCCCACCTACAACTTTCTTCTTTGCAGTCTTCATTGTTCATTAAACAAATTGCAAAAGATTCACCAACACAGATGTCCAGAATACTGTGGAATTTTGAGATGAAAACAGAGCTTTTTTGTATTGGATTCAATGGGGTACCAATACTTCCGTTTCAACGATTGACGTCACGCGCATACGTCATCATATATAGACGTTTTCAACCGGAAGTTTAGCGGGAAATTTAAAATTGCACTTTATAAGTTAACCCGGCCGTATTGGCATGTGTTGCAATGTTAAGATTTCATTGATATATAAACTATCAGACTGCGTGGTCGGTAGTAGTGGGTTTCAGTAGGCCTTTAAACATATGTGTGGAGGGGGGCGTGGTCGGCGCGCCTCCTGTGTGAAGGGAGTGTGTATGGCCCGGCTTCGTAGCCCAGCTGGCAGGTGAGTAGATTGCCCAGCTGGGACAGGTTATCTAATCCCCTGTCTCCTTTATCAGCAGCGTCCGAGGCCATGAGGGGGAGCGCTGATGAGAGCAGAGAAAAACCCCCACATGAGCGAGAAGGAGGCCGCTGGCGAGACAGCCCTGAACATTGCAAAATACAAAAATAAAGACTTGTTTCAACCCTGTACTTCGGGCTTACAAAGATTCTGTCGGTCCCAGGGGAACCCACCACGAAGGAGACTGTCACAAAGTGTTTTTCTTATTGCAAGTTTGTCCTTGAATAAAATAGTGAACATACTAGACGACTTGTCTTTTATTAGTAAATAAACAAACAAAGGCTCCAAAATAGTCTGCTGACATATGCAGTGACATATTGTGTCATTTATCATTCTATTAGTTTGTCAACATTATTAGGGACAAGTGGTAGAAAATTAATTATTAATCTACTTGTTCATTTAATGTTAAATGCTTACTTTCTATTTTAACATGTTCCGTCTACACTTCTGTTAAAATGTAATAATCACTTATTCTTCTGTTGTTTGATAGTTTTGGATGATACCACAAATTTGGGTATCAATCCGATACCAAGTAGTTACAGGATCATACATTGGTCATATTCAAAGTCCTCATGTGTCCAGGGAGGTATTTCCTGAGTTTATAAACATAATATACATTTTAATAAAACGAAAGAAAATGTTGTGATGCCAAAAAATATCGACGTAATCATAGTAGTATCGACTAGATACGTGCCTGTACTTGATATCATTACAGTGGATGTTAGGTGTCGATCCACCCATGGCGTTTGTTTATATTTTGACGCTGGTGAGCTACGGTGTGTAGTGAAGCATGTTTAGCTATTCCTCGTCCTGCAGGGATGATACTTATAAGAAACTTACTTTATTTGTCGCCATGGAGACGAGGATTAGTGATTTAGAAATCGCTAAAACACTGCCGACGGCGGATGGACGTTAGCTGCTCCCCACATCTGCGGTCCCCTCCAAGGTTTCTCATTCTATCCCATTGGGTTGAGTTTTTTCTTGCCCTGATGTGGGATCTGAGCTGAGGATGTCGTTGTAGCTTGTGCAGCCCTTTGAGACACTCGTGATTTAGGGCTATATAAATAAACTTTGATTGATTGATTGATTGCACAGGAAACTAAGGCAAAACTTAGCACAGGAATAAAAAATGTAACAAACATAGGAACTAGAAGCAAGGTATACCAACGTAACTTTTGCATGGAAGCAAACAAGGAACCCAGACTGAGTGTGGTGAACAGTGGGAATAAGTAGCAGGTGAGTATCCCGAAGACTAATCAGAGGCAGATGAAAACAATCTACAGTCATGGCAACTAAAAAACAAACCCAGGGGTGCTCAAAACAGGAAGTGAGGGAATCGAAAACTAAACAAAAATGATCCGGGCAGCGGATCATGACATGATCGATATATTGATAGATCGATCTGTGCTTGGCAAGTTTGCCTTTCGGATGATAGGTATCGATCCAACATCGTTTTAAAAGGAAATCGATTGATTTTGGTCAAACATTGGATTTAAGAACGGCAGACTTTATATGAAGTTTAGCATTTTTAATGATAAGGATGTTAAACATTTAGTCTATTTTACCTGTCTGTGACATTATCAAAACAAAAATGGCAGATACCTTTGGAGGTGGAGAAAGGTCTTAAATTGAAACACCACAAGACAATATCATAAATTACAACACAAAAACTTTCGGTTACAGCACGATTGCAAAAGCCACAACAAAGACAAACGACACAATACAATAATATAAAGCCGCAACACAACTTTAAGCCACAAAAGACGCACTGACTTCCAGAACACAAGGAAAAATCATTTGATGAGAAATAAACAAATTGAAGAGATGGATGAAGGAGGCTATGGAAATTAGGTGAGGGGCCAACACCATCAACAGGGATGAGGGGGCATACATGCTTCCGCACACCTGGTACGCTGTCCGTTATTGGCGGCTCCAGGGCGGAGCGGAGATACTGTATGGTCGATATTGTTAAAATGTTGGTTACTGTAATTTAATTGAAAATGTCTTAAATGTTAAACATGAGGGAAGAAAAGGTTTCCTCCTGTTAACTCAACTTATAGTGTTGGTTGTACTTCATTCCAATAAAATGTGAATGCATTAGCCATTAATAATGTTTACTTGCTTGTTTGTATCCATAATTCATTTATAACTTATTCCCTTACAAGAACTAACAGGAATATAGGGACATTCACTTGCAGAGTCCAGTATCCAGTTTATATTTCACAGTCACATTGGTTGATATTTTTTGCTAAAAAGTTACTGAATCGATATTAACTCAGTGAATCATTTTGGATCGTATAGTTTAAAAAAAAATAGATTGTTCCTGATTCGTAACGGCAACAACAAATATCGAATCGTTACACCTCTATAAAATGCATCTTTTCCCACGGACTGACTGGCACCAGCGCACTAGCTTAAGTGCCAACGTGAAAACAAGCTACTTTAGCGTCTTTTCCCATTAAGAAACGACATACCCCAGTCCAAACCTATATAAACTAAGGGTACAACGATTCGCCGACATTGTCGACAAACACCGACAATAAAATTTGTCGCAAACAAATTCATTTGTCGACAATAGTCGTGACGTCATCACTAAAGTTTTTCTGCAACATCATGGGTGAAAACATGGAAAGTGTGGGAATATGTTTTTCTTAGTCTTGTTAGAGACATCAATACCTTGCTCATTTTGCAAAGCAGGTCTTGTTTTTTATGACACTACATATGTGATACGGGAGCATTTAAAGTGGAGGATCGTTGGACACCCAGAGGATGCGACGGTAAGATAGTTAGCTTGTTTCCTTGCTAGACAACATATTGTATATGTATAAATATATACATATATATGCATGTATACATACATACACATACATATATATATATATATATATATATATATATATATATATATATATATATATATATATATATATATATATATATATATATATATATATATATATATATATATATATATATATGTATATATATATATATATATATATATATATATATATATATATATATATATATATATATATATATATATATATATATATATATATATATATATATATATATATATATATATATATATATATATATATATATATATATATATATATATATGTATATACTATATTGCCAAAAGTATTTGGCCACTTGCCTTTACTCACATATGAAGTATGGAATTTTCCAAAATGTTTTGGTATCCTGGAGCATTCAAAGTTCCTTCACTGGAACTAAGGGGCCAAGCCCAACTCCTAAAAAACAACCCCACACCATAATTCCTCCTCCACCAAATTTCACAGTCGGCACAATGCAGTCCAAAATGTAGCGTTCTTCTGGCAACCTCCAAACCCAGACTCATCCATCAGATTGCCAGATGG
Organism: Entelurus aequoreus; assembly: GCF_033978785.1. Lineage (NCBI taxonomy): Eukaryota > Metazoa > Chordata > Actinopteri > Syngnathiformes > Syngnathidae > Entelurus > Entelurus aequoreus. The sequence continues at coordinate 51,967,393 of NC_084743.1, read as the reverse complement.
AAAAACATGATTCATCAGTCAAGAGAAGGCGTCTCCATTGCTCTAGAGTCCAGTGGCGACGTGCTTTACATCACTGCATCCGACGCTTTGCATTGGACTTGGTGATGTGTGCCTTAGATGCAGCTGCTCGGCCATGGAAACCCATTCCATGAAGCTCTCTACGTACTGTACGTGGGCTAATTGGAAGGTCACATGAAGTTTGCAGCTCTGTAGCAACTGACTGTGCAGAAAGTCTTTGCACTATGCGCTTCAGCATGCGCGGACCCCTCTCTGTCAGTTTACGTGGCCTACCACTTGGTGGCTGACTTGCTGTTGTTCCCAAACTCTCCACTTTTCTTATAATAAAGTTGACTTTGGAATATTAAGGAGCAAGACAATTTTACGACTGGCTTTGTTGCACAGGCGGCATCCAATGACAGTTCCACGCTGGAAATCATATATATATATATATATATATATATATATATATATATATATATATATATATATATATATATATATATATATATATATATATATATATATATATTTATGTGTGTCTATATGTAGCTTCGAGGTAGCAAACTACTACTACTTTATCCAAGTATCTTGCCCATCACTTATTCCAGATGCGCTATACATAGATTCACAACTAATGCATGCATATATTCCATATACAGGAAGGAATTACTCCCGCTTATCTTATTTAATCCACCAGTATGACCTCAATGTTGCAAAACAGGCGTCATATAGCAGGTCGTGATGTGTTGCATAAATATGGCATATTCAACCTGACATGCCCTTTAAAGTCGCCTCATTGTAAATGTCTCCAACAGACTAGTAAAGTACATCATGAACACGAGCACACTGGAAGCTTCTTTCTGCTCTAATGTACTGACACAATCATGCTTTTAAACAATTGATATTAGCTATTATTGTGATGGAGGGAAAAGAGGGTCCTCTTTGCACTTCCAGCTCTGTCCTCAAACCACTCAATTTTAAAAAAGTGTCTCGATTAATTATAGAGCTCGTCTGTCAGAGGCTGTTCTTTGTTTTGGCTGTAAAGTCACCTCGATTCCATTGAACATTTTCTCCTCGGTGGACAGTGGAGTCATGAATAGAGCCATACTCCTCCCAGTTAGTAATTCAAGTTTAAAATGTTTTCATGGCAACGTAATGCATTACCATAGGTGGATTAATGACCGGGCCTACCGGGCCCAGGCCCAGGGGGCCAGAGGCCCCAAGGGGCCAGGCCAACTTGGCCCCGCGGCCGCGACCCAAGCAACACTACTTTTGCAAAAATAATAATCTTAAGCCCCAAGGGGCCAGGCCAACTTGGCCCCGCGGCCATGATCCATAGAGGGTAAGAGGCCCCAAGGGGCCAGGTCAACTTGGCCCCGCGGCCGCGACCCACAGAGGGCCAGAGGCCCCAAGGGGCCAGGCCAACATGGCCCCGCGGCCATGATCCATAGACGGTCAGAGGCCCCAAGGGGCCAGGCCAACTTGGCCCCGCGGCCACGATCCATAGAGGGTCAGAGGCCCCAGGGGGCCAGGTCAACTTGGCCCCGCGGCCACGATCCATAGACGGTCAGAGGCCCCAAGGGGCCAGGCCAACTTGGCCCCGCGGCCACGACCCACAGAAGGCCAGAGGCCCCAAAGGGCCAGGCCAACTTGGCCCCGCGGCCGCGAGCCACAGAAGGCCAGAGGCCCCAAGGGGCCAGGTCAACTTGGCCCCGCGGCCACGATCCATAGAGGGTAAGAGGCCCCAAGGGGCCAGGTCAACTTGGCCCCGCGGCCGCGACCCACAGAGGGCCTGAGGTCCTAAGGGGTCAGGCCAACTTGGCCCCGCGGCCATGATCCATAGAGGGCCAGAGGCCCCGAGGGGTCAGGCCAACTTGGCCCCGATCCATAGAGGGTCAGAGGCCCCAAGGGGCCAGGCCAACTTGGCCCCGCGGCCACGACCCACAGAGGCCCCAAGGGGCCAGGCAAAATTGGCCCCGCGGCCATGATCCACAGAGGGCCAGAGGCTCTCAATCATTATTATCAAAGCTAATTCTCAAATTGGATGGATCACACAACCTCACTCACATATTCTTTATCAATTATTAAAGGTTGTTTCTGAATTTTGATCACAGAACTTAATGCAAATATTCTTGATTGATTGACAAAGCTCATTCTCAAATTTTGATTACACAACCTTACTCTGACAAATTATCATTATCAAAAAGCTCTATCTCGAATTTGGATCACAGAATCTCACTCAAGTATTCTTAGCTGTGCCCCTCCCCCATCAAGTCTTTCATAAACCGGTCTGTTCTTTTAGAATCTCCTCATTTGGTATTTTGAACTCGTGAGAGACTGCTCAAAATTTGGTTTCCTTTCCCTCAGTTCAGACTCAGAGATAATTTGAAATCATTCAACAAGAAGTTTAACGCGCGCACACACACACACACACTTGAGTTGAGCATTACTTGGAAATTCTTATATTTTCCATTTTGCTGTTATTATCAGCATCTTCCCATTTTGTCCTTTTCTTTCGAGAAAGTTTACAGTCTGACATTTGTCACTGCTGTCAGTTAATAACTTTTTGGTCTTTGACCCATTTTGTCATTTTCTCGATTCGATCGTCACTGACCACTCTCTCCTGTCTGGCAGACATCGTTGCTGCCATCATAGCTAGCAAGCTGCCTGCAGCGGGTCATCCCTATGTTCCCCGTCCCTATGTTACCCGGGTCCTATGTTCCCCTCTACCGGGGAACTAAGGACCCTTTTTAAAAAAAAGGGTTCTATGTTCCCCGCTGCGGGGAACGTACAACACTTTTTCCAGAAAAGGGTTCTATGTTCCCCGCTGCTTCCAATGCGCGACTAAGTAAGACGCACGCAGACACGCATGACAGAGACGCGTTTAAGTTGTCGAAGGAAGGAAGTTCGCGTTTGAGTTGCTCTATCTGCTGCCGCACGCCCTGTGACAGGTTAGGTTTAGGGATGGTTTTGGTCAGGGCACAATTTCGCCAAAAAAGTGCTCCACAACGCCCTGTGACAGGTTAGGTTTAGGGATAGTTTTGGTCAGGGCACAATTTCGCCAAAAAAAAGTGCTCCACAACGCCCTGTGACAGGTTAGGTTTAGGGATGGTTTTGGTCAGGGCACAATTTCGCAATTTCGCCAGATACAATGCAGGGAACATAGGACCCTTTTTTAGAAAAAGGGTCCTAAGTTCCCCGGTCGCATACAAAGACCCAGGAACAACCGGGGAACATAGGACCCGGGGAACATAGGACCCGGGGAACATAGGCACGCTCCCGCCTGCAGATAGCAACATTTTGGTGTCCTTTGGGAAAATATTTAGAAAGAAGACAAAAGTACACACAGTTGTACAACTATTATCTTTATGATCTTTTTTTTGTTAGTTTCTCTGTTACTGTGTGTGGCCAATTAAGCGACTTTTGGCCATACCTGGCTGGTGACATTTAGCGACTTTCTGGTTGATGTTAAGATTAATAATAGCAACAGTTCTCTTCATCTTAATGCAATTTATTGTGTCTGTCTCTCCACATTTTGCCATTAGGTACTTTGAGCTCTTGTTGGTCAGTCACTCTAAGGTACATTGTTGCTGCCATCATAGCTAGCAAGCTGCCTGCAGATAGCGACATTTTGGTGTCCTTTGAGAAATATTAAGAAAGAAGACAAAAGTACAAGACATTGTACGATTACTATCTTTTTAAAATTATTTGTTTCACTGTGTGATTGACCGACTTTGCCGCTAGATTTCGCGTCTTTTGGCCATACCTGGCTAGCGACTAAAAACATCATTTAGCGACTTTTTGGTTGTGAAGATAAGTGGTAAAAGCAGATCTTCCTGTTGGTCTTCCCACATTTTGCCATTTGGTACTTTGCACTCTTCTTGGTCACTCCAAGGCATTTGTCCCTGCCTTCAGCTAGTCACTTGGCTCTTTTGGAATATATTTCACTGTAATTGGCTCTCTCTCTCTCTTTCTCCTCAGTACAAATCAGCCTGTTCCCTTGCCATTCATCACTGACCACTCTGCTCTCCTGTCTGTCAGACATTATTGCTGCTTGCAGATAGCTTGGGGTCCTTAGAGAAAATATCAGAAGAGAAAAGTACACAATTATCTTAATTATCTTTTTTATTCAGTCAGTCCTTCAGTGAGTCCCAGTGTGTTGGCGATTAAGCAACGTTGGCATTCAATTAGCGACTTTTGGCCATACATGGCTGGCGACTCAAAAAACTAGAAAAAAAGTACAAAAAGTTGTACAATTAATATCTTTATTATCCTTAATTCCCCTGAATCCTAGAGTGTGTTGCAATTAAGCAACTTTGCTGCTAGGTTTAGCGACTCTTGTTTTGGGCATACCTGGCTAGCGACTACAAACATTATTCAGCAACTTTTTGGCTGTTAAGATTAACGTTAATAAATTAAATCCTAATACAATTTATTGTGTTGGTCTCGCCATCTTGCTATTAGGTACTTTGAATTCTTGTTGGTCTCTGCTAAGGTATCTGGCTGTTGTCTTTGCCTTCAGTTAGTCACTTGGCTCTGGAATATATTTAACTGTACTTGGCTCTCTCTTTCTCCTCAGTACAAATCAGTCTGTTCCCTTGCCATTTAGACATTTTCTTGATTGGATCATCACTGACCACTCTGTTCTCCTGCTGTCTATCAGACATTGTTGCTCCCATCATAGCTAGCAAGCTGCCTTGGTGTCCTTTGTGAAAATATTTAGATAGAAGACTAAAGTGCACAAAGGTGTACAATTATTATCTTTTCAAAATATTTGTTTCACTGTCAGTGTGATTGACCGACTTTGCCGCTAGATTTCGCGTCTTTTGGCCATACCTGGCTAGCGACTGAAAACATCATTTAGCAACTTTTTGGTTGTGAAGATAAGAGGTAAAAGCAGATCTGCCTGTTGGTCTTTCCACATTTTGCCATTTGGTACTTTGCACTCTTGTTGGTCACTCCAAGGCATTTGTCCCTGCCTTCAGCTAGTCACTTGGCTCTTTTGGAATATATTTCACTGTAATTGGCTCTCTCTCTCTTTCTCCTCAGTACAAATCAGTCTGTTCCCTTGCCATTTAGACATTTTCTTGATTCGATCATCACTGACCACTCTGCTCTCCTGCTGTCTATCAGACGAATCAGTTGATTCTCTGCTCTCAATTGTCTATGCTAGTAAGCTGTTATTCTCTGCTTTGGAGTGTTGATGCTGGGTTGCTAGTTTTCTAAATCACCTCACACACTTGAAGGAAGCAGCACCGATCATAAACACACAAACAAACTCACACACACACACACACACACACACACACACACACACATAGTTGGTTTATCTGTTGTGATAGGCAAAGAGCCAATGTGCAAAGAAAGAAGGGAAATATGGATCATAAACGTTTAAGTGGAGGAGCTAGAAAAAAAATTCAGCAAGAAAAGAAAAAAAAGGAATCAGTTTTACTTGAGAGTGTTCCAAATATCTCCAGCTTCTTCAGTACAAAGACATCTGCTGAAAGCAATTCTATAAATGCTACTGCAAATTCAGCTAAGGTTAGCAATGCACCTGAGCTAGCATGTAGCTCCCAAGATCCTGAGACCACTACAAGTGTAGACACTGAACCAAATGCTTCTGATGCTTATGATTCAACCAATTCAGCAGTAGCCAGTTGCTCGGATGAATGTGAGGTCACTGCACCTCTGGACAGCATAGAAAATGAGCTGAATCTTTCTTCAACACCATCTACAGTGACAACTCTACCTAGTGATCCCGCTAAATGGGCTGAGACCCTCACTGAGTCAATGAAGGAAGTTCTTATTCAAAGAGGTGCAAAATCATTTCACAACCGTCACAGCCATTATCCAGCTTCTGTGAGGAACAGTGGGCTAGGAGGCAAAACCCGATGCCTAAACAATGAACATTTTACTTCACACTTGCCCAATGGACAACGAGTACAAAGAGAGTGGCTGATGTACTCTCCCTCTACTGGTAATGTTTACTGCTTTGCATGCAAACTGTTTTCCCCCAAAACGCATTCTTTTGTGACAGGCTATTGTGATTGGAAACACTCAGAAAGATTTGGTGAACATGAGCGAAGTGCTGAGCACATAACCTGCATGCAAGCAGTCTTGAACCGCGCCAAAGGTGCCACAGTTGATGCAGACCTGTTCAAACAGTTTCAGGCAGAGAGCAGCTATTGGAGGCAGGTGTTACAAAGAGTTGTTGCAGTCATTAAATTCCTTGCAGAAAGGGGCCTTGCATTTAGGGGTAAAAATGAATCGTTAGGGTCTCCTCTCAATGGGAACTACCTTGGTATTCTGGAGGTCCTGGCTGAATTTGATCCCTTTCTAAAGGATCACATCAGAAAGTTTGGGCAGATGGGTCGAGGTAATACCTCATATCTGTCCTCCACCATTTGTGAGGAATTCATTGAATTGATGGGTGCAAAAACCAAACAGGCTATAGCAGATGAACTGCAAGCAAGCAAATACTACTCTATCATTGTGGATTCAACCCCAGATTTATCTCATGTGGACCAGTTGACATTCATATTCCGTTTTGTTAGCAAAGAGGGCAGTGTTGTTGAACGCTTTGTGGGTTTTGAGCCCATTACTAGCCATACAGGTGAAAGTTTGGCTAACTGTGTCATGTCTGTGTTGGAAAATCTAGGGTTAGAGCTGTCAAATTGCAGGGGGCAGGCTTATGATAATGCCAGCAACATGTCAGGGAGGTATAATGGGTTGCAGGCTCACTTAAAGAAAAGCAACCCATTAATACACTATATTCCATGTGCAGCTCACTCTTTGAATTTGGTGGGAGTCAACAGCATTGACAGATGTGGAAATGAAGTCTCTAAGTATTTTGACTTGATTCAGTCTATTTACAACTTCACAACTGCATCCACACACCGATGGGACAGGGTATTTGGCAATTCCAACATAGATCTCACACTTAAAGCTTTATCCAACACGCGTTGGAGTTGCCGTGCAGAATCTACCAAAGCACTGTGGCAGAACTACAGTAAAATAAAAGCAGCACTACAGGTTATTTCCACTGATGACACAGAGAAACGAGACACACGAACTGAAGCTGACAGTCTAGTGCGGAAGCTGGATTCACTTGAGATGGCCTTCATGGCAGGCTTTTGGGACACTGTTCTGTCCAGATTTCAGGCCACAAGTCTGCAACTTCAAAAAGCAGACATGGACCTTGGTACAGCAGTTAGATTGCTGGAATCTCTGCGCACCTTTGTTCTCTCCCAAAGAGATCTATTTGATCATTTTGAGCAGAAAGCCTTAAACATGTTGGGTGGCACCCCATCTTACAGGGCTGAACGGACGAGGAAACGTAAAAAGTTTGCTGATGAATCAGCATCCCCAGATGTTGTGCTTGAGGGAAGGCAACTGTTTCAAATAGAGACATTTATTGCCTCTATTGATCAACTGAGTTCAAGCCTTAATCACCGTCTGGAGGCCTACAAACATCTGAACAATTTGTTCAGTGTCCTTTTCTCTTTGGATACAGAGTCCAATGCTTCAGTCCTTCACAAGGCCAAGATTCTCACTGAATCATACCCATCTGACCTCAATGAAAGTCTTGGACAGGAGCTTATACAGTTCAAATCTTTTATACAGCTCAACAACACTGATGAGGAGAGGACCCCTTCAGGACTGCTCAAAACAATAATACATTTTGGACTACAGCCTACGTTTCCTAATACATACATTGCGCTACAGATTTTTCTCACTCTACCGGTCAGTAACTGTGAGGGAGAACGCTCATTCTCTCTTTTGTCAAGAGTAAAAAATGAGCTGCGCACAAGAATGACTCAGAAAAGATTAAATGCGTTATCTCTAATGGCAATTGAGAGTGAGCTGACAAGAGAGTTGGACTTCAATGATGTGGTGGATGATTTTGCAAAATTGAAAGCACGAAAGAAACCCCTTGCTTAAAGGTGCACTGTGTAAGATTTTTAGGTTATTTCCAGAATTCACCCATTCACTAATGTTAGGCTACCTGTTTTCATGAATACTTACCACCACCATAAAATTCTAAGTATCCATTATGACTTGGAGAATTGCACTTTTGCCATTTCTGGGAAGTGTCACCTGGATTGTGAAGATAGGATTGACTTTAGGCAGAAGCTTGGTGCTTTCTCTGGCAAACTGAACCTCAAGCTTCATTCTCTGCAGCTTTGCATTCTTGTGCAGACTTTCATCCACAAGGAACTTTTCAACTTCCCCACTATCGTGAAGGGGCCATCAAAAGATTTCAGTGTGTCCAGCATGTCTAGTCTCTTACTCTCCTTTCTTTGAGCCATCTCTTGTTTCTCATCTGCCCTACTCTCGAATTTTGCCTTCATGAATTTACTCCAGTTGAGTTCAACCTCCCTTTTTGCTTGTGCTGCTGCCTTGAAACCTCTGAAGCTCCTGGCTCTTCTGTAAAATTATTGACCTATTGACTGCGTTCAGTGTGCCCAACTTCTTCAGTTTGTAGTCCACCTTGCCACATTGTCTCTCCATCCCAATGTTGTGCACAGGGGTGCCATCAATGTTACTAGCCTGTTCACTGACAGGGTCCATTGGGAAGGTCTCCTCATCCATCCTCTGCCTGGCCAGGACAGTCTTCAGATGGGGCAGCATGAGATCTGTCAGCTGCTTCACTTCATCCAAGTATTCGGCAGCCACGTCTGACACTGAGTTCAGGACATGTCCAGTGCCTGTCCAGCCACTATAGCATTCTTGGAAATGGGCTATCTTGACCTGCATGCAGCCCTTGTACCATGAACTGGCCTACACCTTTCTTTGTGGTGCTCTCCGATGCATGTTATCATTTTACCTTTCTCCTTCTCCTTAAGCTTAACCACAAATAGATACAGACTTTGAGCCTCAATTTGCTGCACAGCTGCCGTTATGCCAATGTGTTTTCCTAAGATATTATTTTATTTTTAATGATAGAAGGGAGGAAAAGGGGGCAAAAATCATGTCCGATTTAGTTTTTTGGGTGGGTTGGGGGGTTTATTTCATGATAGCTACCAACTTCCAATACATAATATCTCTCAAATGACCCAATGCACCATCACTGAAGTGGGCGTAATCATTTTCAAAAATGTTTATTTTTAGGCCATTTATCCCCTCCCCCTGTGTCTGTGTGAAACCTGTGCTTGTCAGTGTCTGTGTGGTATACCTAATAGTGTGTGTGCAGTATGTGCACTCTTCTGTACAGTACAGTGTGCATGTCTGTTCACAGTATACAGTATTTCTTGCATAGTGCGTGCGTGTGTGTGCGCCCACACGCGCGGGGGGTTGAGGGGCCAAGACCATGTCAGGCCCAGGGGGCCAAAATTTCTTAATCCGCCCCTGTGCATTACAGCAACGTTTACTAACCATGGGGCAGTGGCCTGTTATCGGGCAGAAAGCGCCCTACAGCAGTGGTCCCCAACCTTTTTGTAGCTTGAAAATTTGTCCCAATTTGACCGGGGGAGGGTATTTTATTTATTTATTTATTTTTTCATAAAGAAATACAATCCCTGCATACTGTATTGATCTATATTGATAATTAATGTATATATTTTGTTTTTTATGTTGATTTAATTTTTTTTAAAATTTCTTGTGCGATTGGTCCGCGGTTGGGTACCACTGCTCTACAGGGCCGCCAAAAATATGTTTCTCAGCTGTGGACCGTATGGGCAGTAGCAGTACTCAGTTGTAATACACTTTTCTACCACTTTTGGCAGTAACGACAATATAAAAAAAAGAGAAGAAGTCCAGCGCTAAAAACATAGACAATTTTCTTAAGCGCAAAAATAATGACTAAAGTGGTGAAGCTGTATTTTCATTTGCAATATAATTTTATTGACAGTTTAGTTAAAAAAAACCTGTTTATTTATTATTTAATAGTAATTTAATAATTTTATCTTTGCACTAAATAATTGTATGTTAATTTATTTTTCATCAGTTATTTATGCGTCCCTATTTATGCAGTATATTTATTTAGTACATATTTTTCTAATCAGCCTGGCCTAATCCTAAAGTTTAAATACTCTTTGTGATTAACACATTGTTTTTATATCATTTGACAAGGTTGTAAACTGTCAGTAGTTACATATAATTAAAATTTAAGAGTAAAATTACTAATTGAGTGTTAATATTTGAGTGGGCCCCAGGCCCCTCTGTAGTGGAAAAATTGGGCCCCGAGGTCTAAAAGATTAAGAACCCCTGCATTTGAGAGTTATTTTTTTATATATGTTATTTTTTTGTTTTTTTTTACTTAGTTAGTTTTACTGAGATGATATTTCCTATAATATAGCCCTAGTGTGTGAATGTGAGTGTGAATGTTGTCTGTCTATCTGTGTTGGCCCTGTGATGAGGTGGCGACTTGTCCAGGGTGTACCCCGCCTTCCGCCCGATTGTAGCTGAAATAGGCTCAGCGCCCCCCGCGACCCCGAAGGGAATAAGCGGTAGAAAATGGATGGATGGATGGATGGATAGCTTGGTAACTTTGTGTTGTCTTTTGGAATCCATCACACAGAAAATAAGTGAAGACAATAAACAAAAAAAAACAGTTGAATACTTTACAATAGTGATCTTAGAATACTATGTAATAAAATGTTGTTTTTATTTTTTTTCCACTCAGGCTTTTCCTTGTCAGGGGTCGCCATGGTGAGTCAATTACATGAATGATTCTGTCTTGGTTTTTGCACGGGCAGAACTCTGGCAGGGAATCAAACCATGTCCTCTGCCTTGAAAGGCAGAAGTGTGTACAAGTCAGTTCCTACAGGATTGTGCAATATCGCGATCGCACCGACCGAAGCAAATTCTAACAAAAATCCCTGTAAATTAAATACGGTGTCACGGCCCGGGCGCACCCCAGTGCGCATTCATCTGTGCGCTGCGCTGGGCACATCTCCAAGAGCGCTCATGCGCGTGCCACTGCGGCTACAGCAGGCAGCTGCTTTCCATATGCAATCAGCACACCTGTCACTGATGAGCTTCATGGGCTTCTTAAGCCAGTGCAAACCTGCGTTCCGGGACAGAACGTAGTTTCATGTTCCATACAGTAATCTGACTCGTATCAAGCTCTATGCTCTCTCTCTCTGTGTTTTCTCCTCCTCCGTGTTCATTGTGCGTTGTCGTGTGTCGTGTCGTTCCAGCAGCATTTCTCCGTCCCCTGATTGCGAGCTGTGTGTCTCGTCTCCCCGTTTTCAATCCAATCCAATCCAATCCACTTTATTTGTATAGCACATTTAAACAACAGAAATGTTTCCAAAGTGCTGCACAACAATATTAAAAACAATATTCACATATTATCCTCAGCTCCACCAATGACTGAATAAAAACAAAAAATAAATAAATATAAAATAAATATAAAACCAACATAAAAACAATATAAAAAATAAATATGATTAAATATGATTTTAAAGGCTAAAACCAATTAAAACAATAAATAGAAATCAAAATTTTAAAAACACAGAGGACCACACAACTCACGTAGTGTTAAAAAACAAAGAATAAAAGTGGGTCTTAAGACGAGACTTATAACACTCTACTGTGGGAGCAGTTCGAACATGGAGGGGCAGAGTGTTCCAGAGTTTAGGGCCGACCACAGAGCTTTTTGATTGATTGAGACTTTTATTAGTACAAACCCCGTTTCCATATGAGTTGGGAAATTGTGTTAGATGTAAATATAAACGGAATACAATGATTTGCAAATCCTTTTCAACCCATATTCAATTGAATGCACTACAAAGACAAGCTATTTGATGTTCAAACTCATAAACTTTTTTTTTTTTTTGCAAATAATAATTATCTTAGAATTTCATGGCTGCAACACATGCCAAAGTAGTTGGGAAAGGGCATGTTCACCACTGCGTTACATCACCTTTTCTTTTAACAACACTCAGTAAACGTTTGGGAACTGAGGAGACACATTTTTTAAGCTTCTCAGGTGGAATTCTTTCCCATTCTTGCTTGATGTACAGCTTAAGTTGTTCAACAGTTCGGGGGTCTCCGTTGTGGTATTTTAGGCTTCATAATGCGCCACACATTTTCAATGGGAGACAGGTCTGGACTACAGGCAGGCCAGTCTAGTACCCGCACTCTTTTACTATGAAGCCACGTTGATGTAACACGTGGCTTGGCATTGTCTTACTGAAATAAGCAGGGGCGTCCATGGTAACGTTGCTTGGATGGCAACATATGTTGCTCCAAAACCTGTATGTACCTTTCAGCATTAATGGCGCCTTCACAGATGTGTAAGTTACCCATGTCTTGGGCACTAATACACCCCCATACCATCACAGATGCTAGCTTTTCAACTTTGCGCCTATGACAATCCGGATGGTTCTTTTCCTCTTTGTTCCGGAGGACACGACGTCCACAGTTTCCAAAAACAATTTGAAATGTGGACTCGTCAGACCACAGAACACTTTTCCACTTTGTATCAGTCCATCTTAGATGAGCTCAGGCCCAGCGAAGCCGACGGCATTTCTGGGTGTTGTTGATAAACGGTTTTCGCCTTGCATAGGAGAGTTTTAACTTGCACTTACAGATGTAGCGACCAACTGTAGTTACTGACAGTGGGTTTCTGAAGTGTTCCTGAGCCCATGTGGTGATATCCTTTACACACTGATGTCGCTTGTTGATGCAGTACAGCCTGAGGGATCGAAGGTCATGGGCTTAGCTGCTTACGTGCAGTGATTTCTCCAGATTCTCTGAACCCTTTGATGATATTACGGACCGTAGATGGTGAAATCCCTAAATTCCTTGCAATAGCTGGTTGAGAAAGGTTTTTCTAAAACTGTTCAACAATTTGCTCACGCATTTGTTGACAAAGTGGTGACCCTCGCCCCATCCTTGTTTGTGAATGACTGAGCATTTTATGGAATCTACTTTTATACACAATCATGGCACCCACCTGTTCCCAATTTGCCTGTACACCTGTGGGATGTTCCAAATAAGTGTTTGATGAGCATTCCTCAACTTTATCAGTATTTATTGCCACCTTTCCCAACTTCTTTGTCACGTGTTGCTGGCATCAAATTCTAAAGTTAATGATTATTTGCAAAAAAAAAAAGTTTATCAGTTTGAACATCAAATATGTTGTCTTTGTAGCATATTCAACTGAATATGGGTTGACAATTATTTGCAAATCATTGTATTCGGTTTATATTTACATCTAACACAATTTCCCAACTCATATGGAAACGGGGTTTTGTATATTGCACAGTACAGTACATATTCCGTACAATTGACCACTAAATGGTAACACCCGAATACGTTTTTCAACTTGTTTAAGTCGGGGTCCACGTTAATCAATTCATGGTAAAAATGTTTGACCCCGACGTGATTTGAACACGCAACCTTCTGATCTGGAGTCAGACGCGCTACCGTTGCGCCACGAGGTCCTGGACACAAACTTTTGAAGCCTCTTTCCTGCCCTTTACCTCACTCCTGCTCACGGACCTCCGAGCTTGTCGTGCCCCCTTGGACTTCCGCACCTCGCTCAACACTTCTGGTAACACTCATCAGATAATCGCTGCACATAGTCACACACATACACATTTTTGGATTAGTCACACTCCATTCACTTGTTTATTAATATTGTTTAATAATAAATAAAGAGCTAAACGACAAACATATTTCAAAATAATGGCAATATGAGGAAAGTACAGTGTGTACCACGCAGGTCAGATTGACTCAGGCAAAATGGCAGGGACCAAGCGAGAGGAGTGTAATTAGCATTGATCGGTTTATTGAATCGTACTTCAAAGAAGAAGGGTTTTTGGTCGGAGTTTTAAACACAATTTCCCAACTCACATGGAAACGGGCTTTGTAGATTGCACAGTACAGTACATATTCCGTACAATTGACCACTTAATTGTAACACCCGAATACGTTTTTCAAGTTGGGTTACACGTTAATCAATTCATGGTAAAAATGTTTGACCTCGACGTGACTTGAACACGCAACCTTCTGATCTGGAGTCAGACGCGCTACCGTTGCGCCACGAGGTCCTGGACACAAACCTTTGACGCCTCTCTCCTGCCCTTGACCTCACTCCTGTTCACGGACCTCCAAGCTTGTCTTGCCCCCTTGGACTTCCGCACCTCGCTCAACACTTCCGGTAACACTCATCAGATAATCGCTGCACATAGTCACACACATACACATTTTTGGATTAGTCACACTCCATTCACTTGTTTATTAATATTGTTTAATAATAAATAAAGAGCTAAACGACGTCTCTGCTGTCTGTGCCGTCTTCTTCCCCTGTACATGTAACACCCGGCCTCACAACTTTGTCCAATACCCCACACATTTTGGCCAATCGGCGTCATTTTTGCCAATCAAATTTGTCTCTAAGCGGCACTGAAACACGCACACTGCCACGGAGGTGTAAAAATACATTCTTCAAACGGCAGAAAAGTCATCCTTCCGTGTAGCTTAGACCTACTTTTGGTTCCTGTCTATAAATAAACATTTACCAACACACTGCCGTCCTCAATTCCTATACATTACATGTGTTTGTATCTTTATTAAATCTGTATTTCTCCAGGGTAAGACAATTAAGAACATATTTTAATTTAAAATGCTGACCTGGCAAAAAGGCAGCATTTATATCTGTCATTGTCTCTCTCATTTACCAACAGAAACATTTTTAAATTTACGTATTGCTCTCAACAATTCACAAATGCTTTCAAAGTTTGGGGGTAAATATGTTGAAACTTTAATTAATGTTTAAGATGGGAAAACACTTTTTAATTTTAAAACATACACGACACATGTCGGAGGAGATAATGTGGGCTCTGTACCGAGGATGTCGTTGTGGCTTGTGCAGCCCTTTGAGACACTTGTGATTTAGGGCTATTTAAATAAACATTGATTGATTGATTGATTGATCTATTATTATATTATTATTAATAACGAAGCCTTTGCTTGTGTTTCTTTCTGTAATTAAAAAAAAACATTAGTACCGTATTTTCCGGACTATAAGGCGCACTTAAAATGTTTTTTTTTCTTCTCAAAACTCGACAGTGCGCCTTATAACCCGGTGCGCCTAATGTAAGGAATAAGTTTGGTTGACTTTACCCACCTCAAAGCTATTTTATTTGGTACATGGTGTAATGATAAGTGTGACCAGTAGATGACAGTCAAACATAAGAGATAAGTGTAGGCTGCACTATGATGGCAATATGACTCAAGTAAACAACACCAAGAATTTAAAAGTTCCATTGAAAATATAGAACATTACACACAGCGCTCAAAAATCTATCAAAATCTTTTAGTACGACTTTGGTAAGCTATGAAGCCGCACCGCTAGAAGGATTGTCGCCCATACAAGTATTATTATGGTGTGTGTATAAGGTAAGACATTATATGGCGTTTTGTTTCACAATATTATGCATCAGCCTGCATATTATGTGTTTTGGTAGCATCTTCTTCCAAAATCACATTATTATTTGTGTGGAATTTGAAGGAGTTATCAAATTTAGCTTCCAGGTGCATTGTTGCACTTTGTAGTAATACAACTAAAGAAGAGGTCAGCCTGCAAACATATTTCAAAATAATGGCAATATGAGGAAAGCACAGTGTGTACCACGCAGGTCAGATTGACTCAGGCAAAATGGCAGGGACCAAGCGAGAGGAGTGTAATTAGCATTGATCGGTTTATTGAATCGTACTTCAAAGAAGAAGGGTTTTTGGTTGGAGTTTTAAGGGAAAACTGTTACGTACAGGGGGGAGTAGACTGCACAGACAACAAGGGCGTAGTATAGCTCTATGTTTTATTATATATATACTATATATATACATACATGTACATATATATATATATATATATATATATATATATATATATATATATATATATATATATACAATGATTTGCAAATCATTGTATTCCGCTTATATTTACATCTAACACAATTTCCCAACTCACATGGAAACGGGCTTTGTAGATTGCACAGTACAGTACATATTCCGTACAATTGACCACTAAATGGTAACAACCGAATACGTTTTTCAAGTTGGGTTACACGTTAATCAATTCATGGTAAAAATGTTTGACCCCGACGTGATTTGAACACGCACCCTTCTGATCTGGAGTCAGACGCGCTACCGTTGCGCCACGAGGTCCTTGACACAAACTTTTGACGCCTCTCTCCTGCCCTTGACCTCACTCCTGTTCACGAACCTCCGAGCTTGTCTTGCCCCCTTGGACTTCCGCACCTCGCTCAACACTTCCAGTAACACTCATCAGATAATCGCTGCACATAGTCACACACATACACATTTTTGGATTAGTCACACTCCATTCCCTTGTTTATTAATATTGTTTAATAATAAATAAAGAGCTAAACGACGTCTCTGCTGTCTGTGCCGTCTTCTTCCCCTGTACATGTAACACCCGGCCTCACAACTTTGTCCAATACCCCACACATTTTGGCCAATCGGCATCATTTTTGCCAATCAAATTTGTCTCTAAGCGGCACTGAAACACGCACACTGCCACGGAGGTGTAAAAATACATTCTTCAAACGGCACAAAAGTCATCCTTCCGTGTAGCTTAGACCTACTTTTGGTTCCCGTCTATAAATAAACATTTACCAACACACCGCCATCCTCAATTCCTATAAATTACATGTGTTTATATCTTTATTAAATCTGTATTTCTCCAGGGTAAGACAATTAAGAACATATTTTAATTTAAAATGCTGACCTGGTAAAAAGGCAGCATTTACAGTATATCTGTCATTTTCTCTCTCATTTACCAACAGAAAAATTGTAAAATGTATGTATCGCTCTCAACAGTTCACAAATGCTTTTAAAGTTTGGGGGTAAATATGTTGAAACAATAATTAATGTTTAAGATGGGAAAACACGTTTTAATTTTAAAACATACATGTCGGAGGAGATAATAATGAAGTCTTTGCTTGTGTTTCTTTCTGTAATTAAAAATAATCATTCGCACTGTATTTTCCGGACTATAAGGCGCACTTAAAATGTTTTTTTTTTCTCAAAACTCGACAGTGCGCCTTATAACCCGGTGCGCCTAATGTAAGGAATACGTTTGGTTGAGCCATACTTGCCAACCCTCCCGGATTTTCCGGGAGACTCCCGGAATTCAGCGCCTCTCCCGAAAACCTCACGGAAGAAATTTTCTCCCGAAAATCTCCCGGAAATCAGCCGGAGCTGGAGGCCACGCCCCCTTCCAGTTCCATGCGGACCTGAGTGGGGACAGCGGCGACAGTCTGTTTTCACGTCCGCTTTTCCCACAATATAAACAGCGTGCCTGCCCAATCACGTTATAACTGTAGAATGATCGAGGGCGAGTTCTTGGTTTCTTATGTGGGTTTATTGTTAGGCAGTTTCATTAACGTCCTCCCAGCACTGTAACAACACACAACAACAGCAGTCACATTTTCGTCTACTGTAAAGCAGTTCGTCTGCCGTAAACAGCAATGTTGTGACACTCTTAAACAGGACAATACTGCCATCTACCGGATAGCCTCCGGAACACTGAAATTCAAGTATTTCTTTTATTTATATGTATAATAAAATAAATATATATATAGCTAGAATTCACTGAAAGTCAAGTATTTCCTACACACATATATATATATATATATATACGTATATATATATATATATATATATATATATATATATATATATATATATATATATATATATATATATATATATATATATATATATATATATATATATATATATATATATATATATATATGAAATATATACAAAATATTCGAGTTGGTGAATTCTAGCTGTAGATATACTCCTCCCCTCTTAACCACGCCCCCAACCACGCCCCACGCCCAGGCAGGCTCATAGATCCGTGAGACAAGCAGGAAGTCGGGGGTTACAGAAGATCCGTGTCTAGGCGGGAGGTCGAGATCCAAGAGGCAGTCAGGGAAGCAGAAGGAACGCGGAAACACGAGACACACAGCTTGTAACGTGGAACGAAGGCAGACTGCAGGAAGGACGACAAGGATGACACCAGACCAGTCAAACGACGTTGGAGAACACACAGAGAGAGCAAGATTGCATAGAGCTAAATGATCGCTTACGGTACAGGAACAGATGACTACGTTCTGGCCCGGAACGCAGGTCTGCACTGGCTTAAAAAGCCCAGGGAGCTCATCAGCGACAGGTGTGCAGATTGCAAATTAATTGCAGCTGCCTGCTGCAGCAGGTGCGCTCTTGAAGGCGCAATCATCAGAGCGCACAGATGAGTGCGCATTGGCATGCGCCCTGGCCGTGACACAAACATTTAAAAGACTCAAACGTAATGTCAAAAATCAGGAGCACCCTCGAGGGGAAAAAAACAGAAACACCTGTGGAAAAAAGGAGAAAGAAGGGAAGACCGGTTTTAGAAATGATACAAAATGAAGACAAACTGCTAGTATTCTATATCACGTCCTTTTCTACTGATGTTTTCCTCAAAATGCTTGAGAAAATGCTTAAAGAGTACGGTGATCTGAAGCTGCATCGCTTGCGGTTTGGCCACCACTCCGTGGATGCAGGCTCAAAACCGTATAGTTAAAGGGGAACTGCACTTTTTTGGAAGAAATCATTATGAATCATTAGGAAAGACATGAC
The DNA here is from genome assembly GCF_033978785.1 of Entelurus aequoreus. Classification (NCBI taxonomy): domain Eukaryota; kingdom Metazoa; phylum Chordata; class Actinopteri; order Syngnathiformes; family Syngnathidae; genus Entelurus; species Entelurus aequoreus. The sequence continues at coordinate 51,948,781 of NC_084743.1, read as the reverse complement.
AACGGATGGATTATTATTTTTAATGCACTTTAAACAATAAATACATTTGATCTAAAGTCTGCTTACAATGGAGCCGATCAATTCTGCCTATAGAACCCTGAAAAAAATCCAAGCACCTCCATTAGGGTTTTATGTACATGTTGTAAGTATATATGTAATGTAGTAACGAGCACATTTATGATAACATTTAATATTTACGTATTTTGATCATATTAAACATACGCGGTGCATTAACTTGAAAAACATCACATCGTTTGCCAATTTTTTTTCTTCATCACTGATTATTACTCACTGCAGACTTTGAGAGCCAACAAACATAATAAAACACCACTCACTGTACAAGGTCTGCTGTCATTAGGATGCCGACTGCTAGGATGTTCATATATTCCCATTTAGATGAGAAAGGTTTCATAATTCTCGCAAAGAAACGGGGAAAAGTGATCACGTCGCCACTATAAATAGTTAATCTACGTTAGCGCTTATAATAACAATATCACAAATACTTGGTTAGTATTCATGTCACAAAATGTAACTGGAGCATTGTTGGCGCTTTTTGAATGGTTATCTATTGGAAATATATTGGGCGGAACAGTGGAGCTCCCATTGGCGCCGCTTTAAGTGGACCTTTGTATACGTTTATTCAATATTTAGAATGCATTTAAATAAAAACACCCATCGTCATGTCTTTCATAATGATTGTGAACGATAGGCAAAATTCCCAAAAAAGTCTATGCGGGGAATTGGTCTACAGTTCTGTAGATGACGTCACAACAAGAGGAGGTGGCATTTCGAGTCTGGCGATAGAAAGAGGGTGTTCTATGTAGTTAGTTTTCTACCCATTACTCAAAAACGAATTGATATAATGGGGAATGACTGGCAGATTATTTTCAGGAGCAAAAAATACATAAAAAATGTACAAACGCCGTTTCCATATGAGTTGAGAAATTGTGTTAGATGTAAATATAAACGGAATACAATGATTTGCAAATCCTTTTCAACCCAAATTCAATTGAATGCACTACAAAGACAAGATATTTGATGTTCAAACTCATAAACTTTTTTTTTTTTTTTGCAAATAATAATTAACTTAGAATTTCATGGCTGCAACACGTGCCAAAGTAGTTGGGAAAGGGCATGTTCACCACTGTGTTACATGGCCTTTCCTTTTAACAACACTCAGTAAACGTTTGGAAACTGAGGAGACACATTTTTTAAGCTTCTCAGGTGGAATTCTTTCCCATTCTTGCTTGATGTACAGCTTAAGTGGTTCAACAGTCCGGGGGTCTCCGTTGTGGTATTTTAGGCTTCATAATGCGCCACACATTTTCAATGGGAGACAGGTCTGGACTACAGGCAGGCCAGTCTAGTACCCGCACTCTTTTACTATGAAGCCACGTTGATGTAACACGTGGCTTGGCATTGTCTTGCTGAAATAAGCAGGGGCGTCCATGGTAACGTTGCTTGGATGGCAACATATGTTGCTCCAAAACCTGTATGTACCTTTCAGCATTAATGGCGCCTTCACAGATGTGTAAGTTACCCATGTCTTGGGCACTAATACACCCCCATACCATCACAGATGCTGGCTTTTCAACTTTGCGCCTATAACAATCCGGATAGTTATTTTCGTCTTTGGTCCGGAGGACACGACGTCCACAGTTTCCAAAAACAATTTGAAATGTGGACTCTTCAGACAACAGAACACTTTTTCACTTTGTATCAGTCCATCTTAGATGAGCTCAGGCCCAGCGAAGCCGACGGCGTTTCTGGGTGTTGTTGATAAACGGTTTTCGCCTTGCATAGGAGAGTTTTAACTTGCACTTACAGATGTAGCGACCAACTGTAGTTACTGACAGTGGGTTTCTGAAGTGTTCCTGAGCCCATGTGGTGATATCCTTTACACACTGATGTCGCTTGTTGATGCAGTACAGCCTGAGGGATCGAAGGTCACGGGCTTATCTGCTTACGTGCAGTGATTTCTCCAGATTCTCTGAACCCTTTGATGATATTACGGACCGTAGATGGTGAAATCCCTAAATTCCTTGCAATAGCTGGTTGAGAAAGGTTTTTCTTAAACTGTTCAACAATTTGCTCACGCATTTGTTGACAAAGTGGTGACCCTCACCCCATCCTTGTTTGTGAATGACTGAGCATTTCATGGAATCTACTTTTATACCCAATCATGGCACCCACCTGTTCCCAATTTGCCTGTTCACCTGTGGGATGTTCCAAATAAGTGTTTGATGAGCATTCCTCAACTTTATCAGTATTTTTTGCCACCTTTCCCAACTTCTTTGTCACGTGTTGCTGGCATCAAATTCTAAAGTTAATGATTATTTGCAAAAAAAAATTTTTTTTATCAGTTTGAACATCAAATATGTTGTCTTTGTAGCATATTCAACTGAATATGGGTTGAAAATGATTTGCAAATCATTGTATTCCGTTTATATTTACATCTAACACAATTTCCCAACTCATATGGAAACAGGGTTTGTACTTATCAGTGAAATTAATTTGGACGATATGGGTCCTTTAAGTGTTAATTTGTGTAAAATTTAGAGCGAAAGTCTGACTTGCACCAAAACTCAATTTACACTGCAGTCGTAAAAACAGAACTCACAGGCTGGGGACCTTCTGTATGTTTCTCTGTGTCTGTGCCGATAAGGTAGGCTTGTATTCTTCAGTGCATTGCCATTGGAGGACAATTCAAAAGAAAAAAATAGAACCATTTGACAATTGTAAAATGTGCCTCAACACATGGGGCCCCTGTGTTGCCCACTGTGTGTATCCTTATATAATGCCTCAGAACAAAGCCACAGCAGACATTCACCAGGAGTTGTGCTTGCTGCTACTGGACTATGTCTGGGTGACCGCAGCAAGGTGACATATGCTGACAAGTGCACATATACAAGCCTCCACAAAAGAGACACACAGTATGCATGTCTGTGTACACGTGCATGCACCATGCGTCCAACCCCACAATCGCTACATTGCCACTAACAAAAAAATACAAATATAGCATGCATCTCTGCAGAACACTGTCCTTACGCAATCACCCCCACCAGAGATCGTTACTGACGCGTTAGAGCTCCAATCTGTCACTTTAACTCCAACCCCTGCCATGTTGTTAGGGGTACACAGAAAGATGCGATGCAGACAAACTGACCGTGCCAGGAAAAGTTACTCTCCCGTTTTCATCTATGAAAGCAATATGAGAATAGAAGTTGGCATTGTCTCTGAAGCACTTGTGTCCCCGATGGTGAGGAATGCCACTGACTTTGGAATTACACAACCAGACCTAATTTTTATTTTTTTTAAATATGAATGAAAATAGCTCTAAATGTATAATTGATAGCCACAAGTGACATTTCCATTAGCCATAATTCAGATTTAACTTTATTCCTTAACATAGTGAAAAAAGTAGGAATAGTTTTGTAGCATAGGCTTTCAAAGGGTGATTTAAGAGCAGAAAATAAATGATCCTAAATCCTGCATTTTTACAGATTTGTAGTACACAGTCCAGGCAAGGGAAAAGCAGGGGGAAGCAGAACACTGTTTATGGTGGGGATAGTGAGATGCTCCAATTGTTGTGGACCACTGGAAGGTATACTTTGAAGTGTAGTGGAATTTCTGACCTTTGAACTATATTTTGTGTCTGTCAAGAATGTCTGTTCGTTTCTTTCTTTCTATTCTGAACCATTGAAGGATCATATATGGGTGAAAGTTGAATATATAGTCGCTCTGACCATTCTACAAAATGTTTTGATTGTATATTATGACTAAGGGATTCAAGGATGTTGCAGAACAAACAGGTCGAAAACAACAGGACCTTGACGCATGAGGGAAACAGATAAAATGGCCAAGTGACAAGGGCTGTGTGTGATTTGCTTGATTCTCGAGTTCTCTGCATGGACAATTCAATCCAACTCTGTACTTTTTGATTATGGGTAAATAAACCTTTTGTACTAACCTCACTTTTGTTGCTGTTTAAGCTTCGGACCATCCACCACAGAAGGCTTCCTCAAACCCACGAACATGTCCTTCAATAAGGAACAGTGCCTGGAGACTTGTGGGCTCTCCTATCTTTCGAGCTGAGGTTGCCAAGGTGATCAAAAAGCTCCTCGGTGGCAGGGCCCCAGAGGTGGATGAGATCCTTTACGCGAATCTGCAGCATCAGGGTCGTTGTTCCGTTTTTCAAGAAGGGGGATCGCATGTGTCTTCTTATCTATTGTGGGATCGTACGCCTCAAGCTTCCTGGTAATGTCTATTTTGGGACTCTGGAGAGGCGCGTTGACTGGATAGTTGAACCTTGAATTAAGGGGGAGTCTTGGTGAAGGCAAAGGACCATGTCACTGGAGGAATACTGTTGGGGGTTCTTTAGGAGTATCAGGCCACCTGAGTCAGGCACTTTGATCCTTGTATGACCTTTGCCTTGGGGTCGGCTGTGGGTTGTCTCTCTCGTGGGTGATTGGGGGGCTTGCCGCTGTCGGTCGGGGATCAGCCAGGATCTACAGGCATCAGTGACGTGCCGTCACTAGAGGCAGGGGAGGGACGGCCTCACCTGCCATCATGGAAAGAAAAAAAATGTAAAAACAAAAACAAAAATATTACATTGTTATATGTATCCAGTGATTATACTAAAGTTATTTTCCATTTAACTTTACCAGTTTTAGATTATTTTTATTTTTATTTTCACATTTGCCGTTTAAATACTGAGAAGAGACGGTTGAGGCACGTCACTCAGTTGTGCCTCAACATGGATTGTGCGCAATGATTCGGCTAACTGCTGGCCTACTGTGCAGTGAGACCGTATTGCTATATGAATTATATTATACATTTCCATAGTTTAGTTAGCTGAGGTATATAATGTCCAGTTTATTTTGTCAACAACTGTATGGGTGTAAAGTATTTCTTGTGCTGAGCGATCATAAAACTGCTGCGAAGACGCACTGTGAGAGGCTCGCCTCATAACCCCGCCTCTCGGTGCCAAGCACCTCTGCCGCAGAATGCCCCGCCCGACGGGAGCGCCACACCAACTAAAGCCCACACCCAAACCCTCCACGTGCAAGACCGAATCCACCCAAAAAAAAGTCACTTAACAAGAAGCCAAAATGTGCAAAAACAACAATGCTCGCGCCGGAGGAGCTGCGAACGACTGCGGGGACACAACATTAGGTACACCTGCAGACTGCAGCACGGATTTCATATTTCATACATTTACAACTCCTCCAACACGAACACCACTGTTCCCGCACTTATAAGTAAAGGTAAGACCATAATAACGTTTTTTTTTAATTAAATGTGCTTTTTTGTGTGCTACAGTTTCTATGTGTAAAGTTAAAGTTAAGTTAAAGTACCAATGATTGTCACACACACACTAGATGTGGTGAAATTTCTCCTCTGCATTTGACCCATCCCCTTGTTCACCCCCTGGGAGGTGAGGGGAGCAGTGGGCAGCAGCGGCGCCGTGCCTGGGAATCATTTTTGGTGATTTAACCCCCAATTCCAACCCTTGATGCTGAGTGCCAAGCAGGGAAGAATGCTGGTATGAGCTTTTAAACATAATCCGTTAACTGCTGCCAATCAAATGGTGAATAAGATACTCTTTAGGGTTCATATGTTTGTAAATCTGACTGTGATGAAGTCCGTGCCTCACCAGTCATGAACCTCACCGCACGTCACTGACAGGCATACTTGGGGGCAGTCGGACTGGTGGTAGTTAGGCCTTGGTGCCGGCTGTGTGCTGGGTCATTTCCTCCCTTTCCCGGGGGGGCTGCGTGCTGGTTGCCCTTCTGTAGCGCAGGGTGTAGTCGACGGCGCGTTGGGGTGTTTGGTTGGCCAGGGCGAATGTCTCATTGCTCGATTGGCTAGGCTATGGATGGTGTTGGGCTCGGTGGTTTGGTGGCCTCCATGTGCGTTTTTGTGGTTGCGTGGCCGGACACACTTGCATTGGTTTTGGAGGCCGCGGGTGTTGGTACTAGCTTTGGTGCTACCGGCGGTTGGCATTGCTGTGATGGGTTGGATTCGTCGTGGGGCCGTGATTGGTGGCTGTGCGCTGATGGAGATGTGGGGACTGGCTGTTGTTGGCTTGCTGGCTGACATGTGGGCGGGATGCGTTGACTTTTTTCCCCCGTTGAGAGGCGTTGTTCCTCGGTCGGGACTTGTGTAAACACATTGCTGTGTGGATAGTTTGGATGGCGTGTTTGCATTGAGCGTGGGGGCTGTGCAGTCGTCGGGTTGGGACGGACGAGCGCTGGTTTTGTTTGGCCTTTGGGCACCGCGCCTGCTGCTTTGGGTTGGGCTTTCTGGGTGGCTGGGGCCGTACTTTGGCTCCTGCACACATTGGGAGACAAATATATTGTACATAGAAATACACATACATACTCATACACACAATTTTTCATACATATATACACACATACGTACATTCATTCATACATACATACGCGCACACATTGGTACTTACCCACATACATATGTACATACGCTCCCAAATACATACACAAATACAGTACATATTGTACATACACACTCACGCTACATACATCCACACACACATTCCCTGTACAAACATACATATACACATGCTGTACATATACAAACACATGCATATATACACTCATGCATCCATCCATCCAATTTGCACGAGTCAATTTGATAGGAGAGGTCCATACTTTTGTCATATTCCCATTGATTGGTAATGTATGCAGGCTGACCCCTTCTTTAGTTTTATAACTTTTTATAAATGGTATGGTACAACCTGCCACTGTCAGGACCTGTCATCACAGGTCTGACTTTTCTTTGTTTTATATTTCCGGTTATTTTTGTATAAAGTTCCTGAACACTGCCTTCCTCACCTGTCTTTGATTGGCAATCTGGGCACATCTGTTACTGGTTGCCAATTAGGCTATTTTAAAGCCAGCCCTGCCCTTCAGACAGGGCTGGCTTTAAAATTGCTTTATTTCATTGTTTTGCTTAGACGTGCACAACTTTCCCTGTGCTTCGGGTGCACTTCCCTGCTTCAGTATCTACTGGTTTCGGATATAAATACATGTTTACCTACATGCTGTCTGTGCATTTTGGGGTCAGAACTACCGCTACCATGCATTATTAAACCACCTTTAATCTTCTGTAGGTGACGTTAGCATGCTAATGCAAGCCCACCCACATTTTGGAGCTAAAAAGGGACGTTTCTAAATGTGCTGAAACTCGAAAAAAAAAACAAGCCTAAAATCACGACTTTGTCTATTTTGGGGTAATTTTACCTGTAGACATGATTTTTAGGTCCAGATCTATGACACACTGTAAGTTTCAATGTTGTCAGTATCAGAAGGGCACTTTAACTGTTGTGAAAAATATTTTTCCAGGTTGAATTTTTTTTTTTTCTCCCAAAACTAAGTGTGTGTGATTTGATAGTGTGTTAGCAGTCATGGGATATAGAATACTGCTATACGCCACACATCCATTAATAATGTCTTGCCTTTTGGGTGATGGAGTGAAAAGGCATGAAGATAGACAGGTGAGTCAGTTTCAGAAGAAATGGAAAAAAGACATATATGCCATCTGTGAGGGTTTAGCGGGAAGTTGACATGCAATCTACACACGTTTTAGAATATTTATCCACAAAATGCTTTCATAACCTAGAGATATCCCACATGGTATTTAATAAATCACACATTTTGCTCTATGCTGTGTGACAGCAACTTAGTGTGCCACATTTATGTATGTATTCAATATTCATAAACACATGAAATTGAAAGTCAATGGGGAGAAATGATCAAACTGACACCTTTAGTAAGTGCCTGTGCCATCCTGTTCAGTAGGTATGAAAAATGGGATTTCTAATTATATACACAAACACATGATCTAATCCCCACATGAGCATAAAACAATTTTACACATGCATACATTTAATAACATTTTGCATTCATGTTAGCCTTAACTGTTAGTTTTAAAGCTGCCTGTGCATATGAATTTGTTTACCGACGCATGTGCACAGATTGGCTGATAGGTGGAGACCAAATGAGGGTTTGAAGAGTCATTCCACAGTCTGCTGGAGCTACTGAGCAATCCAAAAGGAATTGCTCGCTGTGTTTGTTTGTTGGCTGACACAAAACTGGGACAGATTTCTGACAGAATGGTTTCTCTTTTGAAATGGAGCACATTTTGCTGAATACAGAGTAAACCATTTTTCAGGACTTCTGATGAGAACCACTCAGCAACTATTGAAAACAAGACACATGTACTCGAAGTTGTCTAAATAATATTGTTCTAAAGGTGTATTCTTTTTAGATGTTGTCATGTATTGGTGCATAGAGGTATTAACACAGGTGGCATTTGCTGGTTTGAAAAATATCACATCCCACCCCTATAGAAATTCCTGCAAATACAAAAATATTAGGTAATTCTATACAAAGCAACCTCAATTTCCGAACCCTTCATTTTACAAACCTTTCAATTTATGAACCACGGATTAAATAAAAATATGCTTTGGTCTACGAACCTTGTCTCCGTTTACAAACATTGCATCTACCCATTGTGTGTCTCACAGCGCAGCCATTTAGTGCCCGGCAGCACAGTCATTGTGAGTGGGCTAATAGAACTCTGGTACTCATTCAGTCACTGGACCACAGTGCTGCTCTTATGTCCTGTACTACTTTTTGTGGGTTTTTAGTGTTTTTTAAGCCTTTTACAAACACTTTTCTAGTTGTGCTAGCTCAATATGAGTCTAAAGAAAGCAATGGACAACCAATGCTTGGTTTGAAACATTTAGGAAGTATCCACAAAGTTGTCAATACTGCCTTCCAAACCTCCCCTTCTCTTCAGCTGCACACACAGCAGATTAACCGACAAGGTAAAGTGGATTGTATTTTTTATTCTTAATCATTGTAGCAAACTAAGTGTTTAAATTAAGGAGTTGTGTAATTACAAACTGTGAGAGCACCATGGGGCTAGTGACAGGGTGTGCGTGTCAGCTAGTTATTTTGTTTTAAATTGTTATTAAATAGAAAGTTAATCCAGCGCCTTTTTGTTATGTTTGTTTGAAATATAGTACTGTAAAGTACTTTATGTGTTCAATGTGTACAAACTTTTACTAAAATAAGGACTGTTGTTGAGGCTGAAACCCATTATTCATATTTACATTACTTCTGATGGGGAAATGTGCTTTATTACAGTGGTCCCCAACCTTTTTGTAGCTGGGGACCGGTCAACGCTTGAAAATTTGTCCCACGGAAAGGGGGGGGGGGGGGGGGGGTTAATGTATATATATATATATTTTTTTCATAAAGACATACAATCATTGTTGCGTTGACCAGCATTCCTCCAATGGGGAATTTAAATTGCTAGTCTCTCCCAGATTCTCTTATGGCACATAAGCTGATGTTTATATTTAATCACCAGGCAGAAATTGGTATTTTGTGGTTTATTCTCCAAGCTTAGAGGACAAACGTGAGACCAATCTAGCACACCAGCGTTTCCCAGCCCGGTCCCCTCAAACCCCCGGAAGTCCCGTGATCTTCCCTCTGTCCCTCGCCCCCACTCCCTTTGTTTAGACTACTCCGAGTTATCTCTACTCTGACACATTCCAATCTAGAAGGCCGACACCTTACTATGAGACTCAAAAGAAGGAAGAATACTAGCTATTCTTTATATGACTATAGGAGTTTAGAAAGAAGTAACACTTAAATATGGATATGATTCTGATCTGCTTCCCACACATCCATCGTCATGTCTTTCATAATGATTGTGAACGACAGGCAAAATTCCCCAAAAAAGTTATTGTTCCCATTTAAGTGGTAGTGCTTTTAAGCATTCTCATTTGAGAACTAGTTTGATGTAGAGGATTAAAAGCCTACTGAAATTAAATTTTCTTATTTAAACGGGGATAGCAGGTCCATTCTATGTGATCATTTCGCGATATTGCCATATTTTTGCTGAAAGGATTTAGTAGAGAACATCGACGATAAAGTTTACAACATTTGGTCGCTAATAAAAAAGCCTAGCCTGTACCGGAAGTAGCGTGACGTCACAGGTTGTGGAGCGCCTCACATCTGCACATTGTTTACAATCATGGCCACCAGCAGCGAGAGCGATTCGGACCGAGAAAGCAGCGATTACCCCATTAATTTGAGCGAGGATGAAAGATTCGTGGAGGAGGAAAGTGAGAGTGAAGGATTAGAGGGCAGTGGAAGCGATTCAGATAGGGAAGATGCTGTGAGAAGCGGGTGGGACTTGATATTCAGCTGGGAATGACTAAAACAGTAAATAAACACAAGACATATATATACTCTATTAGCCACAACACAACCAGGCTTATATTTAATATGCCACAAATGAATCTGCATAACAAATACCTCCCCCCTTCCGTCCATATAACCCACCAATACAAATCAAACACCAGCACAACACACTCAATCCCAAAGCCCAAAGTACCGTTCACCTCCGTAAAGTTCATACAGTACATATATTTCCCCAAAGTTACGTACGTGACATGCACATAGCGGCACGCACGTACGAGCAAGCGATCAAATGTTTGGAAGCCAAAGCTGCGTACTCACGATAGCGCGTCTGCTATCCAACTCAAAGTCCTCCTGGTTGTGTTGCTGCAGCCGGCCGCTAATACACCGCTTCCCACCTACAGCTTTCTTCTTTGCTGTCTTCATTGTTCATTAAGCAAATTGCAAAAGATTCACCAACACAGATGTCCAGAATACTGTGGAATTTTGCAATGAAAACAGACGACTTAATAGCTGGCCACCATGCTGTCCCAATATGTCCGCACAATCCGTGACGTCACGCGCAAACGTCATCATACCGAGACGTTTTCAGCAGATTATTTCGCAGGAAATTTAAAATTGCACTTTACTAATCTAACCTGGCCGTATTGGCATGTGTTCTAATGTTAAGATTTCATCATTGATATATAAACTATCAGACTGCGTGGTCAGTAGTAGTGGGTTTCAGTAGGCCTTTAAGGATAGAGGAAAAATATTCTGTTTCTACAAGTGAATAGATTTGAATGAGAACTAAGGAGACATGAGCACTGGCAGGATAATAAAAGGTGAGACGTAGTAGTGAAAGGGGGGATAAGAAAGTGTAGTAGGAAAGCTAATGGCTGGAGTACATTTTTGTCTACATTCTGCCATCCCAGTCCTGACATGAGAAACATCACAGAGCACTTATTAAGCATGACCCCCGTTAATTAGCTTTCAACCTCCATGCTCCGACGTGATTAAGTTACCTCGCTGATGGCACGCATTGGTGGTAGAACTGAAAGATGCTCTAATGGGATCTTGACTTCCCTCGCAGTGGTTTTCTGATATAACTTGGAAATCCATTTATGGCTATTTAGTCATCATACTTTTGAACACTGTTCTCCAAATATAGTATTGCAGGGACAGAAGCAGGCAGGCAGAGCGAATAAGTGAAGGGGGAAGGCAATGAATGCTTCGATGGATGGTTGCACGGATGGGTGAAGGGTGAAAGAGGAAATTACTGCGACATTATGGGTAATTCAGGGGAACTGAGTAAGCAGAGGTGGAGGAGTAGAAGACTGATGAAGGAGTATGGCGGGTTGAAGGATAACATTTCTTACAACCTTAATTATGATGAGCGAGTTTTCACTGTTGGGGCAAGATGCTTTAAAAATAGACTAATGCCTCAAGAAATAGTGCATCATCAATTACAACACATTGTAATTACTCTATATATACTCATGGCAGATATATCTGAAAATATATATCAGAAAATCTGTAGAGACTCCTCCCTCCCCCACCAAGGACTGTTCTCACTGCTGGACTCTCGAAAGAGGTTCCGCAGCTTCCGTAGCAGAACCTCCAGTTTCTGTAACAGCTTCTTCCCTCAGGCCATAAAACTCTTGAACGCATCATAATAATCCCCTCAGTTCCCCCCCAAAACGGATTAACTCGCTGGAATATAAAGACAATATAACATACTTCCGTAAATGTGGATGCATATGCTAAAGTGCAATATATTTATCTGTACAGTAATCTATTTATTTATATCTGCACCTTATTGCTCTTTTATCCTGCACTACAACGAGCTAATGCAACAACATGTTGTTCTTATCTGTACTGTAAAGTTCAAATTTGAATGACAATAAAGTCTAAGTCTAAGACTATATTCTGGCCTAAAAAAGTATATAAAAGTCTGAGATTATGACAACATGGGACACAATTAGTTGAAAGACTATAATATTGGGGAGCTGTACCATACAACTTTACGATATTGTGGTCACATTAGCAGACAGCAAGCAATGACAAAGATGTATCAAAAAGCTATATCACGATAGCAAACTCTTGCAATAGCGATATATTATACGGCATATAAATAATTATAACGAGTTACAAAGGCTCCTAATTTAGCTGCTGTTGTATGCAGTAATATTGTGTCACTTCCAGTTGTATTATTTTCTCAAAACTATTATGAATCTTTTGTAAATTATAAGTTCTAACATTGTTCTGTCTACATCTGGTAAATGTAATAAACACTTCTTACTCAACACTATTCTGTTGTTTGATTGTACGTATTTGGATATCGATCCAATACCAAGTAGTTTCAGTGGCAGCATTAGTATATATATACTGTATGTATATATATATATATATATATATATATATATATATATATATATATATATATATATATATATATATATATATATATATATATATATATATATATATATATACTGTGTATATATATATACTGTAAATATATATATATATATATATATATATATATATATATATATAAAGATATATATATATATATATATATATATATATATATATATATATATATATATATATATATATATATATATATATATATATATATATATATATATATACATATATATATATATTTATAAAATAAAAGTCAATAGGGAAATACTTTAAATATTATTTAATATTGTCGGATTGAAATTGTGATAAAAAAATGTATCATTTAATGATCTTACAAATTTTAAGTATGAATAATGATGGCTAATACTAATGAATAATTGTTTATTGTTTATTGTTTATTGAATGGATCCCCATTAGCTGACGCCAAGGCGACTGCTAGTCTTCCTGGGGTCCATATAGGAGCATACAAAATTTAAATACAAAGAATACATGCATTACCAGACATTATACAATGGAAAAATACAACATAAGATAAAAAGCTAGTTAAAACCAGTATTAAAATTCACGTCATGTGGGCAGCTGCAAAAGGTGTATCTTTAAAGCTGTCTTGAATGACAATTTACTTTGTGAGAGATTAATGTGAGGTGGCAACCCATTCCAGAATGATGTACATCTATACATGACTCTATGTTTGAGGGAATTGGTCCTGGGAGCAGGAAGTGTCAAATAGCCATTGCTGGCATTCCTAGTGTCATGAATATGTGTGTTAGTTGATTTTAAAAACTGTTTGTAAAAGTAATCTGGTGATTGATCTAAAATGATAGTTCGAAACAACATTAGGAGACTACAATGCATCTTTTGTTCAACAGACAACCAGGACAGGCGTGAATGCATATATGAAATATTAGTGCGCAAAGAACATTTAAGTACCAGTCTAGCCGCTCTGTTCTGTACAAATTGCAGTTTGTTCAGGTCAGACTTAGTCGTAGCGGACCATACTATAGGACAGTAATGAAGATGACAGAAAACCAAGGACTGTATCACTTGAGCCATTGTTGAGGATGTCAAGAAGGTGGAGCACTTCCTGACCATGGCTAGACCTCTTCCCATTTTCATTGAAATACCATCAATATGATCGGACCATGACAGTTGACTGTCTAATAGCACACCAAGCAGTTTTGCTTTTTTGACCTGCTTAATAGGTATGTCTGACATTGAAATATGAAGCTGTGGGTCATCAACAAGCATATGCCTGGATCCAAAAAGAATGCTTTTTGTTTTGTCAATATTCACAACAAGTTTACTATCATTTACCCAGAGTGACACTCTCTCCAGGTCCTGATTTAAGTTATTTTGTAGGTCATTTAAGGTAGAGGCAGTACTGTATAGAGTTGTGTCATCTGCATACATAACCATATTGGTGTTTGTTGTAACACAGGGAAGATCATTAGTAAAAATAATAAAAAGTAAAGGACCTAAGCAGCTTCCTTGAGGCACGCCGCAGTAATTGTACTTGCGTTCAGATAGGCTACCATTAAAACACACTCTCTGTGATCTTCCTGATAGATAGCTCAACATCCAAGAAAGTGACATACTATTAAAACCATATTTTCTCAGTTTGGAGATCATTATGTTGTGATCTATGACATCGAATGCTGCACTAAAGTCAATCAGGACAGTACCAACCATCTTCTTGACATCCATTTGTGACAGCCAGTCATCAGTCAGCTGAGCTAAAGCAGTAGATGTTGAGTGACCTTGCCTATAAGCATGCTGGGAACACGACATCAGTTTGTTGTAGGTAAAGTAATCTTGAATTTGTTTGAAAACAACTTTTTCCATCAATTTACTAAGAACAGGAAGTATGCTTATTGGTCTACTGTTTTTACCAGTAAAATCTTTATTTTTGTCCTTGGGTAGAGGGATGACCTTGGCCTCCTTCCAAACCCCAGGACAGACTCCATATCTTAATGATTTATTAAATATATGACAAATCGGAGTTGATACATGGCATGCCGCAATTCTTAACAATTTGCCATCTAACATGTCTGTCCCGGCAGGTTTATCAGATGGCAGTGATAACAACAATTTCTCAATATCAGAACTACCAACTGGTACAAAATCGAACCAGCAGTTTTTACCCTTCATTATGTGATTTTCAATTAATGTGCATGAGGAGGAGCCATCAGAAGGCGTCATATTCACTCTCAGATTTTCCACCTTGTTTGTGAAGTAATTATTAAAATATGTAGCAATTTCCATTGGCTTAGTCAGGTAAGCTCCATCAACTTCTATATACGAATTTGTTTTACATGATGCTGATCTTCCCATTATTTGATTTAAAATTTTCCACAATTGTTTACCATCATGTCTAAAGTCATAGATCTTTGTCTGATAATATACCTTTTTATTACCTCTATTTATTTTAGTTACACGATTTCTTAATTTACGATAGATCATCGCATCAGAAAGTAGACCAGAAGAGTCCGCCAACTTTTTAGCCTGGTTACGTTGCTTCATAAGTGCTTTGAGCTCATTCCCTAACCAGGGGGCGCCATTTGCCTTGACAGTTGTTTTCCTGACAGGAGCATGCTTATCTGCAATCTGCAAAAATAACTTCATGAATGTGCTCAAAGCAGCTTCAGGATCCTCCTCCAGACACACAGTTTCCCAGTTAACATGTTTCACATCATCTATAAATTTTACTTCATTAAAATATTTATAAGACCTTTTATGTATTGTTACACTAGGAGCTTTGGAGAGCTTGGTCTTCCTCCTTATTGCAATTAAGTTGTGGTCCGTAAAGCCAAGAGCTATTGATACTGTTTTAGTGCATTTATCAGGAACATTAGTGAATAGGTGGTCAATGCATTTGGATGACTTTAGCCCATTTCTATTTATAGTTGATCTGGTTGGTAGTGTAATGGTCTGTGTGAGGTTACAGGCATTAGTTACAGCAATAAGTTTCTTTTTCAGCGGGCACATAGCGGACCAATCAATGTTTGTGTCCCCAGTAAAATATATCTCTCTGTTCTCATCACTAGATTTATCCAACATCTTGCATATTAAATCCAGGTATTTTATATCGGCACTAGGTGGTCTATAGCAGCACCCAACCAGTATGGGTTTGGTCTGTGGCAGGTGAACCTGGATCCACAGGGCCTCAATATCAGCCAACATTAAATCATGTCTTACTTTCACAGGAATGTGACTCTGCACATACACAGCTACACCTCCACCATATCTTGTTCTATCATTCCTAAAAATTGTGTATCCGTCTACAGCTAATTCAACATCCTCAAAAGAGGAGTCAAGATGGGTTTCAGATATTGCCATAATGTGTATATCATTAGACTTCATTATCATACATAAATCAGGGATTCTATTTCTTAAGCTACAGATATTCAAGTGAGCTATCAGTAGGCCTTTGCCGGGTAGTTTAAGGTTGTATGAAACCATGTTGAAGAGAGAGAGCGATTGATGACTTATATTGCTTTTTACAATTGACCCTGAAACACAGTAGTGTAGGCCTGCTTTGAGGCATAAAAAGCTGTACAGGTAGACATATATAACACCGCCCAACTAGTACATAGGCATGACATCTGCAACTGCAGCAAAAAACTAACGAATAAAATGGGAAACAATGAGTGGCAGTCATTATGTGTGTGAAAAGTGTCCATGAGTAGACACATGTGGGGTCCTACCTCGCCGCAGATAGTTCCTCAGATATCGAATTTGTCCAAATCACTGATGTCGTTGATGACCATGACTTTCTCCTCTTCTGGGGTGGTACCATTCAGCTTGATAAACACTTTACAGCTGGCAGTCCATGTAGACTGAATTTTGCTTTGCTTCCTCAGGATTCGTGCGCGCCTGGCGATCTCACCATTCCTTTTGGTGAGATGTTCGTTAATGTACACCTCCGTTCCTTTTAATTTGCGACCCTGTTTTAGGATCGCGATCTTGTTCTTTCTGTTGGTGAAGCGAATGATGATCGCTGGTGTCGCTCCTTTGGTTCTCGTAGGCAGGGTGTGACAGGCTTCAATGTCGCTCCTGTCCACGGAGATCCTCCTGCTCCCCATATGATGATGGCTAATACTAATATATATATATATATATATATATATATATATATATATATATATATATATATATATATATATATATATATATATATATATATATATATATATATATATATATATATATATATATATATAAAATAAAAGGCAATAGGGAAACACTTTAAATATTATTTAATATTGTCGGATTGACATTGTGATAAAAAAATGGATCTGGACAAAGAAATGAGTTCTCTGTGTCTTACTTGCTGCTCTCATATCTTTATCTACAGATTCTGTACTTTGTGACTATGGTACCATATTCTGAGACTCGTAACAGAATGATCATGGCCTGATCAAGTAAATAATGTTGTGTTTTTAGTGTGTTCCTGCCTTCTCCTTGCCTGCACCTGTGTTTTTTAGTGATTCGTCCTCGGCGAGGGGCGGACCTTATGGCACACCTGCTCGCAATTAGCTCGCCAGTATTTAGGCTCGTCACCCAAAGCTTGACCTTGCCGGTTAATGTTTCCTGAACCCCGCACGTGCATGTGCCTGCTTCGCCTCGTCAGTCTTGGTATATTGCCTTTTCTTAGTCCTGTTAATCTTAACCTCGTTGTGTTTGTTTCCTAGCCTCCTTGATTTAAAAAGGACTTATGCTGTGCTTAGTGTGCCCTGGCTTTTCCCCCGCCGACCACTGAAGAACATGTTTTGTTAGTATTCATGTGTGCACTTCTGCCCCATCGCCTTTTGTTACCCCTTTTTGGACTAATTAAATTTTTCCTTTTTTGTATTCAACCTTGCCTCCCGTCTCTGCATCCCGGGGTCACACCCTTGATCAATTCATAACAAAATAATATGTACAGTATATATACAGGTACAAGTGTTAAATTCTCTACAAAGGGACATTTGCATCCCTTTGCTAGTTCCTCGCTGTAAGATCAACATTCAGTCCAAAAGACATCACAGGGCTGCGTCTTAATTTGGCTTCAAAGTGACTTCACAAGTTGCATCAAAATAGACAAACTATTTTAAGAACACTGATGTGGAACACTGCAGCCATCCCACCAAATGAACAAGCTTCAGTGTGGATTTATTTACATTTGGGTTTTTATTTGACTTACATTAGTTTATTATTGTATGAAAATGATAGAACGCAAAAGACTGGTATTGTAAACAGGTTAAATACTTACATTTCGTAACCTTTGGTACTTTAACTTAACTTAATATACTTGGTTTTAGGATAAACTGCATATTTACATGGTATAGTGACGCAATTTATTGTAAGAAATGGGATAAATGTCCTTTCATTGGAATGGTGAGATTTGTATATCAAAGTATCACATTTTTCGGACCATAGGGCAAACTTAAAAACCTTTCATTTTCTTAAAACTCGACAGTGCACTTTATAACCCGGTGCGCCTAATGTACAGAATAATTTTGGGTGTGTTTACCGACCTCAAAGCTATTTTATTTGGTACATGGTGAAATAAGTGTGGCAGTCACACATAAGAGATACGTGTAGACTGCAATATGACTCAAGTAAACAACACCAAAATGTTCCATTGAAAATATAGAACATTACACAGAGCGCTCAACGATCTATCAAAATGTTTTAGTACGACTTTGGTAAGCTATGAAGCCGAACCGCTTGATGGATTGTTCTGTGCTTCAACATACGAGTATTATTATTATAGTATAAGGTAAGACATATTATCTGTCATTTTGTTTCGCAATATAATGCAAAAGCAACTTTTCTTACCTTCTGGTACCTGCTGATCTGTATTTGGGATCTGCATAAGTCCTGAAAATTAGCGCGCCTCCGCCTTTGTAGTCTGCTCCGTAGTCGATAAGTTTCTTCTTTTTTTCTATCTTCTTGTTATGGGACATTCATCCTCCGCTGTTGCCATTTCTAATATAAAGTAGTGTAAAGTTCTTACTTATATCTGTCAGTAAACTTGCTATGAAAACGCTAAAACATACCGGTATAGTGAGTTTACATTATTCACCCAAGAAACTTTAGTTATTAAGAGTTTCGGTCGGACGGTTTTTCACGGACACATTTCCGGCGTTGTAATTGCACTAGTGAGCCACAGATGAGGAGATGCTGCTCCGTTATTGATTTAAGTAAAGTCTGAATGTCATTAAAACAGTTATCGCCATCTTTTGACACTTCTTCAACTCCCGTCCTTGCACGCTACACCGCTACAACAAAGGTGACAGAGAAAAGACGCTGCCGAAGGTGAGCCACGTAAATAAGACCGCCCACAAAACGGTGCATCCTGAAGCGACTGTCGGAAAGCGATTTGAAGATTATCTGTAAAACATAATCTATGCAACATTTTGACCAGAGAACCACAATTACATGTTATGTAGACCACAAGGAATGGTTTTCAATTTAGAAAAAATAATATGACCTCTTTAATGCGCCTTATAATCCGGTGTGCCTTTTGTATGAAAATAGACCTGACTAGACCCGCTCATCGGCAGTGCGCCTTATAATCCGGTGCACCCTATGGTCCGGAAAATTTTTGATTTTGCTCTTCATCAGTTTTCTTATCGATTCCTATTTGGAAAAAAAGACAACAAAACGGTGAATTAGCGTCAGTCTTCTTCTGTCCTGGTGAGAGGCATGATTTATGATCTACAATAAGCTTCAAAGAAGCAGGGAAGCAAGGAAACAGCTGACCACTCAATAATGTAAGCATAGGGAAACACGGTAGTGATCGTGGCGCCGCTATAAATAGTTTGTCTGCGTTAGCGCTTATAATAACAATATCACCAATACTTGGTTAATATTAAAATCACGAAATGTACGTGGAGTATTGTTGCCGTTTTTATGGGCGGAATAGACAAGCTCCCATTGGCTCTGCTGTATGCAAAGTCTTAGTTACGTTTATTTACGAGTTAGAATGCATCATTAAAAAAATCCATCCGTCGTCATGTCTTTCATCATGATTGTGAACGATAGGCAACAAAAGTGCAGTTCCCCTTTAAAAGGCACATTTCTAGCATAAAAAATATTTTTTGTTAAAAAATAAATAGAAGAAATAAATATTATTCTGCAGAACAAAATAAAACATGTGGAAATTAAACAAGAATATAACATTTAGTAACATGTGATATTAACTCATTACATGCAGTGAGATATGTCGAGCCTTTATTATTATTTTGATAATTATGGCTTACAGCTTATGAAATCCTTGAATTGAAAATCTCAGAAAATGTGGGGTTTGAAAAACTGTAAGGCATGATCATCAACATCATAAATAAAGGCTTGACATATCTCACTTTGTATGTAATGAGTTCATACCACATATTAGTTTCATATTTTAAGTTGAACTACTGACATGAATGAACTTTTGCACGAAATAGTGATTTTTTTGGAGTTTGACCTGTATAATAGAAATGACAGAGAAAATCTGGTTGGAGGAAAACATGCAGTTTTTCTCTAACTACAATTGAACATTCACCTACCGAAAATAAGGAGTGTGTACTGTGGCAAAAGGTTGCAAGCTTTTGACCACAAACTTTGTCACTGCTCATCTAGCGGCAGACATGAACTGGAGCGAGTACTTACTGCTCGCCTTTGAACTAGTAAGAATCTCGTCATTCTCATCTAAATGAGAAGGCATTAATTTCAATTTAACAAATTATTTGACATGATAGGCAGTGTTAGTACCTGTAGTATTTACATGACGTAATATCGTATTAGTTAGATTAGAGATCGGAGTGGTTAAAAAATGCAACATTTATTTATAATTATTGCATGCTGTGTGGTCAAATGTTCAGCATATTGCTCGTATGTCCTCCTGTTGATGAATGAAGTTTAGGGAATCATTTGAAAAAATGGCAAGCAATTCCAAGGAAGTGATACACTAGGAACCGGTTCTTAAAACAAATCGTTTTTTGATTCCCATCCCTATGTGCCATACTTGCCATATTTGTTTGCTGCAAATAGAATGCCATATTTTGTCACTTTATTTGCAAATAGAATGCCATATTTTGTCGTTTTATTTGCAGAAATTACAAAAAGGACTGTTTCATGCAGTATATAAAACCGATAGTGCTTTTTTAGAGTACATTCTTCAGTTACAGTTAAAGTTAAAGTACCGATGATAGTCACACACACACTAAGTGTGGTGAAATTATCATCTGCATTCGACCCATCCCCTTGTTCCACACCCTCGGAGGTGAGGGGAGCAGTGAGCAGCAGCGGTGGCCGCGGTCGGGAATCATTTTAGTGATTTAAACCCCAATTCCAACCATTGATGCTGAGTGCCAAGCAGGGAGGTAATGGGTCCCATTTTTATAGTCTTTGGTATGACTCAGCCGGGGATGGAACTCACGACCTACCGATCTCAGGGCGGACACTCTAACCACAAGGCCACTGAGCAGGTTGTGTATTCAGTGTGTCTGTGTGTAACTGTGTCCTGGTATCTCTCTAAGGACGGGTACCAAGTTCAATACTTTTACAGTTACCGACTTAATTCCGTCGAATCTACATCAAATCGAACAGTACCATGTTTTGATACCTTTGTTGCACGTGAAGTCACGTTCGGTTGCAGACTCGGCACCGGCCTAAGCACTTTGCAGGCAAACAGCCGTATTTGTAGCAGACTGCTGCTAGATAATACTATAATTTTCCATACCAACAAAGCAATTAAAGTACGCCTGATAGAAAGCATTCAAAAGTAAGGCTCCACTTTTTAAAATGTGCTAGTTCGATGCTTATGTTCAATGTTGGCTATGCAATATACATGCAACTGATTAGCATTAGCGATTTTGCAAATTTGGTAAAACTACAACTAAGACGCACGTTACAATTAACTAGTGTGTAATAAGTAATGACACTTACAGTATAAACATTCAACTTCATGGCAATGGAATACTTCCTGACTATGGCAACACACTGAGGACAAACTAAAACATTTGAGAAAACAAGCTATAACAACTGGACAATTATCATTATCAGTGCACTGGTAATTGAAAATCTAATTAAATAGATTTATTTATTAAATAAAATAATATTTATTACCACATGAACACACACAAACATACCGAACATTGGTACCATGGAGTACTGGTATTGATTCCCAAGTACCGAGAATTGGTACCAGATTGGTTCAAATGTCAAAGATACCCATTTACATCGACCTTTCTCTGCTGTGTTTGGCAGTGAAGTTCTCAAGTTGCTAAGCAAACAGCATAGAGCAGTTTTCCAGCCATGTTCACATACAAAATATTAAAGGATTCGGCAGCCACTTAGATACATTTTGTACATTAAAGATGCTAAAAGCAATTGGTCAATGTATGCTAAGATATGAATTACTTTTATTTGTACAATATGACGAAGACCAATGAAAAACAAGCCGTATCGGGCTGCACTTTGGACACCTATGGCATCAGGCATGATTGCCATAGGCCCATTTTCTGGGCTACACAAAATCTGCCCATCAAAATCCGACCCCCGATTAGAAAGAATCCATGTGCAGTACCAGCCAAGTTTTGGTCAAATTAAATCAACACAACGTGACTCTGTCTAGTTTTTTCGACTAGTACTGCATGTTGCTGCACCAGCTAGCGAGAATCCACATTTCATTTGACTTGTAAAGATTTATATAGAATCACATAAAATGTTTACCATCGGTGCGCTTTGTCATGACTTTCACGGGTGTTGACTTATCTGATGTTTTTATTTGTAAGAGGTTGTGTTTTTGATTAAAATGTACCATTCCTATTTCATCTTTGACAGTAAATTATATTTTAGTGCAATAAAAAAAAACCTTAACTGACCTCAAAATCTCTCACTTTTTTCTGGTTTTAAGCAAACTATGATTACAAATCAGTATTGTTGCCTTTGTTAGGTTACTAGCAGTGGCGTGCAGTGAGGTTCATGGCTGGTGAGGCACTGACTTCATCACAGTCAGATTTACAAACATATGAACCCTAAAGAGTATCTTATTCACCATTTGATTGGCAGCAGTTAACGGGTTATGTTTAAAAGCTCATACCAGCATTCTTCCCTGCTTGGCACTCAGCATCAAGGGTTGGAATTGGGGGTTAAATCACCAAAGATTATTCCCAGGGACGAAAAAAAAATAAACGATTTTTCAAAAATATCAACTGCTCATATGGTTGAACTTGAAATGGTCACAACATAAGTACTTAGGGCATTGTTATTGATGAGAACTTGTCCTTTAAATCACACATAGAAAAACTTGTGTCTAAACTTAACATTAAATTGTTTTTTTCTTTAGACATGTCTTGTTTTTCCTTACAAGTTAGGAAACTTTTGATCCTGACCACTTTCATGCCATTGCTACATTATAGAGACTTGCTTTTTATGAATGCACTTGACACTTATCTGAAAAAACTGGATACTGTTTATCACTGTGCCTTATGTTTTCTTACTGGTTGTGGAAACCTTGTCCACCATCACACTTTGTTTGCAACAACAAACTGTCCATCCTTGTCAGTCCGCATATATATTTTTTTATATATATATAAATCACTTCATGATCTGGTTCCCACCAATTGCTTGTATTCTGTGAAGTGACTTCATCCCGGAAGTGAAAGACAGTGGTGGTCAACCAAGCCAAGATGGCTGTTGTACAGCAAGCAGTGCTATCTGAGTATGCAAAGGGCCTAGATCTTTCTGCAAAAAGCAGATACAAGTAAAAAATCAAACTGTAATGGAATAGATCCATATAGTTAAAAAAAAAAAAAACTTGTCGAGTGATATCAAGGATTATTCGTCGGTTGCCTTCCCAGATATATCGAACTATGATACTGTCTGGTGCTCCAGAAATCATTTGACACAAAAAACAGATGAAAACTTGGAAAAGTATGGAGGTTTACAACTTTTTTGTATGTGACTGGGTCAAGGAAATTGGTATCAAGACTTTCCCGGATAAATATGCATCGTTTTTACTCGGGTAAGACTGCATTTCATGATTTATTTTTGTGTCTACTGCCTTGTTTGTTGTTGTTGTTGTTGTTGTTGTTGTTGTTGTTGCACGCGTTGTACAACAGTACGCATGTTTTTCCCGTCTTTATCTAAACATAACTATAGAGCAACATTGTGTATGTGCTGAAAACTTCATTTATGATTGCGGTCTTTGGTAAAAGCTTAACTCTTTTATGTTTTGCTTACATTTTGCTGTCTTTTACTTAGACTTGCCGAGTTGGTGCTTTTTGAAACACTCGTAGCAAAACTTCAGTTCCGTTCAGTTTCAGTTTATTTGGAACATGCATACGATACAATGTAATGCATCACACATTTCCAGTTGTTTCATTACAGCACGTCCGAAAAGGAGTAGGAAGAAGCAGAGCTTATTTAATCCTACCCCTTTTCATACCATAGCAATTGTATCCAATTTCCTTGTTCTCTGTAACAGAACAGTGACCAAATAAATAATAAATAAATAATGTACCATAGTAAGCAAACAAATATTATATACATAAATAATATTTGTCTTAATAAAAAAAAAAGGTTAATCATAATTCTTGTTCTGTGTACTTTGTGAACACTTGTAGTTCAAACAGTCTCTTAAACTGAATCATATTGGTGCTTTGTTTGATTTCTTTGGTTAATCCATTCCATAATTGAATTCCACATACAGATATGCTAAAGGTTTTAAGTGTTGTACGAGCATACAAATGTTTTAAATTAGATTTTAATTTAAAGTTATATTTCTCCTCTTTTGTTGAGAATAATTGTTGTACATTCTTGGGTAGCAGGTTATAGTTTGCTTTGTACATAATTTTAGCTGTTTGCAAATGCACCAAATCGTTGAATTTCAATAGTTGTGATTTAATAAATAAATGGTTTGTATGTTCTCTATATCCAACATTATGTGCTTAAGAAATACAAATAATATCAAAATGATACTTAAAAGGGAAACACTAAACGTTTGTGTTGTTGTTATATGTATTTATGAAAACTTTTGCTTCCCTCTTGGCCAGGTCACTCTTGTAAAATAGATTTTAATCTCAATGATTTTTTACTTGGTGAAATAAAGGATATTGATTGACATGCTTTTATGTCTCCAAAATATCAGAAGAAGTCGCTATATATGTCGCTAGTTGCTTTTCAGAAACAAAGGTGTTAAGAAGAGTTGGAAAGTTGTCGGATTTAGCCAGAAAGTTGCATGGTTGGCAGCACTGGATGGTGTGCTTGGGCCCATCCTGTCATGGCGCATGCGCAATCCCGCATGTCATCTGCGGCAAGCTCTGTCGGCACCTCCGCTAGAAGCGCGCCGGGAAACGCCCCTGCTCGTTCTGCGCGCATCGCGACCACGCGCCAGCAAGGCTGCAGGCAATCTTCAATCTGCGCACCTGGGTCTGATGAGGGCGGGCAGCATAAAGACAAGCGGACCCGAAGATCCAGTGCCGGAACGTAGTTCACTCTCGTAGTAAGCATCCCGTCTCTGGCTTCCCTGTTCCTGTGTCTTATGTCCTTTGTGTTTCCCGCAGTGCTTCATCTGTCTCCTGTGATCGAGCTATGGGCCTCGGCTTCCCACTGGATTCCGGATTGCCTCCCTCAATCCTCGACCCCTGCTTGGACACGGATCTCGTTGCTTCTCTCCAGCCCCCGACCGCTTGCCTGCCCACGGACTGCCTTCTCGCCTCGCCCCTTTGGTCTGACGAAGGATTCATCCAACACGCACATACAACAAACTCTGGTAACATTCACATGGTTAATTCTACACATCGTCTAGCACCTGTCACTTAGAGTAGCATACACATCCCACCTAATCATCAAGTTCCTGCCGTGGTGTCATGTCCTTCCCCCGCCGTACGTAACACATCCCAAGTGCACAGTCGCTAGGGATGACAGGGGGCTTCGTCGGGTTCCCCATCTCAGAACATCTTCCCTACACACGATTCGACAGCGAGGTTGATAGTCCAATCGACCTCCCGAGTATCGAATTGTCAAAAAGTGGACTATTCAAGACACCCCTAGTCACGAGTACAGGTATAATGGAAATGTGTCCATGCATATCTCAATCCCACTTCAGTTTTTGTGCCCCAACAGTTTATGGACATCATCTTCAGTATCCGCACTTCAACTTTCCCCCTTTGCCTAATAGCTAATGAGCTCATATCACATTATGGTCTCACTTGGGGACATCTGAGGACTGCAGCATGAATGAAAAACGTAATTAGAACTTCTGCGTGTGTGATAGCGGGCTGTCTTTTAAAATATGCACATTCATTTTCTACCCCAACCAGGCATCTAATTTAAGAGCAATAAAATGTAAATTTGTGCAGTGGAAAGGAGGTTAGCCGCTTGTAGCTATACTTT
Source organism: Entelurus aequoreus (assembly GCF_033978785.1). Taxonomy (NCBI): domain Eukaryota; kingdom Metazoa; phylum Chordata; class Actinopteri; order Syngnathiformes; family Syngnathidae; genus Entelurus; species Entelurus aequoreus. The sequence continues at coordinate 51,922,763 of NC_084743.1, read as the reverse complement.
GTGTGGCCAATGAACATGTAATGTGTAACTTAATGAGACCAGCCACAAAAAACTGTCTCGGAGGCTTTTTTAAAGTTTTTTTGAGAGCTTTCGTTTCTACATTTTTTAGCAAACGATAGCTGGGTTGCCATTATTTGACCAAGAGGCACTTCCGGTCTACTGTCCCATTAAGCCACTGTTTATTTACCTGCATCAGTGAAGATTTGGGCACACTTGAAAGGTTTAGATGCAAATATGTAAGCGAGGGGTGTCGAACCTACGGCCCGCGGGCCTGTTTTGAACAGGTTTAATCCGGCCCGCGTGATGAGTTTGCCAAGTATTAAAATGAGCATGAAAAACATTTTTAAAATGGGATGGAGTTGATTTATACACTCTTAATGAAAATAGTTTTTCAAAGATTTCAACCATTCATCATCACCAATATGTTATTGCTCGCTACGATTGCGCTTCATTTGACACTCACACGTATTTAGAGAAGAAAAGATTGGAGGTACATCACGTCTTTACAAATCGAAAAACATTTATTCGTGCATCGTTAAGTAACGTATTTGATTGACATAACGAGAACCGTGCAGCTGTGAACGTGACGCTGAAGAGAAAAAATATAAGTTTGTTTGCAGTTGATTTCCTGCTACAAATATTAGTCTCATCTACATTTCATGTCTGCAGTTGTTTTTATGGTGTGAAGTTCATATTTTGTCTCATTATTTGGCTATGGATGTCCCTGTTGTTCAGCAATGTTTGCTAGCGATACCAAGATTCAGTATAGACCAGGGGTCCCCAAACTTTTTGACTCCGGGGCCGCATTTGGGTAAAACAATTTGGCTGGGGGCCGCACTATATATATATATATATATATATATATATATATATATATATATATATATATATATATATATATATATATATATATATATACAGTATATATATATATATATATATGTGTATATATATATATATATATATATATATATATATATATATATATATATATATGTATATATATATATATATATACATATGTGTATATATATATATATATATATATATATATATATATATATTATATGTAAATGTGTGCGTGCGTGTGTGTGCGTGTATATGTATATGTAAATGTGTATATATGTATATGTATATGTAAATGTGTATATATGTGTGTGTGTCAGAGGTGTGGACTCGAGTCACATGACTTGGACTCGAGTCAGACTCGAGTCATGAATTTGATGACTTTAGACTCGACTTGACAAAATGTAAAGAGACTTGCAATTCGACTTAGACTTTAACATCAATGACTTGTGACTTCACTTGGACTTGAGCCTTTTGACTTGACATGACTTGCTACTTTCCCCAAAACCTAAAGCTTAAAAAGTTATTTGGGAGCGCTCCGTAGCTTTCATTTTGTACGTGTCTGTCTATCTATCAGCGTGTGTGTTGCCTGTCAGCGTGTGTGCTCTCAGTACAACAGCCAATCAAATTAGATCTACATTGTTTTCATCCCACAGCATTCATCCAATCAAATTGCAGGACAACCAATGAACAAGAGTTGTCAAACAACGCGCCAGTGAGAAAGATTTATACCAAAGTTGGTTTTGCTCGGGTATAAAAACTACGACTTGGTCAACAAAAAACGAATTGCCGTATGCAAATCACGCAGTTCGAATATTACAGACGGAGACGCAACAACTTCCAACTTTGTTCGACATTTGAAGTTGCACAAAGAAGGGTAAGTTTTGAATGTAAGCTAACGTTTATTGGCTAAGTAACATGACTTTTATTTGCTGTGTAGTTAAATCAGTGAGGCTGCAAACTCACTGCTAACGTTATAACCATAGACATCTTATAAGTAGACGCAGCATGAAGCGCTACTGCCTACAGGCGCAGACGAGACGCGGGGCCGCCATCTTGGAGTGGTGATCCGCTCCACTCAGTGCAATTCATTTGGCAGGAGCAATGAACTGTCAGCGCATTTAATTCATTTTACCTCACTGAATACCACTCATTTTCACGCGCTTTTTTGTCATACGTGTAGCTATGATAACGGAAACATGTTTTATTATTCATGGTTTGCTTAACAGTAATAAAATATTCTTATATGCTATAAGTGACCAGACGTCCGAGATCAAAACTGGGAATATAAACCCAGAGAAGAGGGAGAAAAAGGGTCAGCTATTTTTAAGTTGAAGAAACAATATGATTAGGTTATATATACATGCGTATATCCTACATAAACAATGTATGAATACATTAGATATCTATATATCTTATAGACTGTATCTCTGTTGCTGCAGCAACAGAGAGTTTATTCTGTCTTGACACTTTGTATTGATATTTTGTATTACATTCTTCCCTTAAATGATCATGTTTACAGTGATTGTTATATATGTATTTTTTATGTATGTCGCTTTGGTTAAAAGCGTCTGCCAAATACTTAAACATATATAAACACCAGAAAGTCTTTATACCAGCTAAAACCACCAATCTGTTTCACTGGATTCAGAATAAAACCAAATGCTGCCTTACCCAACAATGTTAGTATTTGAATATTGTTACTTGAAGACTTATTCCTGGTTACAATTATACTGTTAAGAAAGTATTGTCTTATATTTTGCCTAAAATGAGAATGCATCATAATCGGTGGCGGCTGGTGAATTTTGTTTTAGGTGGGGCTGAAAGTTTGTAAACCAAACCCCTGTAGGGGCGTCATCCTCCCCCAGAAGATTTCTTTGTGATTTTCACATACAAATATTGAAGATCTTTGCTCCTTCTCAACTCTGTGGTAATGTTATTTTCATAAAATACAACCAGTAGTACATTAATGTTAAATCTTACTTGTGAAAAGTAATCCCCCGATTCCTATTTTCAACAGTCCGCTCATTTGAGCAGGAAAACGCTGAACACCAGCCCGGCATCTTTGTTTTCTACCTGTCAACTGTCAGTTTAGGCTGCTCGCCGGCTCCTCATCACCACTTCAAGATGCAAATTGCTCGCGTCACAGCAACCAATGCTGCGTCTACTTATAAGATGTCTATGGTTATAACGTCATTGCAAACACGGCAATCTGTTGCGTCCACTGCAGTTCGCTACCTTATTCATACTTTTTGTCAAGTGATTTTTTTTAAGCAGGGTTGCATGAGGTACCTACACATAACATTACGTTAGTCAATGTATCAACCACAGTAACGTAACGTTAGACGGCGGTCAGCAGCACCGCGTATTTTAGCCACCTACAAAAAGACAAACATAGTCAAATAAAGGTCAGTTAAAATGTATACTATATTAAAAATATGTGTACATATTGCATAGGGCCCTGACATCTAAAAAGTACAACTCTGTTCATTGTTATGTTCATGTATTTGTTATGTTTTTCATGTGTACGCACACATCAACACACATACAGTACGAGATGAGATCAATGAGATAAGGTAAGAACAGAATAGAAACTGCTGTGGAACTAGTTACAATGCAATATGCCACGGAAATACAATGTTAACACTTTTGTACAAATAAGTACAGTTGCACTTGTTTTTGCAAATGTGTTTATTCTGTAAAGGAATGAGTTAAATGTTTAAAATTGTTTACACTATTAAAATGACTGGTTAATAGTGCTATTATGAATTGCAATGTCAGTACTATTTTTTTTTCCTGCAATTTCAAATGCACTTGTTTTAATAAATAAATACAACGTTTTAAAAGCATACACAATCTGTGTAAAAATATTAGTCTGTGGTTAAAAGGACTTGAAAGGACTCGAAACTCAAAATGCAGGACTTGTGACTTGACTTGAGACTTTCCAGTCTTGACTTTGGACTTGACTCGGGACTTGCCTGTCTTGACTCGGGACTTGACTCGAGACTTGAGGGCAAAGACTTGAGACTTACTTGTGACTTGCAAAGCAATGACTTGGTCCCACCTCTGGTGTGTGTGTGTATATGTGTATAAGTCTATGTATATGTATATGTCCATGTATGTATATGTGTATATATGTATATATATATATATATATATATATATATATATATATATATATATATATATATATATATATATATATATATATATATATATATATATATTTTATATAAATATATATATATATATATATATATATATATATACACACACACATATAGACACATATATATATATATATATATATATATATATATATATATATATATATATATATATATATATATACACACATATAGACACATACATATATATATATATATATGTCCATATGTGTGTGTATATATATATATATACATATATATATATATATATATATATATATATATATATATATATATATATATATATATATATATATATATATATATATATATATATATATATATATATATATATATATATATATATATATATATATATATATATATGTCTATATGTGTGTGTGTATATATATATATATATATATATATGTCTATATGTGTGTGTATATATATATATATATATATATATATATATATATATATATATATATATATATATATATATATATATATGTCTATATGTGTGTGTGTATATATATATATATATATATGTCTATATGTGTGTGTATATATATATATATATATATATATATATATATATATATATATATATATATATATATATATATATATATACACACACATATAGACATATATATATATATATATATATACACACACACATATAGACATATATATATATATATATATATATATATATATATATATATATATATATATATATATATATATATATATATATATATATATATATATATATATATATATATATATATATATATACACACACATATGGACATATATATATATATATATATATATATATATACACACACATATGGACATATATATATATATATATATATATGTATGTGTCTATATGTGTGTATATATATATATATATATATATATATATATATATATATATATATATATATATATATATATATATATATATATGTGTCTATATGTGTGTGTGTATATATATATATATATATATATATATATATATATATATATATATTTATATAAAATGTATTCATACATATATTCCTCGCGCACTAATTGACTTAAAGAGCGCACTTGCTGCATGTCACGTTATCGATGGTAAAATGCATTTTTAGACCATATGATTTGCCTGAGTGGCTAGGAGACGGTAGAAAAAGGACTAGTAAGCACAAATAATATACTCAGGCTTTTGAGTTTTTACAAGCTGCTTTTGATGTCATCCAGGCTCGCTTATTTGATCTTAAATTGGTTTTAAATACAGATAAAAGCAAGGTAATGGTTTTCTCTCATTCAAGGGTGCTACTGGAAAATATTCCAAATATTGTAACATCAAATGGAAACCCTATAGAGCAGGTCTTAAATTACAAGTACTTGGGTTTTACTCTTGATCAGGAGCTTTCATTTAAAGCCCATATTAACAACTTGGTCTCTAAGCTTAGGGTAAAGCTTGCTTTCTTTTTTAGAAATAAAAACTGCTTCTCTCTTAAAGTCAGAAAGAAATTGGTGACAGCGACTATCTTGCCTGTAATTGATTATGGAGACGTGCTTTATTTTAGTGCTTCATCTAAATGCCTCCAGTCCTTGGACACTGTTTTTCATTCAGCACTAAGATTTGTTACTGGCTGTCGTAGTCTCACCCACCATTGTCAACTGTATATGAAGTCAGACTTATCTTCATTGAGTGCACGCAGATACACACATTGGCTGACTATCATTTATAAGGCTCTTTTAGGTTTAATACCTCCATACTTGTGTACTCTGTTGCAAAGAAAAAGCAGCTCTTACGCATTACGTTCTAACAATTTGTATGCTTTAACTGTTCCTCATGTACGGACTGAATTTGGCAAAAGAGCTTTTGGCATTGCTGCCCCTATGGCATGGAATGCATTGCAGACGAAACTTAAACTTACAGAACCACTTCCATTTGGAGCCTTCCGTTCTGTCCTGAGGGACAAACAGCGAGAGACGTTTGCACAGTGCCTGTGTTTTTAAAGATGTAAATCTCTGTTGTTTTACAGTTCTCTTATGTATTTTAAAATGTATGTCTTAATGTATTATTTTTGAAACTGCTCTGTGACATGTGCTGTTGACATCTTGGCCAGGTCACCCTTGTGAAAGAGATCTTGATCTCAATGGGTTTTCTTATCTGGTTAAATAAAGGTTCTAAAATGTAAAAAAAAATAATAATACAAAATTTAAAAATAAAAAAAAAAACTTTTTTTTTTTTAACTTGCGGTTTCCCGCGGGCCGGATTTTGGACGCTGGGGGGCCGTATCCGGCCCGCGGGCCGTAGTTTGGGGACCCCTGGTATACACTGTTGAGCCTACAAGAGATGTATTCATCTTGTTTATTAATACTATTAAGGATATTTTCTTGATGCTAACAAACATCACAACATATGGTGGTCATCCGTGTCAAATAAAGCACATGGCGTTTCCTGCACAACAACACAGAATGACAAATCCTAACACTTTTTATCCAAATGAGAATCGATAAATGAACCGATAAAGAACTGAGTCGTTGGGCAGAATCGAAAGTGGAATCAGAACCGGAAAATTCATATCAATCAATCAGTCAAAGTTTACTTATATAGCCCTAAATCACAAGTGTCTCAAAGGGCTGCACAAGCCACAACGACATCCTCGGCTCAGATCTCACATCAGGGCACGAAAAAACTCAAACGAATGGGATGACAATACCCATCTCTACCTTTTGGGGGTGTTTCTTTCTGTAATTATAATTAATTATGACTATTATTAATTATAATTATTTAAAACAGTACATTAATTTAAAAATGAGCTCTGAGCATATGCTTCTACGGTCATCGACTGTCTACTTTTAAGTCTGTGGTATATAAGGAGTAAAACAACACCGTAATTGAGTTCCAATTTTTTCTTTAAATCCTGTGCTTTTTCAGGTGAATGCTACAAGGGACATTTAAAACTTTGATAACAAACTCGTAAAATCACGAGTTGATTCAATGTTATTGAGACAATAAACCTCAACTTTTGCAGCAACTTTCTGAAAAAGCTGCCGCAAATTCAGGCTGCGACAATCCCGCCCCCAAAAAGCACAAAAAAATATCCTGGGGGACTGATTAATAACATGAGCGAGGCTGATCGTGCACACTGGGACATCATAATAGGAAAAACAAATGCTTTCATGAACATGATTAACCATATGTGTGCTGCAATACCATATCAGAATACCCCGTGAGACACACATCTATAAAGCATTTACTTTTGATGTCATATTGCAATCCAGCTCTAATTTGCAAATTAGACCTAATAAGACCACTCAGGATTTTGAAGTTGCAATCGCACCACTTTATGCGAATTTAACCAATCCCTAAGAATTAAGCGTAATGTTGCAATTTTGTCTAATCCCCACTACTACCCCGCAGATTTTACCTGTTCAGTGGCCTAGTGTCCGCCCTGAGATCGGTAGGTTGTGAGTTCAAACCCCGGCCAACTCATACCAAAGACTATAAAAATGGGACCCATTACCACCCTGCTTGACACTCAGCATCAAGGGTTGGAATTGGGGGTTTGAATCACCAAAAATTATTCCTGGGCATGGCCACCGCTGCTGCTCACTGCTCCCCTCACCTCCCAGGGGGTGATCAAGGGTGATGGGTCAAATGCAGAGAATAATTTCGCCACACCTAGTGTGTGTGTGACAATCATTGGTAATTTAACTTTTTTATTTTGACTGACCGTTGTCCTTTTGGCCAAATCAATTCAAAGATCTTAAAGGCATACTTCAGCGATAGTAGAGCGTTGCACAACAGTACAGTGAAATTGGCTTCACTGCAAGTTACTTCAGCTTAGGCCCCTTCTACACTAAGGTTATCCAGGGTAAATCCCACCTAACCTTATCCTTGTCCACACAGCGGTTGTTTAAGAATGCCCCCCCCCCCCCCCCCCCCTTCGGCCGCCGGCGCAACGCGACATAGTACGCATGGGCGGAAAATGCGCACGTCATAGTCACCTCCAGTGTTGCTTTGTGTGCAAGTTCTTAAATTAAATGTATCTTATCTGAACAATATCCAGTGTTGTGGTATTTCAATTAACTGGAATCCAGTGTGCTATTGTAGTGAATCACACCTGAGCCATCATAAATTAATCAAATCTTTAATGGACACGTGAAAGTGAACAATGTGATAAAGAACATTTTACATCAATCAATCTAGGGATCTAGATATCTGGTTAGGACACTCCTCACTCTTTTGCCTTTCATTGTTGGTGACTTTATATACTCTTGACCTAGACGTTGAGTCCATGACATACATGACGGACAATAACTGATACAGTCTGCTTTGCCAGTCCAAAAACATTCAATGTTTTCCGTAGTTGTCAGAATAATTTTATCTAAGTTATCACAAAACTTTGTGTTACATTGAGTTCAGCTCGCCCTGCGAGAGGACAAAAGCTGTCTTTGATCCTACCAAGCAAAAGGCTTGCAAAACTCCACTGTGTAGGATGGGGAGCGACATGAGGGTGTCGGTTTCTTTGATGTATTGTAATCCACAGGAAGATTTTGTCTGTACCCGAGATCTACAAAGTGGAGAGGAGGCAGGGCCTGACCTTCCTCCAGGCACCTTTTCTTTGAACTGTTTTTTACGAACTTTTCTTTGAACTGTTTTGTAACCAAAAGTGATGGCTGTTTACAACCCCCCTCACTTAGAAACAGCTGTTGCCATGTAATCAGGGAAAGTCCAAATAAAAGAGGAGGCGTACAATCTTTCGTCAGAGCGTGGGACGACACTGTACAAGGGTACAATGTCTACGCGTTTCTCCTCAATTGAGCTAAATTGAATTCTGTTTCTGTTTAATTCCTTCCTTCTTGTCTTGTTTAATAGATAGTCATCAGTCTTTGAATCTGACAGCAGTCTTCCCTCGACGGCCAGGTAGCACAAAGCACACGCTACCTTTTTTATCACATCCATGGGAGCCCGCATTCTCGTTGTCTCTCCTTCGACAAATGGACAAAGTTTTTTGGTATGTAGAATCACAGCTGACCTGGACATTCGAAAGTTCTCTTGTCGTCTGAGAAATAGCTGCAATCGCTTTCTCTTAAGGTATTCATGTGTGATTTCCACAAGCGTCAGTACATGTAGAGGAAGGAGAGACACGGGCACGTCTGGATGACTCGCCTCCATCTTTCTAGTTTTTACCTCCGAGTGGAAACAGGTTGTTATGAAGCTGGCTGTGGCGCGTTGTTTCCGACGTCACTTCCTCTCCGAACTCAGTTTGTAAACGATTGATGAGTCCATACAAAGATAAGAGCCGGAGATTGAAGAAATACACGGCACACTTACCCGTGTAAAAAATTATCCAAGGAGGGAGACCTTAAACGATGGTTTAGTGTGGCTGAAACGGGGCTTAGGCTAAATAATTATTTGTTTAAGGAGTTATCCGGCTTAATGTAGACAGGGCCTTAGTTTCACACTAACACTCATTGGTTGACATGCAGTACAGGTTCCATTATCAGGCTAATGAAGTCACACTGGCGTAATTGATGACCCCAAAAAGAGGAAGAAGAGTGCACTGTTACCATGTTTTAAGTTATTCATGAGTTTTAGCTGGAACGCGCTGCCGTTATAAACCTAATGAGTCTTTTCCATTTTCTCTACCTTTTCTACTTGTTTTTGATTGAAAAGCGTGGGCGTTTTTCTGTTCTCAAGCCCTGACGTATGTCAGCAGTGTTGACACGGGCAACGAGAGGGCAGATTGGTAAATAATAGAAATAGAAACGATCCCGCTGAGCATAATATGTAGATTCAAAATCTGGCTTGCATGTTCTTTCACAGGAAAGGGTTCTTTGTGTAAATGTTTTCTTCTGGCAGAAAGTTGGGCTTCTCGCTTCATGTATTTTTTTTTTTTGCTCCTGAAAATTAAATAGAATGGGATGGAACTTTGTTGTCAGTGCACTTAAAAAGCACAACAAAGCACAACAAAACATAACAAACAAAACATAGTTTATTTTTCGCCACGGAGTTGAGGATTGCCGACTTAGACGCGGCTTTGCACTGTGGAGAGACGTTAGCTGCTATCTCGTTAGCGAGAATGCTACATTGCGTTGAGTCATTCACTTGTCGCTGTCAAATGTGCAGGACGCAGCTTCAATGTATCATCAACATGATATGACGATAACATCAAATTTATATTGTCTATATCGTGCAACCCTACTTCAAATGTAGGGTTGGATCACATCGGACTGTCTGCCTTGCAGGATTTTGAGGATCAGTCATAGACAATTTAGAGTGAAAAGCAAATTTTATTTTCACTCGCATACAAAACATTCTAACTTGGATTGTTTCCCTGGCTTCGAGACTCTCCCGAAGGACAGTGCGGCGAAGACACAACAAACTCCCTTCTTTTCTCTCATGGACACACACCTGTTGTTGTTGACTTTGGACTGACTATCGGCTAAACAACATCAAGGCCGCGGAACAGAGACACACTGCAGGCTTACACACACACATGCATCCACAAAAATATACGCCACACACACATACCCCACCCCCAATCCAACGCCCTTGACGCAAATCCCATAGGGGTGATGGAAGGATGAGAGCTGCAGCCTGCTACCATGGCCCCCCACTCCCTCCCCTCTGTTGCTAGATATCTCGAGATGTACGTTGTAATATGTATATGTGCTTTGCTATGGAGGTTTTTTTTCCCACTCCAGACTGGGCCCCCTTAGGAGCCCAGTCTAGATTGTATTTTTTTACTCATCCTTCCCCAGCGTTGACCTTTTTCCCATCCTTTACGGGGCGCCTTGTGGCGACCCATCAGCGTTCTGTAACCCTGTACACTGTTTGTCTAATCTTGAACAGGTTTGTGCTGAAACAAAGTTTCGGTGTACTTGTGCAATGACAATAAAGACCTACCTACCTACCTACCTACCCTACTTCAAATGTGTCATAGTTACTCATGTGCAGGATCAAGGGCCGGTGGATGAGAGAAGGTTTCAAATGACGGCGGAAGCAAGGCAGAGAATTGCATTAGTTTACAACTTCCGTATGAGGTGTCATAACTCATGTAGCTGTTGTGCAGAAAAAAGCCCTTTATTTCCCTTGAATAATTCAACTGCTACTATGTAGCTGACGCTTTGGAAAGAATCTCTCCAGCCTAACGGGAATTGTCATACAGGGTGTACAGTCGCGGTCCTTCAGGGGACCAGATAGTCAAAGAACTCCATGGAGTTTTTAAGATGTGTGAAAGCACATGAGAATGTTCAAAGGGTTTGATGAAACTTTCATTTTCTGAAAGGAAGTCTCTTGTGAGAAGCATAACCTCGACTTTTCAACTCGACACAGACACTCTGGAGGTTTCTTCACAGGGTCAGAAAGACTCGCCAATGCAATGTGTGGACCTACTGTATGATATACTGTAGCAGAATATGCGTGCACACTTCAGTCCACTTGACATTCTGAGAGAAAAGGTCATTTCTGGTGTGTCAGAATTATTTTAATCCTCTGATATTTTAAGCTATTTATGGCCAATGAGCTATTTTCTCAGTGACTTCTCCCTGAAAGATAATGGTGCTGTTGTATAATTTCACAGCTTGCCAAAGGAGGAGGGGTTGGGCCGACGTGAGGTTAGTCTCCATGGTAATGAATTCTGCCAATGGAAATTAGCACAGATGTGTGAAGGAGAGAGATAACAAGGTGATAAAGATAGACTTTTTGCGCAGGTGTTTTAATAATGAGAAGATAAAAAAGACCTTACATTCGAATGAGCTTGGGTCCCTTCTAATGCTGACAACATTGACACTTATTTCATAGTTCTGGTATTAAAAACTGGTTGTCCTCAAATTTTCTCTAGATAAATTCAAACAAAATGGGAACACTGATAATTTTTCCCGATAAAAAGATCCCCCTGATCAAGAACTCCCTTGGTGCTCTGGGTGCATCTGTTAAAAGCAGCCTCAGAAACCTTGGGGTTGTGTTTGATCAGTCCATGTCTTTGAAGGGTCACTGTCATCAACTGACTGTTTTTATTATCTCAGAAATATTTCTAAAGTGAGAAATTTGTTGTCAAAATTGGATCTCGAAATGATCATTCGGCGCATTCATTTCGTCTCGCATTGACTATTGCAATTCTCTTTTCACTCTTCAACAAGTCAACACTAAAGAGACTTCAGACTGTACAAAATGCAGCTGCCAGACTTTTGACTGGTGCACCCAGAACAGCCCATATTATCCCCGTTTTATCCAGTCTTTATTGGCTCTCATTTAATTTCTGCATTGAGTTTAAGATTTTAGTCCTGACATTCCGTGCGCTGCATGGTGTGGCCCCTCAGTACATCACTGACTTGCTAGGCCCCTACTCTTCAGGGCGCAGCCTCCGGTCTTCAGGCCAGGGTCTTCTAAAGATCACAAAAATGTGTTTTAATACCTGTTGAGACCTGGCATTCCAGGCTATAGCTCCCACACATTGGAACAATTTACACCAGTCCCTCCGTGATCTTGACTGTGTTGAAACTTTTAAGAAACATTAGAAAATGTCTCCTTTTAGTAAATCTTTTAGCTAATGTTCCTTTTTAACTATCATTTTTAATCCACTTTGTATCCTTTTTATGATGTTGCCCCTGTTGTTTTAAATTGAATTGTTGTTTTACTTCACCTATGTTTTGTACAGCTGTGAAAAGCACTTTATAAATAACATTTACTTACCTACTTACTTAAAAACACAGTTGTGAATTTTGGTCTATTTTCTAATACGTTTCAGCACATTTTCAGCCCACTTACAGACGACTTGAGGCAATTTCATATTGCGTAATGTGTCTTTTGGTAGCATCTTCATCTCGTATCATGTTATTTTTGCGCAGAATTTGAAGTAATTGCAGGTGGTAGCAATTACTTTTTCAAATGATTGGAATATGAGGCAAGTGTGGAACTCTTCAGTCAAATTAAGTTAAAGTACCAATGATTGTCACACACACACTAGGTGTGGTGAAATTTGTCCTCTGCATTCAACCCATCCCCTTGTTCACCCCCTGGGAGGTGAGGGGAGCAGTGGGCAGCAGCGGTGCCACGCTCGGGAATCATTTTTGGTGATTTAACCCCCAATTCCAACCCTTGATGCTGAGTGCCAAGCAGGGAGGTAATGGGTCCCATTTTTATAGTCTTTGGTATGACTCGGCCGGGGTTTGAACTCACAACCTACCGATCTCAGGGCGGACACTCTAACCACTAGGCCACTGAGTAGTTGATTCGTGCAAAATGGGACGAACCAAGAAGCGTGTAATTTGCAGAAGGGGTGCAACGATTCGTCGACGTTGTCAGCATATGTAGACACAAAAAAAATTGTTGCGACAAATAAATTTGTCGACATGGCCATGACGCAAGTGGCGAGTCAGCACCGCCACTTGCGTCACAATCGGGGGTGAAACATTTTAAGTTGGGGAATATTTCCTCGTATTCTTGTTAAATGGTAAATGGTAAATGGGTTATACTTGTATAGTGCTTTTCTACTACTACTCAAAGCGCTTTGACACTATTTCCACATTCACCCATTCACACACACATTCACACACTGATGGCGGGAGCTGCCATGCAAGGCTCTAACCACGACCCATCAGGACATGACGACCCATCAGGACATGACGAAGTTGGTAGAAGGTGGGGATTGAACCAGGAACCCTCAGTTTGCTGGCACATTTTCCACATCGCAATATGTGAACACCTAAGGAAAAATGACACATTTAATTTTTTACTCTCTATGATGCCATCAGCAGGCGACTCATTGTGACATCTACACAATTGTAAGTTAGCTTTGTGTATTTGCTGCTTCTACCGGACTCATTGACAAATTATGATGAAGGCATGCATCATAACTTTGTTTCACACCACCAGAGGTGTATAGCATAAATTAATAAATGATAAATGGGTTATACTTGTATAGCGCTTTTCTACCTTCAAGGTACTCAAAGCGCTTTGACACTATTTCCACATTTACCCATTCACACACACATTCACACACTGATGGCGGGAGCTGCCATGCAAGGCGCTAACCAGCAGCCATCAGAGGCAAAGGGTGAAGTGTCTTGCCCAAGGACACAACGGACGTGACTAGGAAGGTAGAAGGTGGGAATTGAACCCCAGTAACCAGCAACACTCCGATTGCTGGCACAGCCACTCTACCAACTTCGCCACACATAAAAAAATTAAGTTTCCCTGAGTAAAGGAGTTAAGAATACAGAAACATTGAGGCATGATGCAGCTGACCTGATGATAAACTCATTTGAGAAGAATGTTTTTGTAATATTCATAAGACTACTGTGTGTGGAGGGAGAGTGTGATCAGCGCACCTGCAGGAGCAAAGGTCACCGCCTCTGTCGATGGTGTTGAGGGCGGAGCACCATCGGATAGGGGAGGTCATGTGCTGACGGCGAGACACAGCTGGCAGGTGATTAGATTTCACAGGTGGTATGTGGTAATCTAATCATCTGTTGTCTTTAACAGTGAGCAGCCGGGAGCAGAGAGAGAGAGAGAGGATACGGACGTGGCTGAAAGGTCACGTTCTACTGGAGAGAAAACTTGTGTTGAAGTATTATCATTAAAACTTTGTTAAAACCTGCACGCTGGGCTCCTGTGCCGTGTCTGACAGTGGGACCGCTAGGAAGCGACTTCCACACTGTACTTTTTAGTTTTGTAAATATCGACTATTGTGTGTGAAACCCTACTTAGGGTTAAATTCAATTTAAGATTTAGGCCATCTAGTTAAGATAAATGCCGTGATGGTTGATGAAATGTGGATGAAAGATACCATACTTGCCAACCTTGAGACCTCCAATATCGGGAGGTTGGGGGCGGGGGGCGTGGTTGGGGGCGTGGTTATTTACAGCTAGAATTCACCAACTCGAGTATTTCATATATATTTCATATATATATATATATATATATATGTATGAAATACTTGACTTTCAGTGAATTCTAGCTATATATATATATATATATATATATATATATATATATATATATATATATATATATATATATATATATATATATATATATATATATATATATATATATATATATATATATAGCTAGAATTCACTGAAAGTCAAGTATTTCATACATATATATATATATATATATATATATATATATATATATATATATATATATATATATATTTTATTTTTTTATTTTTATTTTTATTTTTTTTATTTTATTTACATAAAAGAAATACTTGAATTTCAGTGTTCCGGTGGCTATCCATTAGGTGGCAGTATTGTCCTGTTTAACTTCTCCGTTCATGATGAGTATATCATTTCGGCCACCGTGTTCAATAGAGAAGTCTGTTCTACATATTTACAGGCAACATACACCTTCCCCTTCGAACTGTCCTGGATTAACTGAGATTCTTGTTTCCATTCGTTTGAATTCGTTAGGCAAGCTGTTTATATTGTGGGAAAGCGGACGTGAGAACAGGCTGTCCCCACTCAGTCTCAGGTCCGCATTGAGCTGGAGGGGGCGTGGCCTCCAGCTCCGGCTGAATACCGGGAGTTTGTCGGGAGAAAATCTCTGCCGGGAGGTTGTCGGGAGAGGTGCTGAATACCGGGATTCTCCCGCTAAAAACGGGAGGGTTGGCAAGTATGGATACTTAAACATTTTCATTTTGCTTTGATTTCTTTAGTTTCCCCCTGGGGGGTTTCCACCCTATTATGGTTGAAGGGTTGCATACCTCAGTGACCTTAAGAGCTACATACCAGCAGGAGGTTAGTCTTCAGGTTCCCCCTCATATATGCCTGCCGAGAAACGGCCATGATAGAAAAAATAGCTTTTACAAGAAAGGTTTTCCTAGAGAATAGGTGCTTGTACTTGTGTTTTTCAGTTGTATAAATTAAAATTGGATTAAGAGTTTGAAAACAACAATGTTACCTACAGGCCACACTGTGGGTAGGCACACCCCTCTTGTAGTGGTAATTGTCAACATGAAGCCATTGGTCCGATGTGGTCCATCTGCTAATGGCTTTCCCGCACTACAGAGCTCCACAGAGTCCACTGGTCTTACGGGACCAACCGCTGACAGACGCTAACGGTCTTGAGAACGGCGCAGATAAGAGCTGTGTCCTACAGTCCGCCGTGTATTTGTGTATGTGTTTGTTTCAGAGCCAAAGAAGGAGCGAGACAACCCGAGACTAATGGCTTTCCCACAAGGCCATCACTTACTCCATACTTGCCGTAAAAACGAGGCAGCAGCTGCCCTCAAACCTCAGGATTTAAAAGCATTTCTGTTGATTCTTCTGAAGAGAATTATAAAAAAGGTGTGGATGTGTTTCAAGGATTTAAGATGTTGATGTCTTATAGAGATGGGTAGGTTGTGAGTTCAAACCCCGGCCGAGTCATACCAAAGACTATAAAAATGGGACCCATTACCTCCCTGCTTGGCACTCAGCATCAAGGGTTGGAATTGGGGGTTAAATCACCAAAAATTATTCCCGGGTGCGGCCACCGCTGCTGCTCACTGTTCCCCTCACCTCCCAGGGGGTGATCAAGGGTGATGGGTGAAATGCAGAGAATAATTTTGCCACACCTGGTGTGTGTGTGACAATCATGGGAACTTTAACTTTAAATATGCATTGTGAGCTAAATACACACACTCTGATTTATATACAGACACACAAATTAGTACACACGAACGCAAATTGGATTACACACGCACAGTTTGAGATACACATTTGCAAATAATTTTGCTACAATAATATTTCCATACATACATTAAAACACAGTGTTACTGCTCAAATGGTGTGTAATGCTACAGTGGCCAAATTATTAAATATACATGTTAAATAAAACCTCTGCCTTGTTTTAAATGACTACTTAGGCCTACTATTGTACTTTAATGTTGGTCATTGGAGGGCTAAGTTTTTTCTGAGGTGGTAGTTGGTGAAACAAGTTTGAGAACCACTGGCCGACAGTATGAAGCCTACTTAACTAGTGATGAAGTAACCAAAATGTGTATTTTTTCAAGCGTTTTGGCAAGTCCAATTTACTTTGTTTTGCTCGGTTATTTAGCATTTTTCAGGTAACATCTAAAATTTTAATACCTTTTAAGATTATTATCAAATTAGATACAAATATGTATTGTCAGTCAAAAATAAGTATTTATATACTTGTGTTTAGATGTCTATTTTTACATTGTGTAGCAATACGACACAATTAATGTATACTGAACGTGTGCAGTAGAGTCTCGCTATTGGCAGAAGTCAGAAATTAGTCCTGAATTGCAAATAGTAATTGATATGCTAATAAAATTTTCTATTTCTGACACTCTAAAAAAAGCCTTGACTGTGATGCTACATTAAGGCACCACCATACACTACGTCGGCTCGCTCAAATCCCAATCCAATTTTCGAACCAACCTCTCCAACAAAAAGTGATTGTGGTAATCCAGGTCACTCCTCGTTTCTCCTAAATTGCCATTGTTTGCTTGCAAAGAACGCTAAAAAGCTAACTCCATGAAGGCATAATCCAAGTTGAAGACCTGATTATGTATCAATGATCATTTACTAACTTGTCTTTTTTGATGATTGTAGGAAATCAGCTATAGGTGTCAAACACAAAGCCCGGGTCCAGATGTGGCCCGCGACATCATTCTATCTGGCCCGCAAACACCTGGAAATGATATGCGTCAATAAAGTACTTAATATTTTCTCACAAAATATAATGTATTTGTCATGTCTGTGTGATCATGTTTTGTTTTGGTTATGTTCGGTTTGGTTTTTGGACTCTTTGTGCACTCTTGTTTGTTTTGTTTCCATGGCAACCCATTAGTTTTCACCTGTCCTCATGTCACGCACCTGTCTCACGCTTTGCACTCGCGCACCTGTCACTAATCATGTCGGTATTATTTAAGCTTTCAGTTGCCAGGCAGTCTGTCTGGCGACATTAACTCTGATTGACTTCTATGACTTCTGCTACCCATGCTTTCATAGTTCCATGCCAAGTGAGTTTTGTCTATATTCTTGTCACAGTAAGTGTTTATTTGTTTCATGTTCATAGTTTTTTGCCCAAGTGCTAGTTTTTGTTTCATTAGTCAAGTTTGTTCTCCGCCTTTGTGCGCGCCTTTAGTTTTGTACCTTTTTATAGTCATTATTAAATCATGTACCTACCTTCATCCGAAGTCCACTCCAACTATTCTTGCATCTCAGGAAAACGAACAACCCAAAGTCCACGCCGTTATGACAGTATTTTTTTCATTTTGACAGAAAAAAAATATGTACTGCTTGAAATTGCATGCCTTTTAAAGTTTAATAGTATCCATTATTGCAACAAATATTACAGTATATTATCATACTTTCCAACCATTTTTGTCTAAATAAAAATGAATGCTTAAATATCTGCTTGATTTATGATTTTACAGCAAACTACCTATCAAATTAATGAAAATGACAATACATTTTACGGTGTTCTTTACATCAAATACCTGTAAACAAAAACATTTTTGCATTAAAATTCTGTTTACTGAGCTGCCATATTTTTACTGTAAAATGTTGTTTTTAACGGTGTACTACTCTAAATGGTAAAACGATACATTTGTTTTTACGGTAGAAAAACTGGCAGCTAAGTTGCCAGAATAAAAAAGGAATTTGTACTGTTTTTCCATTAACAGTATAATGTTGTAACATCCATCCATCCATTTTCTACCGCTTGTCCCTTTTTTTGGGGTCGCGGGGCGTGCTGGAGCCTATCTCAGCTGCATTCGGGCGGAAGGCGGGGTACACACTGGACAAGTCGCCACCTCATCGCAGGGCCAACACAGATGGACAGACAACATTCACACTCACATTCACACAACAACCATTGTAAATGTATTTGTACAACTCTGGCAACTAAGCAGCAAGCTTTTTCCGAAAAAACAGAACAGTGGTACTGTTTTTACATTTACCGTAAAATGTTGTAAGAAATTTAAAAAAAAACACTATTTTACACTAACATTTTGTAAATGTAAAGTTTTTACTGTAAAATCGACAGTCTACTTAAAAATATATATGTATAATTAATAATGAAATCCAGAGGCAAATTCATACATTATTCGCTGTTACAAGCGCCCCTCTGATGGCAGCCATAACTGCGACGTGGCCCTCAATGAAAACCAGATTGACATCCCTGAGCTATAGCTTTCAATGTCATACAGGGCACCGCCATCTTGGACCAACCTCATATTCTAAAGGGGAATACAAGCAAACGTTCAGTAGCTCAGACCCTCTGTCTTTCCACACAATCATTTATTTGTGACGGCCCCTTACAAATAAATTTGGACAGCCACAATTAGATTTGCAGCTTATCGTTACAACTCCATACAGTAGGTGGCATTATAACTCCGATTCTTAAAAGGGGAACTGCACCTTTTTTGGAATTTTGCCTATCATTCACAATCATTATTAAAGACAAGACAATGGATAGATATATTTTTCTTTTAAAGCATTCTAAATATAAAATAAACGTGAATAAAGCCAATGGGAAATCCACTATTCTGCACATAGAATCATATAAATAACCATTCAAAAAGTGCCAACAATATTCAATTTATATTTCGTGACTTGAATATTAACCAAGTATTAGTGATATTGTTATTGTAAGCGCGAACGCAGACAAACTATTTATAGCAGCGACGTGATCACTTATGTTTGTCCCTATGTTTACATCATCGAGTGGTCTGCTGTTTCCTCGCTTCCCTGCTCCCTGGAAGTTTGTTGTAAATCCTAAATCATGCCTCTCACCTGAAAAATAAATGGCTGAGAATTAGGGATGATATTATCGGCCGATAAGTGCTTTAAAATGTAATGTCGTAAATTATCGGTATCGGTTTCATAATTATCGGTATCTAAAAGTAAAATGTATGACGTTTTAAAACGCCGCTGTTTACATGGACGTAGGGAGAGGTACAGAGTGCCAATAAACCTTAAAGGCATTTCCTTTGCATGCGTGCCACATAATATCTACCAGCTGTTCCCATCACAAATGAATGCAAGGCATACTTGATCAACAGCCATACAGGTCACACTGACGGTGGCCGTATAAACAACTTTAACACTGTTCCAAATATGCGCCACACTGTGAACCCACACCAAACAAGAATGACAAACACATTTCGGGAGAACATCCGCACCGTAACACAACATAAACACAACAGAACAAACACCCAGAATCCCTTGCAATACTAACTCTTCCGGGACGCTACAATATAAACCCCCTGCTGCCCCCTACCCCCACCCACCCCAACCCCGCCCACCTCAACCTCCTCATAGTCTCTCTCAGGGAGAGCATGTCCCAAATTCCAAGCTGCTGTTTGGATAGATAGATAGATAGATAGATAGATAGATAGATAGATAGATAGATAGATAGATAGATAGATAGATAGATAGATAGATAGATAGATAGATAGATAGATAGATAGATAGATAGATAGATAGATAGATAGATAGATAGATAGATAGATAGATAGTACTTTATTGATTCCTTCAGGAGAGTTCCCTCAGAAAAATTAAAATTCCAGCAGCAGTGTACAGAATTGAGATCGAATTTAAAAAGTAAAAAGTAAATAATGGGGGTATAAATGAAAACAGAATAGAAAAATATTACAATAAGAATAAAAATAAAAAGCAACAATGAGAATAAAAACATAACAGTAAAATAAGAATATAACAAGAGAAACTAGGCAGTAGTGACCATGTTATGAAAAAGTATTGCACTGTTATTGTTTTGAGGCATATTAAAAAAAAAAGCACTTTGTGACTTCAATAATAAATATGGCAGTGCCATGTTGGCATTTTTTTCCATAACTTGAGTTGATTTATTTTGGAAAACCTTGTTACATTGTTTAATGCATCCAGCGGGGCATCACAACATAATTAGGGATAATAATGTGTTAATTCCACGACTGTATATATCGGTATCGGTTGATATTGGTATCGGTAATTAAGAGTTGGACAATATCGGAATATCGGATATCGGTAAAAAAGCCATTATCGGACATCTCTACTGAGAATATAATTCAAAGTTGGGACACTTTGACCGCCATTTAGAACCTGGAACTGGTGAGAACGACACGAAAAGTTCTTGACTTTATATGCTTAATTGTGTTTCATTGTATCCATTAAACCATATCCAATTGTATTTACAATCGCAAAGTATGTGAAAATACCGTTTAAACATCACAAAATGCCACAAATTCAGTCAGCCGATTTGAATATTCTTCTTCTTTTTCTTTTAGTTTTCTTGCGGCACGCGAATGGGAAAAGCGGGAGTGACGTATGCCGTAAAGCAAGTGAGTACATTCGTAGTTTTTTGTGTGTCAGGGTTCCTGACACCCCCCTCAAAGTCACAAAGTGCCAGTAAAAGTGATACAGACCCCCTCAGGGCATGACACAGGTGTTATTCAACTAGTTGTAAATCCATGTATCATCCCAAAAGTTATTAATATGTATTTTATGAAGGTACTTAGTTTTGCTTTAATATCATGTAAAATTATTAAGATTTAGAGTAAATTAATGTGTATTTTGTGGAAAATAAATTGCTGTTTTTTGGGCGGATTATTTTTAAAGAGTGGGGCCCTAAAGGCTCCTAAAAGACCCTTTCGGAGTCTTGTGTATGGGGGGCCCCAGAATTTGGTGCTACGGCCCTGGCTATAGTGGTTGACAAAATTTTAAAAAAACTACAAAAAAAAAAACACCTGAGTATTTCATAATGATGAATATGAAATGTGTCATGTTAACATGTATTGTGCTGTGAAAAATAACAAAAATAACAGAAATAAAAAAACATGCTGAAAGTGATTTTCATTTGACAGCGTTTTGGAAGTCGACCATCAAGTAGTACTACGCTTTTCAAGAATGTACTGCCTTTAAGAAACTAAGAAACTATACATTCTTTATATGCCGTGTATACTTTTTTGCCCCCAAACATTGCCTTTTTCAGCGTGCATTAACGTTTGATAAAATATTGATGAGGCCAACATATGTAGTGGCTGCACCAGATACCAACAAAGACCCAATCAATATTACCGTATGATAGTTTCAAAGGGAAATACTTTGATGCAATCACGTCAGCGTTCTTGGCTTTGGATGAACTGGGATCTGAACCTGCCACTGATTGATCCGAGGACGTTCAGAGACATATCAATGTTGCACACATAGAATATTAATGTACGCAATAACATCAGAATGCTAATCATCTGCTTCTGTGCTAAGAGTCGGGACATAATGCACAGAAACCCAGTTTGGAGAGCAATACATTTTGTATTAGTACAGTGCTTCTCATTTTTTTTCTATTACGTCCCCCCCAAGGAAGACAAAAATATTTCTCCACCGTGACTATAAATAGTATAATTTAGCTATAAAATTGTTATAACTATACCTCTGCATAACATTGTAAGCTTTTTAACATTAAAGGAAAACAACACACTGGCCTTTCCTGGTCTCCCACCATGGTTACAGTGAAGCCAAGTGCTACATACGCTTTGTCATATTCTGTTACGGAGAAAAGCATGTTCCCCGGGGTCACAGCCGGGGTCACAGGAGGTCACTTTACTGAACCAAAAGTTGCTTTATTACAACAAGTGTCATTATACAGGATTGCAGTTCATGGAGGAGGTCAGGTCAGAATAATGAGGCATTCCTAACTTGGGGAAGTCAAACCATCAGTTTTTTTTGTTGTTTTTTTCATTTTATTTTTATTGACATCCAGCATCAGACATTCATATCCATTACATCATATTCACATAAATCATATATCTATCGTCTACCCTAAATGTCAAAATATTTTTGTTTATATCTATATATGTGAATACTTATGTACTGTACATGTAATTCATTTGTTTTTTATTTTTGTTAAATTTTCAAAAGTCTCCAAAAAAAAAAATGTTTTCACATCGTCTTTAGTGGGTATTGTGTGTAGAATTTTTGGGGACAAAAATGAATGTATTACATTTTGGAATAAGGCTGTAACTTAACGAAATGTGGCCCTGCGATGAAGTGGCGACTTGTCCAGGGGGTACCCCGCCTTCTACCCAAATGCAGCTGGGATAGGCTCCAGCACCCCCGTGACCTCGCGAGGGACGAGCGGTAGAACATGAATGGATAACAAAATGTCACGGCCCGGGCGCATTCTAATGCGTATTCATCGGTGCGCTGCGCTGAGCGCACCTCCAAGCGTGCACCTGCGCGCGCCACTCCGGCAGCAGATTCACCGGTGCAATTAGTCAGCAATCTGCACACCTGTAGCTGATGAGACGCCGAGCTTCTTAAGCCAGAGCAAACCTGCGTTCCGGGCCAGAACGTAGTTCCCTGTTCCATACAGTAAGCCAACTCGTGTCCAGCGCTATGCTCACTCTCTCGCTCTTTGTGTTCTTCCCCGTCATGCTCATTGTGTCCTGTGTTGTGTCGTCATCCAGCTACCCGTCTTCCTTACCCGTTGTCGAGCTGTGTGTCTCGTCTTCCCGGATCCCCTCTGGACTCTCTGCTGCCTCTCTGGATCTCGACCTCACGCCTACCCTCTGACCACGACGCCTCGCTCCAGCCCTTGACCTTCCGCCTGTCTCTGGACTCCTGAGCCTGCCTTGCCCTATATTGGACTTCTGCCTCTCATGCACCTTTAACAACTCCCGGTAACACTCAACATATAATCACTAAACATAGTCGCACACACCACACATATTTGGATTATCCATCCATCCATCTTCTTCCGCTTATCCGAGGTCGGGTCGCGGGGGCAGCAGCGGTAGAAAATGGATGGATGGATGGACTCCAATTAAGCTGTATGAAACATCTCAAGGATGATCAGTTTTAACAGGATGCTCCTGAGCTCAATTGTGCGCTTCATGGCAAAGGCTGTGAATACTTATGTACATGTAATTCATTTGTTTTGTTTTTTTGTTACATTTTCAAAAGTCTCCAAAAAAAAAAAGGTTTTCACATCGTCTATAGTGGGTATTGTGCAGCAGCCTAAGCAGGGAAGCCCAGACTTCCCTCTCCCCAGCCACTTCGTCCAGCTCTTCCCGGGGGATCCCGAGGCGTTCCCAGGCCAGCCGGGAGACATAGTCTTCCCAACGTGTCCTGGGTCTTCCCCGTGGCCTCCTACCGATCGGACGTGCCCGAAACACCTCCCTAGGGAGGCGTTCGGGTGGCATCTTGACCAGATGCCCGAACCACCTCATCTGGCTCCTCTCGATGTGGAGGAGCAGCGGCTTTACTCTGAGTTCCTCCCGGATGACAGAGCTTCTCACCCTATCTCTAAGGGAGAGCCCCGCCACCCGGCGGAGGAAGCTCATTTCGGCCGCTTGTACCCGTGATCGTGTCCTTTCGGTCATAACCAAAAGCTCATGACCATAGGTGAGGATGGGAACGTAGATCGACCGGTAAATTGAGAGCTTTGCGTTCCGGCTCAACTCCTTCTTCACCACAACGGATCGATACAGCGTCCGCATTACTGAAGACGCCGCACCGATCAGCCTGTCAATCTCACGATCCACTTTTCCCTCACTCGTGAACAAGACTCCGAGGTACTTGAACTCCTCCACTTGGGGCAAGATCTCCTCCCCAACCCGATTACACACTTCATAATATCGTTGTTAAATAAATAGAGCTAAAACGACGTGCCTGCCTCTGTGCCGTCTTCTTCCCCCGCTGTACCGTAACACAAAATGTGGGAAAAGTGAAGTGCTGTGAACACTTTCTGGATGCACTGTACACACTCTGAACATTTTATTCATCTTTTCACCACATTTTTTTTTGGTTCATTCATGTAGTTTCCATACACTAGCACTTCTTTTTATAAAGGGAAAGAGTAAGCCATGATGGGTTTTTTTTTGGTTGTTGTTGCTAATTGGTGATACCAGCAGGTGCCAGACGTCTCTCACACGAGAGTGTTATTTGTGTGGGTGTGGGTGTTTGTGCGCGTGCGTGTGAGTGCGCGCGCACGTGTTTACTCTGTGTGCGCACGCATTGGAGGCAGACCGGGGTCACATCTGCCAGCTGAGCGCTTAACCTGCTTTTGTGTTGGCTGTCCCAAGGTAGTACAAAATGTGCCGGTTGAAAGTGTACTAGAGTCAACCTGACATCTCACAATTGTGCTAATTACATGACATAGATTAATTAAAGTACACTAACACCATCAATCTACTCAGTGGCCTAGTGGTTAGAGCAGTGGTTCTTAACCTTGTTAGAGGTACCGAACCCCACCAGTTTCATATGCGCATTCACCAAACCCTTCTTTAGTGAAAAATAAAATGGTTTTTTTCTCAAATTCAAGACAAAGTTATGTTTTTTTTTACTGGTGCTCAAAATGAACCGTACATGAACATCATCTTGTTCAAAGAACAAAACCAACACAGTGCATGAACTCACAACAAATTACACACCTGCTAATCAGATGGAAAATTAGAGGGAACATTGTTTGGGGGTATCCATAATAAGTTTTTATTTACACGATGAGTCGGGTGTGTCTTGACCTCGGCGGCAGAGGCTGCGCCGAACCCCTGAGGCCGACTCACCGAACCCCTTGGGTTCGATCGAACCCAGGTTAAGAACCACTGGGTTACCAAAGACTATAAAAATGAGACCCATTACCTCCCTGCTTGGCACTCAGCATCAAGGGTTGGAATTGGGGGTTAATTCACCAAAAAATTATTCCCGGGCGCGGCACCGCTGCTGCCCACTGCTCCCCTCACCTCCCAGGGGGTGAACAAGGGGATGGGTCAAATGCAGAGGACAAATTTCACCACACCTAGTGTGTGTGTGTGACAATCATTGGTACAAAAAATATATATATATTTGGTTTATTTTCTATTTTTTATGAGGATTGAACATGTTTTATTTGAAGAATCGCAACGCTTGAACCTTTTATGTTTAATGTACTACATAAATACTGTTAAGTGTATGCCATCTCGTCTAAGCTGTAATAGGGAAGGCACGTATCTACAGCGACACCGTGTGGTCAAGGAAATCATTACGACACGGTCTCATAAAGCGGAAGTACAATTAGACCCTCGTAGCTTCCTGTAGAACAACATGTCGGCCACCTTGGTGGTAAGTTACCCTTCACGTTTGGCTCTATTATGTGAATAATTCTCAACTACTTTGCAAAAGTGTCGAAATAAACGACACCTTTAGCTCAGCTGCCGTATTTAAATGTTTGTTTGTCATAGTCATGTTGTTTAAACGTTCACTTCGCACATGCGCAAAGGGCTACATGTTCTGTTATAAATGGCCTAGTAAAAACTGACGGTCAATGTTATGGCTTATTATAACTGTTGGGTACCTTTGCTAAGTCTCTACTCAGGTGCTGTCAGCGACCATCTTGGCTCCTTGTTGTCAAGCGACCATGGAGCTCCAGCCCCGTGAGCACGCCTTCCCTGTACACAAAGATGATGCTCTTCCTCACCCAGCGCTTCTATGACGTTGAGATGTTCCTCGGTTGGAAGTATCAGTTTATTAGGACACAAAAAAAGAAGCAGAACTCGTAAGATTTTTTGTTTGTTTCTGCAGCATGTTGGTCATCCACTCCAGTGTTTTTCAACCTTTTCTGAGCCAAGGCACATTTTTGTCATTGAAAAAGTTCAGAGGCACACCACCAGCAGAAAACATAAAAAATGAAACTCAGTAGCCGATATTGACAATGACAAGTCGTTCTCGCAATTGTTGGATATGAATTCAAACCATAACCAACCATGTATCATCACTATAGCTCTTGTCTCAAAGTAGGTGTACTGTCACGACCTGTCACATCACGCCGTGACTTATTTTGAGTTTTTTGCTGTTTTCCTGTGTGGAGTGTTTTAGTTATTGTCTTGCGCTCCTATTTTGCTGGCTTTTCCTCTTTTGTTGGTATTTTCCTGTAGCACCTTGAATGCTATTCCCCGCACATGCTTTGTTTTCGCAATCAAGACTACCGTATTTTTCGGAGTATAAGTTGCTCCGGAGTATAAGTCGCACCGGCCGAAAATGCATAATAAAGAAGGAAAAAAACATATATAAGTCGCACTGGAGTATAAGTCGCATTTTTGGGGGAAATTTATTTGATAAAACCCAACACCAAGAATAGACATTTGAAAGGCAATTTAAAATAAATAAAGAATAGTGAACAACAGGCTGAATAAGTGTACGTTATATGACGCATAAATAACCAACTGAGAACGTATGTTAACGTAACATATTATGTTAAGAGTCATTCAAATAACTATAACATATAGAACATGCTATACGTTTACCAAACAATGTGTCACTCCTAATCGCTAAATCCCATGAAATCTTATACGTCTAGTCTCTTACGTGAATGAGCTAAATAATATTATTTGATATTTTACGGTAATGTGTTAATAATTTCACACATAAGTCGCTCCTGAGTATAAGTCACACTCCCAGCCAAACTATGGAAAAAACTGCGACTTATAGTCCAAAAATACGGTATTTAAGTTGTGCGGACGCAATTCTTCTTTGTGGGCACATTGTTGATTGTCATGTCATGTACGGATGTACTTTGTGGACGCCGTCTGCTCCACACGCTGTAAGTCTTTGCTGTCGTCCAGCATTTTGTTTTTGTTTACTTTGCAGCCAGTTCAGTTTTAGTTTAGTTTTGCATAGCCATCACTAAGCTTCAATGCCTTTTCTTAGTGGCACTCGCCTTTTGTTTATTTTTGGTTTATGTGTTAAGATACCTTTTTACCTGCACGCTGCTTCCCGCATATTGTGATGAAAAAATTCTGAGGCACACCACCGGCTGAAAAGATAAAAAAATTAAACTCAGTAGCCGATATTGACAAAAAAGTCATTCTCGCAATTGTTGGATATAAATTCAAACCATAACCAACAATGCATCACAATAGCACTTGTCTCAAAGTAGGTGTACTGTCATGACCTGTCACATCACGCTGTAACTTATTTTGAGTTTTTTGCTGTTTTCCTGTGTGTAGTGTTTTAGTTATTGTCTTGCGCTCCTATTTTGGTGGCTTTTCCTCTTTTGTTGGTATTTTCCTGTAGCAGTTTCATGTCTTCCTTGAATGCTATTTGCCGCACCTGCTATGTTTTCGCAATCAAGACTATTTAAGATGTGCGGATGCAATCCTTCTTTGTGGGGACGTTGTTGATTGTAAGGCTGCAGCTAACGATTATTTTTCTATCGATTAATCTATAGATTTTTTTCGATTAATCGGTTAATCTATAGATTTTCCCGATTAATCTATAGATTATTTTTCCTTTTACCGATTATTTTTTTATTTAAAATGAAGCTGAAAAAATAAATGTAGGCCCGTTTTTTCAAAAGGCATGGCTTTTATTTACAAAATAAAAGAAGTATGGCCACTCAGTCAACATTGACAACAACATGACAAAATATTCTGTAACAATGTAAACATTTAAAACTTCTAACATTTAACAAAATTAAAAGTAGCTTATTTGCTTTTTAATGTGCAAATATAAAAGTAAACATCTAGTGCAAATCTTAATATTCTGCAATAGTATAAGCATTTCAAATGTAAAAGTATTGCTTATTTTGCTTTAAAATGTGCAAAAATAAAGATAAACATCCAATACAAAAAAGTGCAAAACGAAATATTCTGTAACAACAGTGTAAACATTTCAACAAAAGTGAAAGTATTGCTTATTTGCTAAAATGTGCAAAAATATAGATAAACATCCAATACAAAAAAGTGCCAATCTAAATATTCTGGAGCACTGTAAACATTAAGTATTGCTTTTAAAATGTGCAAAATAAACATCCAGTCCAACACAGTACACAATAACCAATTCTACTCATTCCAGTGAGTGACTAACAGTTGTAATGAAGAAAGGTTAGCATGTCTACATGCTCTGGTTCTTTTCTTGTTTACAATATTCCCAGCAGCTGAAAATAGGCGTTTAGAAGGGGTCGATGTGGCTGGAACTGAGAGGTAATTAGCCTTCACCTCAAGCCAGGACTGCGAGTGAGCTGAGCTGCAGTTTAAGTTTCTAGAAGGTCAACGGTCTCATAGTGATGTTACTAGTAGTTGACTGGGAGGTGTTTATTATCATTTGGGGAGAGTCCGCTGCCTGATGCTCACCTGCTAAACACCTATCTGCTCGACGCTGAAGCGCTGACTACATGCGCTCTGAATACGCACTGCTGATTGACTGGTAACGTTTTGAATACGCACTGCTGATTGGCTGATAACGCTTTGTGTGTACCAATCAGATGGTTGTGTGGGTGGGACAATGCTGCGTGCTGAGACAGAAGCAGAAGGAGCAAAGCAGCTTGTTAAGACTTTAGCTTAGAAACTCGTTCGGTACACCCCCATACCGAACCGAAAGCCCGGTTCAAGACAAAACACGTACCGTTACACCCCTAGCAGATACAAATGACACATTCATGTTTTTGTTTAATGATGACAACGTATGCTCACGCGGACGATTGACTAGTTGATGGTTTTCTTTTCAAATGTTCGTTCATAGCCGTTGTGCTGCTATTATAGGCCATTTCCGCTCGACACAGTGTGCATACAACAACATTATTAGGCCGTGTATTGAAATACTCCCACACTTTTGACGACTTTTGGCGTGATTTTTTTCCCCCTCGCTCGCACCGTCTGCTTTGCGGGCCGCCATGACGGTAGTGTGACGTAAATATGCGACGCGTCGACGCACAAAAACGGCGTCGACGTATTTACGTAACCGATGACGTCGACCATGTCGACGCGTCGTTTCAGCCTTAGTTGATTGTCATGTACGGATGTATTTTGTGGACGCCGTCTGCTCCACACGCTGTAAGTCTTTTCTGTCGTCCAGCATTCTGTTTTCGTTTACTTTGCAGCCAGTTCAGTGTTAGTTTCGTTTTGCTTCAATGCCTTTTCTTAGCGGCACTCCCCGTTTGTTTATTTTTGGTTTAAGTGTTAGATACCTTTTTACTTACACGCTGCCTACCGCATATTGTGATCACGACAAACCATGTTCCTGACATCTACAAAGCAATTAGCTACCTGCTGCCACCAACTGATATGGAAGAGTATTACACGGTTACTCTGCCCAGCTCTAGACAGCACCGACACTCAACAAAAACACATAATTTGCAGACTATAATTACTGGTTTGCAAAAAATATTTTTAACCCAATTAGGTGAAATTACATAATCTCCCACGGCACACCAGACTGTATCTCACAGCACACTAGTGTGTTGCGGCACAGTGGTTGAAAAACACCGCCATTAGGTAAACACAATACAAAGTTTATAACCCAGCTTTATAGTCATTTTCTCTAAATAGATTGTAGACATATACATTTCTATTAAATACAAATAAAATGTGCTGCTTGTAAATTAAAAACTACACCAAAACACAATTTATTTACCAATTTCATTTACTATTTAATGCAATATACATTCGATTCTCTGACCTAAGTGTCTCCTTGTCTTTCACAGTTACTTCTATTACACTGAGAGCCATTACGGGGCTGACATTGCTTCCGCCTACTTTGTCTTGAAACTAAAGGGAGGATTTCGGTAAGTGGTGTCTGAGATTGTTCATGTTTATGGTGTACGTTGGTATTATTAAAAATTTCTATTAGTATTAGTAAATATGTGTGTATATATATGTATATGTATATGTATATATATATATATATATATATATATATATATATATATATATATATATATATATATATATATATAAATATTTGTTTATTTATTTATTTATTTATATATATATATGTATATATATATATATATATATATATATATATATATATATATATATATATATATATATACATATATATACATATATATATGTGTGTATATATATATATATATGTATATATATATACATATATATATATATATATGTATATGTATGTATATATATATATATGTATATATGTATATATATATATGTATATATATATGTATATATGTATATATGTATATATATATGTATATATATATGTATATATATATATATGTATATATATATATATATATATATGTATATATATATATATATGTATATATATATATATATATATGTATATATATATATGTATATATATACATACACACACACACACACAGTACAGGCCAAAAGTTTGGACACACCTTCTCCTAATTCAACACGTTTTCTTTATTTTCATGACTATTTACATTGTAGATTGTCACTGAAGGCCTCAAAACTATGAATTAACACATGTGGAGTTATGTACCTAACACAAAAAAGGTGAAATAACTGAAAACATGTTTTATATTCTAGTTTCTTCAAAATAGCCACCATTTGCTCTGATTACTGCTTTGCACACTCTAGGCATTCTCTCGATGAGCTTCAAGCACACCTGTGAAGTGAAAACCATTTCAGGTGACTACCTCTTGAAGCTCATCGAAAGAATGCCAAGAGTGTGCGAAAAAATAATCAGGGCAAAGGGTGGCTATTTTGAAGAAACTTGAATATAAAACATGTTTTCAGTTATTTCACCTTTTTTGTTAAGTACATAACTCCACATGTGTTCATTCATAGTTATGATGCCTTCAGTGACAATCTACAATGTAAATAGTCATGAAAATAAAGAAAACGCATTGAATGAGATGTGTCCAAACGTTTGGCCTGTACTGTATATGGCGCACTGCCGATGAGCGGGTCTATGAGGGATCTATTCAGGTCTATTTTCATACAAAAGGATTAAAAGGCGCACGCATTAAAGGGCTCATATTATGAAAAAAAATCTACATTTAAAACACTTCCTTGTGGCCAACATAAAATGTAATGGTGGTTCTGTGGTCAAAATGTTGCATAGATTATGTTTTTACAGACAATCTTCAAGCCGCTTTCAGACCGTCTCTTCAGGATGCGCCGTTTTGTGGGCGGTCTTATTTACGTGCCTCCACTTTGACAGCGTCTTCTCTCCGTCGTCTTTGTTGTACAGGTAGTGTTTAGCGCTCCCATAGTGAGTCTACTGACAGATATAAAATATAATTGTGCGCTACTTTGTATTAGAACTGGCAATAGTGGAGGATGAATGCCCCACAACAAGACGATAGAGAAAAGAAGGAACTTATTTACTATGGCGGGCACATGCACATTTTCGGGACTTATACAGATCCCAAATACACAACAGCAGGAACCAAGTAAAGGTTCGCCATCAACACTGGAAAGCCACTGATAACAGCGTCTTCTGCCAGGTAAACACACGACACAACGTCTGCATTTTGTTCAGGAGAGAACACACAGAAGCTAATACTAATAACAGAACAAATTCATGAATTAAAGAGATGGTTTGACACAAACAGACTACCTTTGAATTTGAGTAAACCAAAATAATGCTATTCTTTAACAGCAGAAGAGAGTCAAACACAAATACAAATAGACGGTACATTGAAAGAGTAAAAGAAACCAAATTATCCGAATAGTACGTTATCAAACAAATGTTGTTGTTTTTTAATCGGATTAATCACATTTTGAAATTTGGATTAATCATGATTAATCACAGCCTGGTGATTACTTGCTTGCAAAATAAACATGTGCTTAAGATTTGCTTTTATTGTCAGAATGTCATCCAGGAACGTTTTCAAACATTTTACATGAATGCATGTCATTTATTTGCAGAAAAGTTGGTAACAGTTTTACTTTAAGTTCTTCCAGGCTGTATTTTGAGTTAAATGTGTCAGTGAGCACACCAATGAGAGTCTCCTCACTCATTGTTGTACATATGTATCCGTTGTACTGTCAAAATAAATTGCATGATTAATGCGTTATTTTGTGTCATTAATTCCATGCGTTCCATGTGCTCTGAACTCAAAACACTTGTATCTCTAATCAATGTCTCCCATTGGAATTAATACAAATCAACTTAATTGGTGCTTGCGCCCCAAATTCCGCCAAATTAAAAAAAAAAAAACCTTTATATAATAAATATTGTATGGAGAACAATACAATAGAATGTAATGCAAACAACTACAATAGTTTTATGACGTCGAAGGAGGACCGCCACTGCAAAAGGAGAACGTCGACCATGAGATACACCAGAGCAAAGAGGAGAGGTGTCTATCCTCCTCTACCGCCCCTCCCTCCATTCTGAATGCATGTGAAGATCCCTCCCCCACATCCCCCAAGCCATCCACGTCTCCATCTTTCTCCCTCCCTCAAGTAGACCTTTCTCCCCCCTTCTCCCCCTTGGAGTTCCGGGAGCTACCCCCACTCACGCCCCACCCTACTCAGATTTTTACCCCCCTAGATCATCGCTCACCTCCACCACCCCCTCCACGAAGGCGTGCTCCACAACCCCCCAGCCATACTTCACCTTTCTCACGCCAACCCCTTACACGCCCTCAACGTCCACCTTCAGTAGTTCGTCCCAGCTCTGACGCTGCTCACTCCCCCTCCCCCTTACGGCAAACCCCGCCTCGCCCTGACAGCAGTCCTGAATATTTCTGATACAGAAAAGGGTTCAGCAGTAGACCACATTATCAGCTGGGCCCAAGGTTGCCTACATCAAATCATGGCACCTTCTACATCCCTGTTGTGACTACCAAGAGAGTAAACATTGGGAAACTTAGCCACCCTGCTAACCTAAACAATCTCATTCCTATTATCTCCAAATCAAAGCCAACATCGAAGCCTGTCAATAACACCATCAGGATGGGTCTGCTCAATGTCAGGTCTCTGAATAGCAAATCATTTTTAGTCAATGATTTTATTAGCACTTCTAAACTTGACTTTATGTTTTTAACTGAAACATGGCTGGAACAAAATAACAGTGCAAGCATTCTGATCGAGACAGCACCCCCCAACTATAACTTCATTGATATATGTAGATCGGGGAAAAGAGGTGGAGGGGTTGCTGCTATATTTAAAAACATGTTTCAGGGGAAACAGATGTCACTCGGTGAGTTTACATCATTTGAATACCTGTGTGCTGTGTTGAAATGCTCTCCCAAAATTCTCTTGTTAATTATCTACAGGCCACCTAAATATTCTGCAAATTTTTTTGATGATTTTACTGAACTATTGTCTAGCATCTCCACTGACTTTGACTGCCTGGTTATAACTGGTGATTTTAATTTTCATATTGACGATTTAAATGACAAGGGCGCAAAAGAACTTTTTACTATTTTAGACACATTTGAACTGTCTCAACATGTGAAAGAGGCTACACATTATAAGGGACACACCCTGGACCTGATTATCACAAAAGGTCTCAATGTTTCTGATGTTCTTGTGATTGATCCTTCATTGTCTGATCATTTCTGTGTTTTCTTTAATATTTCTGTAATTCCGGACACACAAACAGAATCAAAGAATGTCAAAAAGCGGTACATAAATGAACATGCTAATGTCCTCTTTAAAAACGCCATCTCCTCACTACCACCTCTAAACCCATGTCATGCTGATGATCTTGTAAGCAACTTTAATTCCAAAATTGTGAATATCATAGATATCATTGCACCTGTTACAGTTAAAACGATTTCTGGCAAGCAAAAGGCACCCTGGAGAAAATCTGCTGCTGTAACAGCCCAGAGAAGAGAGTGCAGGAAGGCTGAACGAATCTGGCGGAATACAAAACTTCATATTCACCATGACATCTATAAAGAGAGCCTCCAGGCCTACAATTTAGTCTTAAAAAGTGCTAGAGAAACATTCTTCTCCAATATCATAAACAGCAACACAAATAAGGCCAAAACCCTATTCACAATCGTTGACAGACTGACTAAACCCCCAACACAAATACCAGCCGAACTCCATTCCACGCAGAAATGCAATGACTTTGCATTCTTTTATACTGATAAAATTGAAGGCATCAGACGCACCATCAATATCTCAAGTAAAAAAGTTGGATCACCACCCCATTTAGGCAAAAGTAACACAGCAATGATGGCAAGCTTTAATGCCATAGACTCTAAAACTCTAGTGGAAACGGTGACAGCTCTAAAGTCATCCACCTGCTGCCTTGATGTTTTACCTACCAACTTCTTTAAGAATGTTTTTGACTGCCTATCAACAGACATCTTGCAAATAGTTAATAATTCTATTAAATCGGGCAATTTCCCGAAGGCTTTCAAAACTGCAGTCATTAAACCTCTTCTAAAAAAGCAGAGCCTAGATGCCTCTGTTATCAACAACTACAGACCAATTTCAAATCTACCATTCATAAGTAAAATAATTGAGAAAGTTGTCCTCCAACAACTAAATCACTTCTTGGCTTCTACTGGCTGCCACAACAACTTCCAGTCAGGATTTCGACCTCTTCATAGCACAGAGACGGCCCTTCTTAAAGTTATAAATG
The DNA here is from genome assembly GCF_033978785.1 of Entelurus aequoreus. Classification (NCBI taxonomy): domain Eukaryota; kingdom Metazoa; phylum Chordata; class Actinopteri; order Syngnathiformes; family Syngnathidae; genus Entelurus; species Entelurus aequoreus. The sequence goes on along the minus strand of NC_084743.1, from coordinate 51,887,466 downwards.
ACATCCGTCTAAACACAGACTCTGGCAAAACTTCAGTATTAATGCTTTTGGACCTCAGTGCTGCATTTGACACTGTCGACCACTCAATACTTTTGGACAGGTTGGAAAACTGGGTGGGGATCTCAGGCACAGTTTTAAGCTGGTTCAAGTCATATCTACAAGATAGGAACTATTTTGTTTCCATTGGTGACTTTGTATCAGAACCAACCAACGTAACGTGTGGAGTCCCCCAAGGTTCAATCTTGGGGCCGACTTTATTTAACATCTATATGCTCCCACTAGGACAAATCATGCAAAATAATAACATTGACCATCATTGCTATGCCGATGACACCCAAATCTATGTAGCGCTATCACCAAATGACTATCGCCCCATAGATCTTCTGTGCCAGTGCATTGAGCAAGTCAAACACTGGATGTGCCAAAATTTCCTACAACTAAATGAAGATAAAACTGAGATAATTGTTTTTGGTGCTAAAAAAGAAAGGTTTAAAGTCATCCAACACCTTCAATCACTGTCCCTGAAAACCTCAAATAAAGCCAGAAATCTTGGGGTTATTTTAGATTCTGATTTACATTTCGACAGTCACATCAAATCAGTAACAAAATCGGCCTACTATCACCTCAAAAATGTAAAAAGACTTAGAGGGCTCATGTCAGCTCAAGACTTAGAAAAACTTGTACATGCCTTTATTACCAGTAGGCTAGACTATTGTAATGGTCTCCTTGCAGGTCTTCCCAAAAAAACTGTCAGGCAGCTACAGCTTGTTCAGAACGCTGCTGCTAGAGTTCTAACAAAGACCAAAAAATGTGAGCACATTACACCAATTCTTAAATCCTTACATTGGCTCCCTGTACATCAGAGAATAGATTTCAAAATCCTCCTGCTCACATATAAATCACTACATGGTCTAGGGCCCAAGTATATCACTGATATGCTCCCACTATATACGCCCTCTAGATCACTAAGATCTTCTGAGACCAATCTGTTAGCGGTTCCAAGAGTAAACTCAAATCAAGGGAGATCATCATTCAGTCACTATGCAACACATAGCTGGAATAAACTTCCTGAAGATGTCAGACTCTCCCCAACTCTCACTACTTTTAAAACTAGACTGAAGACTTTTATGTTCACCTTAGCTTTCAGCTAAATCTTTTAATCTTTTAACTTTTAACGTCTGCACTGTTTTTATTTTTATTGTCTGCATTTTAATTTTGCTTTTATTTTCTTTCATTTCACTTTGTTGTCTGTGAAGCACTTTGAGTCTGCCTTGTGTATGAAAAGCGCTATACAAATAAAGTTGCCTTGCCTTGCCTAATGGGATAATAATGTAAAGCATTTGGAGAGTGGACTTTTTGAGCTGTTTCTCTGTTAAAACACAAACAACATCAGCAGCTTTTCCTTATTTTCATGGATTAATGCATGATGGTTCGATATTGTTTTTCGGTAACACTATAGTATGGGGAACATATTCTAAGTAACAAAGGCTTAATTTAGAGTTGTTTGGACACTTGTGGAACATATAAGGGTTAGGGTTAATAATAAGCAATAATTCTGAGGTTTTTGAGGGAAGACTCTTAGTTAATGGCTTACTGGTTGTATAATAAGGCCATGCAGAATAAGGCATTAATAAGTACCTAATAATGACTAATTAAGAGCCAATGTGTTACTAATTTGCATGTTACTAAGCAATTAATGGTGAATATGTTCCCCATACTAAAGTGTTACCTATTTTATTTTTCTTTGGCTGGCGTTAGACTCATTCTGTTCCAGTATAGGGCAGACGAGCTATCATGTTTTTGATTATTTATTGTTTTTCCATTCCATGAATATCATTCACCTTTTCTTCTCAGCACTGTCCTTCACACTCACTTTATGCTGTCCCATGGTTGGAAAACAAAGTCATGCCAATCTCTATCTATAAGCTAATGCTAGCAAGTAAGACCAGAAGTTTTGTTCGGATCTTACGGGGTTCAGTGTGACATTTGCTACGCCAACTATAATGGCGGGGATGCTTGTAACTTTGATTTTTGCTTACAATTTAAAGCATAACAATTAGCCAAGAGACGGCTCTTATCTCAAAACATTTGATGTACCAATGTATTACAAAAATATATATTTTCTGCATGTCTATTGTGCATCCTCAGCTTTGTTGGCCAGTCAGAATGGTTCCGTGCAGACCGCAACGGCAAGTTCAACTGGGACTTCTTGAATTACAAAGACACACCTCTTGAGGAAGTCGACATGAGCTATACAATCATGAATTACATTGGATTGTCCAACTTGGGTAAAAATTAGTAGTTTTGTTTTCCATTTAAAAAAATCACACCCTACTGAGTTGGTAATGCCATTAATCTTTATTATTGTGTTTTGCATGGGCCGTCCTCCCCAAGAGAAGCAGCAGCTTTTGCAGACTCTGTCCGTAAGAGGGTGTCCTGAAGTGGACGACTGGTTCCTGGCCAGGCTCCATGTGCTCCAAGACTCCCTAAAGGAGCTGGACATCTCTCATTGTCCACGCATCACCATCGGCGGGCTGGCTGCCCTGAGGAACCTCAAGTAATTCATACTCACAGGATCAGCTTCAAAATTAATGTTGATGATCACTTCTGTTATGTTAAATATTAATTGTTCTAATCTGCATGTTGCAGGGGCCTGCGCCGTTTGGATGTGTCATCCCTCCCAGGGATTACAAATCCAGGTTTGGTGGTCATCCTGTTAGAAGAAATGCTTCCACAATGCGAGGTCATCGCTAACGGCTATGAGTACAGTTTAGAGTCGGTGAGTTGAGGTACAAGACAAGTTGGGAGTAGAGTTTACACAAGGACAAGAAACGATGTACTACATCGCAGACATGGTAAGTCTAAAGAGGACTTTATTGGAGATAAGACATTTCGTTATTTTGCCATCCATGTTATATCACATTATGAAAATAGAAAAGTATGACCCATAATTATTTTTATTATTATCTTGCATACTTTCCTGTTTACTGAAAGTCCAATCATGTCCCTGTCCAGACAATGCTGATTTTGCTTGTTTACATGGCAATAATTGTATGTGTTGTTCAGTATGTATTAAATAAATAATAAAGGTTGATATGATATTGAACCCGTGTCATTTTTTAATATATAACTCCTGAGGTCATATTTCTAATTATTGTCAAATACACAATACTTGATGTAATGTCAATCAAAACCAAATTATGTTGACTTGAACCTTACAGAAATGTGTTGTTTATCGCTATTAATTGGTTCCCGGCCTGTCTAGTTAATGAATTGCCTCAAATTAGAAATTAAAGTAGCATAGTAGAGCATAAAAACCCTGTTTATGACCTTCTAAATGTTGTTTTTAATACTATGAGAGCCCTCCAGACTTGAAATAACACCCTTAAGTCACATTTACGGCAGCACGGTGGAACAGGGGTTAGTGCATGTGCCTTAAGGTCCTGGGTTCGATCCCCGGGCTCGGGGTCTTTCTGTGTGGAGTTTGCATGTTCTCCCCGTGACTGCGTGGGTTCTCTCCGGTTACTCCGGCTTCCTCCCACCTCCAAAGACATGGTTGATTGGCAACACTAAATCAGCCCTGGTGTGTGAATGTGAGTGTGAATGTCTGCGTTGGCCCTGCGACGAGGTGGCGACTTGTCCAGGGTGTACCCCGCCTACCGCCGGATGCAGCTGATATCGGCACTGTCACGCCAAATGTCTTCCCTCTACAAAAACCTTCCCTCCCCCATTTACTTCCGTGGTCATGTTTCCTCGTACGTCATTGACAGCGATCGATAGCACTTCGACTTTGACTGCCCGTCGCTGGAAGGATACTTCGTCTTTGACAGCTGCTGGAATCTGAAGAAATCGATTATTGTTTTTTTTTTTTGTACAGGCGCGAAACAGGATAGTCACGTGCAGGTTAAGGACCCCCGGCAACTTTGTGATTTTATTGGACGCAGCCCCGGAAGTAAATGGGGGAGGGAAGGTTTTTGTAGAGGGAAGAAATTTGGCGTGACAGCTCCAGCACCCCCCGCGGCCCCAAAAGGGACAAGCGGTTTAAAAAAAAAAATGGATGGATGAAAGTCACATCTACACTCATTTAATCCAATATAGTAATGTTGCCTGAGGGTGATTCAATCAGTGGCCACGTTATTGAAGAGCATGCTCTGCTTGGTTTGGTGTCATCTTTTGGCCAATACTACTGCATTTTTTAGTTTATTCAGCCATTTTAGGCTGAATTTAGGCCAAAAATACATAGAATATGCCTTAGGAAAAATATTATTTTAAATGATGATGCTGCGATGAGGTGGTGACTTGTCCAGGGTGTACCCCGCCTTCCGCCCGAATGCAGCTGAGATAGGCTCCAGCAACCCCCGCGACCCTGAAAGGGACAAGTGGTAGAAGATTGATGGATGGATGATGATGATAATCATAATCTAATTGTTATTGACTTAAGTCTTTATAACAGTACGATCAAGTTAAGTATTTTATAGAGGGCGACTGTCTCCTGTGGACAACATGGGTCATCGCAGCTGGTACTGCCAGTGTGAGTGTATGAAAGTCAAATACACATAGTCATCCCACGCCAGAGGTGGGACCAAGTCATTGCTTTGCAAGTCACAAGTAAGTCTCAAGTCTTTGCCCTCAAGTCTCGAGTCAAGTCCCGAGTCAAGACAGGCAAGTCCAAAGTCAAGACTGGAAAGTCTCAAGTCAAGTCACAAGTCCTGCATTTTGAGTTTTGAGTCCTTTCAAGTCCTTTTAACCACAGACTAATATTTTTACACAGATTGTGTATGCTTTTAAAACGTTGTATTTATTTATTAAAACAAGTGCATTTGAAATTGCAGGAAAAAAAATAGTACTGACATTGCAATTCATAATAGCACTATTAACCAGTCATTTTAATAGTGTAAACAATTTTAAACATTTAACTCATTCCTTTACAGAATAAACACATTTGCAAAAACAAGTGCAACTGTACTTATTTGTACAAAAGTGTTAACATTGTATTTCCGTGGCATATTGCATTGTAACTAGTTCCACAGCAGTTTCTATTCTGTTCTTACCTTATCTCATTGATCTCATCTCGTACTGTATGTGTGTTGATGTGTGCGTACACATGAAAAACATAACAAATACATGAACATAACAATGAACAGAGTTGTACTTTTTAGATGTCAGGGCCCTATGCAATATGTACACATATTCTTAATATAGTATACATTTTAACTGACCTTTATTTGACTATGTTTGTCTTTTTGTAGGTGGCTAAAATATGCGGTGCTGCTGACCGCCGTCTTAACGTTACGTTACTGTGTGTGATACATTGACTAACGTAACGTTAAGTTTAGGTACCTCATGCAACCCTGCTTAAAAAAAAATCACTTGACAAAAAGTATGAATGAGGTAGCGAACTGCAGTGGACGCAACAGATTGCCGTGTTTGCAATGACGTTATAACCATAGACATCTTATAAGTAGACGCAGCATTGGTTGCTGTGACGCGAGCAATTTGCATCTTGAAGTGGTGATGAGGAGCCGGCGAGCAGCCTAAACTGACAGTTGACAGGTAGAAAACAAAGATGCCGGGCTGGTGTTCAGCGTTTTCCTGCTCAAATGAGCGGACTGTTGAAAATAGGAATCGGGGGATTACTTTTCACAAGTAAGATTTAACATTAATGTACTATTGGTTGTATTTTATGAAAATAACATTACCACAGAGTTGAGAAGGAGCAAAGATCTTCAATATTTGTATGTGAAAATCACAAAGAAATCTTCTGGGGGAGGATGATGCCCCTACAGGGGTTTGGTTTACAAACTTTCAGCCCCACCTAAAACAAAATTCACCAGCCGCCACTGATTATGATGCATTCTCATTTTAGGCAAAATATAAATGGGTTATATTTGTATAGCGCTTTTCTACCTTCAAGGTACTCAAAGCACTTTTGCAAGGCGCTAACCAGCAGCCATCAGAGGCAAAGGGTGAAGTGTCTTGCCCAAGGACACAACGGATGTGACTAGGAAGGTAGAAGGTGGGAATTGAACCCCAGTAACCAGCAACACTCCGATTGCTGGCACAGCCACTCTACCAACTTCGCCACGCCGTCCCGTTATATATATATAAATATAAGACAATACTTTCTTAACAGTACAATTGTAACCAGGAATAAGTATTCAAGTAACAATATTCAAATACTAACATTGTTGGGTAAGGCAGCATTTGGTTTTATTCTGAATCCAGTGAAACAGATTGGTGGTTTTAGCTGGTATAAAGACTTTCAGGTGTTTATATATGTTTAAGTATTTGGCAGACGCTTTTAACCAAAGCGACATACATAAAAAATACATATATAACAATCACTGTAAACATGATCATTTAAGGGAAGAATGTAATACAAAATATCAATACAAAGTGTCAAGACAGAATAAACTCTCTGTTGCTGCAGCAACAGAGATACAGTCTATAAGATATATAGATATCTAATGTATTCATACATTGTTTATGTAGGATATACGCATGTATATATAACCTAATCATATTGTTTCTTCAACTTAAAAATAGCTGACCCTTTTTCTCCCTCTTCTCTGGGTTTATATTCCCAGTTTTGATCTCGGACGTCTGGTCACTTATAGCATATAAGAATATTGTATTACTGTTAAGCAAACCATGAATAATAAAACATGTTTCCGTTATCATAGCTACACGTATGACAAAAAAGCGCGTGAAAATGAGTGGTATTCAGTGAGGTAAAATGAATTAAATGCGCTGACAGTTCCATGCTCCTGCCAAATTGCACTGAGTGGAGCGGATCACCACTCCAAGATGGCGGCCCCGCGTCTCGTCTGCGCCTGTAGGCAGTAGCGCTCCATGCTGCGTCTACTTATAAGATGTCTATGGTTATAACGTTAGCAGTGAGTTTGCAGCCTCACTGATTTAACTACACAGCAAATAAAAGTCACGTTACTTAGCCAATAAATGTTAGCTTACATTCAAAACTTACCCTTCTTTGTGCAACTTCAAATGTCGAACAAAGTTGGAAGTTGTTGCGTCTCCGTCTGTAATATTCGAACTGCGTGATTTGCATACGGCAATTCGTTTTTTGTTGACCAAGTCGTAGTTTTTATACCCGAGCAAAACCAACTTTGGTATAAATCTTTCTCACTGGCGCGTTGTTTGACAACTCTTGTTCATTGGTTGTCCTGCAATTTGATTGGATGAATGCTGTGGGATGAAAACAATGTAGATCTAATTTGATTGGCTGTTGTACTGAGAGCACACACGCTGACAGGCAGCACACACGCTGATAGATAGACAGACACGTACAAAATGAAAGCTACAGAGCGCTCCCAAATAACTTTTTAAGCTTTAGGTTTTGGGGAAAGTAGCAAGTCATGTCAAGTCAAAAGGCTCAAGTCCAAGTGAAGTCACAAGTCATTGATGTTAAAGTCTAAGTCGAGTTGCAAGTCTCTTTACATGTTGTCAAGTCGAGTCTAAAGTCATCAAATTCATGACTCGAGTCTGACTTGAGTCCAAGTCATGTGACTCGAGTCCACACCTCTGTCCCACGCCATATCGCGCTTCAAAATCTGCAGCTTCACTCATTCACAGAATTTTTAAATCATATTTTTGGCCTGAAATAAACAATATTTAAGCCTATCAATAGAAAAATGAAAATAAATATAAATACTACAGTAGTGACAGCATGGTGTAACAGGGGTTAGTGCATGTACCTCACAATACAAAGGTCCTTTGTTCGATCCCCGGGCTCTGGGTCTTTCTGTGTGGATTTGCATGTTCTCCCCGTGACTGCGTGGGTTCCCTTCGGGTACTCCGGCTTCCTCCCACCTCCAAAGACATGCACCTGGGGATAGGTTGATTGGCAACACTAAATTGGCCCTTTAGTGTGTGAATGTGAGTGCAGCTGAGATAGGCTCCAGCACCCCCCGCAACCCAGACAGGGACAAGCGGTAGTAAAATGGATGGATGGATGGACTACAGTAGTGTTGGCCACTACATGAGAACAATCCATCACACCAATTAGAACATGCTGGTCAATATAGTGGCCACTGATTGGTTCATTGCTGCGTTAGATTAAACAAGTGTAAAAGTCACTATGTGGGGTCTATAGGGCTCTCGGTGTTAAAAACTATATATATTTAGTTATAATGCTCTAGCTATGAAAATATTTATTTTAAAAGCAGCACAAACTTTGCAGAAATGAATTCACCGCGGTCAGGCCCAGAACCACTCAACAGCGACAGACGAGGAATAACTGTAATTACGAAAAAAGAAACAAGCGGTGGGCAAGTTCGATCGGTATTTCCACAATTATTTGTGTCTTTTTTTGTGTTGTTTTTTATATATGGTTATGTTTTTATAATTTGATATTGTTTACAAACTCTTAGAATAAGTCCTTGGACACAGCAGGACTTGGGGGCTTAAGGATTTGAATGAGAGCTTATAGTAGTTTTTGCTTTTGTTTAATTATTTGTGTACAATTATATGTTATTAAAGGTAATTATGTGCTATTTTGTTGTTATAATTGTTACGTTGTCTTTATTATTTAAGTCCCATCTTAAAACTCATTTGTATACTCTAGCCTTTAAATAGACCCCCCTTTTAGACTAGTTGATCTGCCGTCTCTTTTCTGCTTTGCCCCCCTCTCCTTTATGGAGAGGGGGGGCACATCTGCCGTCCCCTCCAAGGTTTCTCATTGTAGCCCATTGGGTTGAGTTTTTCCTTGCCCTGATGTGGGATCTGAGCCGAGGATGTCGTTGTGGATGTGCAGCCCTTTGAGACATACTCGTGATCTAGAGCTATATAAATAAACTTTGATTGATATTATAGTACTTGTGTATTCGTAAATTGTTCAAGTCGCATAATAAAACATGTGTAAGTCCCAGCGTCAATCGTACTAGTACTTGAAGGTTTAAAAACGTATTTAAAAAAAAAAAAAAAGAGGCAATATATTTTTTTTTTCTTTGAGGAAACACAGAATGTGTTTGTTATGAGGGGAACCAAATACGCGCTTAACGTCACTTGAAACCCGGATCCTATTTTGAGGCGGACAATAACATAGGCTAACTGGCTGGTGGCTAATCGCGAGTGAATATCAGTCATAACTGTGTGAAAACAGCAAGATTAAGCGGGCCCTAGAACTAGGAAAGGGTCCAAAAGGTGAATAAATGTCTGATGCATCAGGTAGGATAAATGTCACATTATTCGGATGACGTCATTTCTTCGCTCTTGTTTAGCTGGCCGTAGCTAGCATAAACGCCAACAATTGATTCCCAAAACTGTTCATTGTGAATTGTTTTACGTTTTTAGGACCTCCTAATAAAAAGGAAGAAGAAGACACTACATCTGAGCCAGAGGTAAAAAATACTGGATACTTGCATATCCAGCATGCTATCACGAGTAGACATTGTAGCACATATAGTGAAACATGACCTAATTAGTACAATGACGTCGTTTCACTTGTTTGTCTGCTAGGAGCAATCCGACGACAGCAGTGAAGAGGAAGCAGTTGGAAACTCAGAGAGTAAATCATAATATCTTTATTTATTGGTCATCACTGTAGTTATCACCGTGACCTAAGTTGTTTCTTACATTAAATTTGATATATGAGTTGGGAAATTGTGTTAGATGTAAATATAAACGGAATACAATGATTTGCAAATCATTTTCAACCCATATTCAAATTGAATGCGCTACTAAGACAAGATATTTGATGTTCAAACTCATAAACTTTTTTTTTTGCAAATAATAATTAACTTAGAATTTCATGGCTGCAACACGTGCCAAAGTAGTTGAGAAAGGGCATGTGCACCACTGTGTTACATGGCCTTTCCTTTTAACAACACTCAGTAAACGTTTGGGAACTGAGGAGACACATTTTTTAAGCTTCTCAGGTGGAATTCTTTCCCATTCTTGCTTGATGTACAGCTTAAGTTGTTCAACAGTTCGTGGGTCTCCGTTGTGGTAATTTAGGCTTCATAATGCGCCACACATTTTCAATGGGAGACAGGTCTGCACTACAGGCAGGCCAGTCTAGTACCCGCACTCTTTTACTATGAAGCCACGTTGATGTAACACGTGGCTTGGCATTGTCTTGCTGAAATAAGCAGGGGCGTCCATGATAACGTTGCTTGGATGGCAACATATGTTGCTCCAAAACCTGTATGTACCTTTCAGCATTAATGGCGCCTTCACAGATGTGTAAGTTACCCATGTCTTGGGCACTAATACACCCCCATACCATCACTGATGCTGGCTTTTCAACTTTGCGCCTATAACAATCCGGATGGTTCTTTTCCTCTTTGGTCCGGAGGACACAACGTCCACAGTTTCCAAAAACAATTTGAAATGTGGACTCGTCACACCACAGAACACTTTTCCACTTCGTATCAGTCCATCTTAGATGAGCTCAGGCCCAGCGAAGCCGACGGCGTTTCTGGGTGTTGTTGATAAACGGTTTTCACCTTGCATAGGAGAGTTTTAACTTGCACTTACAGATGTAGCGACCAACTGTAGTTACTGACAGTGGGTTTCTGAAGTGTTCCTGAGCCCATGTGGTGATATCCTTTACACACCGATGTCACTTATTGATGCAGTACAGCCTGAGGGATCGAAGGTCACGGGCTTAGCTGCTTACGTGCAGTGATTTCTCCAGATTCTCTGAACCCTTTGATGATATTACAGACCGTAGATGGTGAAATCCCTAAATTCCTTGCAATAGCTGGTTGAGAAACGTTGTTCTTAAACTGTTCAACAATTTGCTCACGCATTTGTTGACGAAGTGGTGACCCTCGCCCCATCCTTGCTTGTGAATGACTGAGCATTTCATGGAATCTACTTTTATACCCAATAATGGCACCCACCTGTTCCCAATTTGCCTGTTCACCTGTGGGATGTTCCAAATAAGTGTTTGATGAGCATTCCTCAACTTTATCAGTATTTATTGCCACCTTTCCCAACTTCTTTGTCACGTGTTGCTGGCATCAAATTCTAAAGTTATTGATTATTTGCAAAAAAAAAATGTTTATCAGTTTGAACATCAAATATGTTGTCTTTGTAGCATATTCAACTGAATATTGGTTGAAAATGATTTGCAAATCATTGTATTCCGTTTATATTTACATCTAACACAATTCCCCAACTCATAGGGATCAATAAAGTACTTTCTATTCTATTATATTCCATACTTGCCAACCCTCCCGTTTTTAGCGGGAGAATCCCGTTATTCAGTGCCTCTCCCGACAACCTCCCGGCAGAGATTTTCTCCCGACAAACTCCCGGTATTCAGCCGGAGCTGGAGGCCACGCCCCCTCCAGCTCAATGCGGACCTGAGACTGAGTGGGGCAGCCTATTTTCACGTCCGCTTTACCTCAATATAAATACGCTTGCAAGTTCCGAAACGAATGGAAACAAGAATTTCAGTTCATCCAGGACAGTTCGAAGGGGAAGGTGTATGTTGCCTGTAAATATGTAGAACAGACTTCTCCATTGAACACGGTGGCCGAAATGATTTCTCAGTCATGAACAGAGAAGTTAAACAGGACAATACTGCCATCTAATGGATAGATAATTCAAGTATTTCTTTTATGTAAATAAAATAAATATATATATATAGCTAGAATTCACTGAAAGTCAAGTATTTCATACATATATATATATATATACATATATATATACATATATATATATATATATATATATATATATATATATATATATATATATATATATATATATATATATATATATATATATATATATATATATATATATATATATATATATATATATATATATATATATATATATACAGTGGGGCAAAAAAGTATTTAGTCAGCCACCCATTGACAATCAATGGGTGGCTGACTAAACTGTATATATATATATATATATATATATATACACAGAAAACTGTATAAATATATGTATATATATATATATATATATATATATATGAAATATATATGAAATACTCGAGTTGGTGAATTCTAGCGGTAAATAACCCCGCCCCCAACCCCGCCCCCCCCCTACCCCCCACCTCCCGATAATGTCTCAAGGTTGGCAAGTATGTTCTATTCTATATGGAAATGGGGTTTGTATTTATTAATGGAAAACCCCTTGAGATGCAGCATTGGGTTTTCATTAGTCAATAAAGTGATTAGTAGTGTTGATTAAACTATTAATTTATATACTATTGTGCAACAATCATAAGCCACCATTAAAAGTGGAGTTAATTTTTTTGCTCTTGTCCCTGTCATCCTGCCAGTGGACTTCCTGCGGAATTTGTTTTCTCGCTCTTTGGGCCTTGGCTCAACAGAAAAGGTTTTGGATGATTTGACTTTGGAAGGAGTTGCGCAATACATTCTAAGTGGCAAATGTGAGTCTCCGTCCGTGCTGTTTCACTTTGTCATCAACTTTTGTGGTGTAAAGTTGACTACAATGTGCTTCTTTACAGGTAAAAATATCATCTGCTTGGCTGGTGCAGGCATATCTACATGTGAGTATTTAAAGGGAAGAGATAGTTGTGTTTAAACAAGGCTTCACTTCAATAACTCAAAATGTGCACAGCGGCTGGGATTCCCGATTTTCGCTCACCCGGTACTGGCCTGTATGCAAACCTGCAGAAATATAACCTTCCATACCCAGAGGCCATCTTCCAGTTAGATTACTTTAAGGTTGGTTGATGGTTTTTTTTGTTAAAAGCAAATGCAACTGACCTAAAATCATAGACTATAACACTGTAGTATGCCTATCATGATTGCTCACAAAATAAATCAAATGACAGTGAAAAGGTAACTTATACACTTTGGACCCCTTTTTTTTATCCTAGAAACATCCAGAGCCCTTCTTTGCCTTGGCCAAGGAGCTTTTCCCTGGAGAATTCAGGGTAAAACCAAGTCAGCCATGATAACATACTGTACATGCCTTGAATGATAACCTCAGCAATGGAATCACTTCAGCTGTGTTTCCTCTTTCTTTTGCTACAGCCGACCGTCTGTCACTACTTCATGAAGCTGCTGAAAGACAAGGGTCTTCTCAAACGCTGCTACACGCAGGCAAGGAGAAAAAAAATCGGGTCTCTTTTTCATACGTCCACCAGTTTCCGTACTAATATTGACTTGTTTGTGACCATTTAGAATATCGACACACTGGAGCGTGTGGCCGGGCTTAAGGGTGGCGATCTGATTGAAGCTCACGGAACGTTTCACAAGTCCCACTGCGTCAAATTCACCTGCCGCAAAGAGTACGACCTGGACTGGATGAAAGGTGTTTATTTAGGTTATTTCCACTTTCAGTTTTGGGACTAAAACTTCCTTCTCTTCGTAGAACAAATCTTTTCGGATGACATTCCAAAATGTGAGAAATGCAACAGTCTGGTCAAACCAGGTCAGTTTCCCCCCCGATTTAATTTTTCTACTGTCCCTTCAACAATCTACCTTACTTTTGACCAAAAACATGTCAGTCATCCTCTGTGCGTCCTCCTTTTCCAAGATATCATCTTCTTTGGAGAGAGCTTGCCTGTGCGGTTCTTTACCTCGATGAAGACGGTGAGCTGACATGAAGGCTGCATTTGCAAAGGATGCGTTGCAAGTTATCTGTTTATTTTCTCTTGGCACATGCAGGACTTCCCCCGCTGTGATCTTCTCATCATTATGGGCACGTCTCTGCAGGTGCAACCTTTTGCAAGTCTGGTCAACAGGTACTGTGAATCATTTAAACTTTGGCTGAATAGTTTGTATCTTTTCTCATTCTCCCTTCCTCTGTTGTTTTTTTCTATTCAGGGTTTCCAAAACCTGCCCCAGGTTGCTCATCAACATGGAAAAAGCCGGCCAGGTGAGGTCCTTACCTTATATCTGATAACTTGGCTCCGATTTATGTAGTATTAATTGTGTGTCTGGTATACTTTAAACCATATTGTTTGTTTAGTCTGACCCTATGCTAGGTATGCTGGGTTTTGGAGGAGGGATGGACTTTGACTCAGATAATGCTTACAGGTAAGATGTGATGCACCTACCGTATTTCTATCCAGCTATTTCACACACCTGTCTGCAGGGGTAGGCGGATCAATACAAATATAAACAGAAACGATACACAATATAGCATCAGTATTTGGTAGTTACTAGAATGCCATCCATCCATCCATTTTCTACCGCTTATTCCCTTCGGGGTCGCGGGGGGCGCTGGAGCCTATCTCAGCTACAATCGGGCGAATGATTAAAGAAATATTTTATATTGTCCCAAAATAAATTTCTATTTTTTAGGAAATAAAATTATTTTTTGTATCCAAACAACAGAATAATAAGTTCTTGTTACATTCTAATAGAACGGTATATGGGTCTGTGTTGCAGCAGAAAGTAACAAGCTAGGAACAGTAAATTAGCAACTAGATGCTTGTAGGATAAGGAACTAGCAAACGGATACCAGGTAGAAGTTTATTTAATTGCAACAGAGAGGTGCACAGGAAGCCGACTAACAAGTAGAGAACGATCCAGCACAAAAGGAGGAACCCAGGTGGAAAAGTTAAGTTAAAGTTAAAGTACCAATGATTGTCACACCCCCTAGGTGTGGTGAAATGTGTCCTCTGCATTTGACCCATCCCCTTGTTCACTCCCTGGGAGGTGAGGGGAGCAGTGGGCAGCAGCGGTGGCCGCGCCCGGGAATCATTTTTGGTGATTTAACCCCCAATTCCAACCCTTGATGCTGAGTGCCAAGCAGGGAGGTAATGGGTCCCATTTTTATAGTCTTTGGTATGACTCGGCCGGGGTTTGAACTCCCACCCTACCGATCTCAGGGCGGACACTCTAACGACAAGACCACAGAGTAGGTAACTAGGTAACTAATTAATGAGAACCGGTTGTGCTGGCAGGACATGAACAGAAAGTAAAGTGGCTTCAAAACACAAAGACCAAACAGGAAATACTGACCAAACAAGAGCACCAAGACAGGAAGTGATTCCAAAACACAGGAAGTAGAAACTACAAATAAGAGCGCTGGACAGGTATTGAAACACCAAACACAGGAAAACACAAACACGACCAAACTGTCGGTAGCAAGCCTGACATAATAGTTTTAAAGAAATTATACAATATGAAATTGTATTAAATTTAGGAGCCTTTGTAACCTGTTTTCAAATGGTTCTATTATCTATAAATAAGTATATATCAGCACAATATTATAACTATTTCCTTATTCTCTTTTATTACATACAATTGTTTGAGCAAAACAAAGTCAATAGCACACAAAAGCTAAACAAAACCAAATTCTACTATCTATTAGACATTCTAACCCTTTTTGCCCTGTATGTGTCCAAGGAATTATTCCATGAATTTGTAAACATTAACAAAAAAACCCTATTTAATATCGCCCTTATCACTCTAGTATCGATCATATACTGATATTACCCTTGCTGTCCACGCTAACAATTCATAGCTTGATCCGCCCTCCTCACATTGTGGCTACAACAATGCTGACACTCCAACAGTTATATTATTCTCTCTTAAGACTCTTATGAATATACTCATTAATTTCATGTTAATAACTGCATACTTTCTTCTGTAACCCGTTTCCATCGACACTTCCTGAACTTTTCAATGTACTTATTTCTTATTTTCTTTAAACTAGCTAGCTTAGCTAGCACGCCTGCTCCTGTTTGCTCTCGGTGTGTAACGTGTGTCACGTCCCAATACTTGATAATGACACATAAAATACTAAGAAATGCAGTTTATTTGTGGTAATTTAAGTGATAATTATTAACTTAGGGGAGTGTCTCCACATTGTGTATGGAGATACACAATTAGCTGCTAGCTAGTCAACCGGCAGATTAAAAAAATGCCATATTAGCCAGAGGGTATCAGCGTTTGTGATCAATTTTAAAAGCTGGTAATCGGAAATGATGATAATGTGTATCTTAATGAAAACCTTCCAATACTGATCCGTGGCCGATCGTTCGCCACGTCCCTACAAATAATATATTGTGATATATATCGTTATCGTGATATAGATTTTTAGGCCATATCCTTGCCTACGCAGCAAGCATCTTGACTCTTGCATTTTGTTACACTTAGCACGTTTCCGTTTCGAGTTCAGTCTTAGAAACCTGGATACATAGCTTTCACTACACCGACTATCTCCTCCCCCTGTAAACCCTCCCACATAGGGTGCATGTAACTCTAAAACAAACTTAACGCTGCGTTGGTGCAGACCCTGAAGGCTGTGTTTTCTCATTTTGTAGGAAATAACCTCCTGTGTATAATCGACTCATTAAGAGCGCGTACATCCCTTCTCTACGAACAGACACCTTCTCCGATGTTGGATAAACACTTGAAAATGAAAAATTACTGTTGTAAAGCATTGATAAGTTCCAGCTTCAATAACACTTGCCTTCTTTCTTTAATTACCAATGTACGCTCGTGACAAAGGAGTCTAACAAGCTAACTTATCGACAAGAATTGTGGTTGCTCACACTGACAAAAAGCAATAAAAGCAGGGGTGTCCTGAGTGCAGCCCTGGGGCCATTTGTTGTTTTCAATGTCCCAATTTAATGGCTCTGGTTTTATCATTATGTTTGATAAGATGATGAACAGGTAATGCTAACAAACCATTAAGGCCAAGTTGGTGAAAACAATATCTGATGGAGGTAATGATTTGTGTGGCGATTACTGGGATAGGCTCCAGCCCACCCAAACCCCCATCCCCCCTGACTCCCCGCTACCCCAAGAAGGACAATCAGTAGAAAATGGATGGATGGATAATGGATACTGTACTGTACTGATGAATGGATACAGTCACCTTCTGGTATATTCAACCAGAAGATGCCAAAGACAAAGATTATTATTGTCTCTGTTAGAAATTGTTCATTGGTGTGTTTGTTTTGTTTGGAAGATCATTTGATTTACCTCCAGCGATTTTAATTACCATTTGTTAAAGTTAGCAAAATGTATTAAAAAACAATATCCACCTCATTTATAATTGCCTCTTTCCTCAAAACGATTTTAATACAATTATAAAACAAATTGTCCTACTGACGGCAATTGCAATGTAGTTTTAATTATATTTATACACGTTTAGGTATAAAATCCCAATAGAACATGTCATTTCTAATGTACATTTTTCTGCTTGTATAAAGAACAACATTTCAGTACTGTACCTTCTTTTAAAGGCCTACTGAAATGAATTTTTTTTATTTAAACGGGGATAGCAGATCTATTCTATGTGTCATACTTGATCATTTCGCGATATTGCCATATTTTTGCTGAAAGGATTTAGTATAGAACAACGATGATAAAGATCGCAACTTTTGGTATCTGATAAAAAAAGGCTTGCCCCTACCGGAAGTAGCGTGACGTAGTCAATTGAACATATACGCAAAGTTCCCTATTGTTTACAATGATGGCCGCATGAAGTGAGAGAGATTCGGACTGAGAAAGCGACGATTTCCCCATTAATTTGAGCGAGGATGAAATATTATTAAATGAGGAAAGTGCAAGTGAAGGACTAGTGGGGAGTGGAAGATGCTGTGAGAGCCGGGGGTGACCTGATATTCAGCTGGAAATGACTACAACAGTAAATAAACACAAGACATATATATACTCTATTAGCCACAACACAACCAGGCTTATATTTAATATGCCACAAATTAATCCCGCATACAAACACCTAGGTGTTTGTTATGCTAGCTCCTAGCTACTAGCTCGAGCTAGTTATAGCTCGAGCGGGTAATATGGACGGGATCCTGTATATATAACCCGCCAATACAATTCAAACACCTGCACAACACACACACTCACTCAGCCCAAACAACCGTTCACCTAACCCAAGGTTCATAAAGCTTATATATTTAATCAAAGTTACGTACATGACACGCACGTACTGGCAAGCAATCAAATGTTTGGAAGCGCGCGAGTGGGACCTGATATTCAGCTGGGAATGACTACAACAGTAAATAAACACAAGACATATATATACTCTATTAGCCACAACACAACCAGGCTTATATTTAATATGCCACAAATGAATCCCGCATAAAAACACCTAGGTGTTTGTTATGCTAGCTCCTAGCTACTAGCTACTAGCTCGAGCTAGTTATAGCTCGAGCGGGTAATATGGGCGGGATCCCGTATATATAACCCGCCAATACAATTCAAACACCTGCACAACACACACACTCACTCAGCCCAAACAACCGTTCACCTAACCTAAGGTTCATAAAGCTTATATATTTAATCAACGTTACGTACATGACACGCACGTACGGGCAAGCAATCAAATGTTTGGAAGCGCGCGGGTGGGACCTGATATTCAGCTGGGAATGACTACAACAGTAAATAAACACAAGACATGTATATACTCTATTAGCCACAACACAACCAGGCTTATATTTAATATGCCACAAATTAATCCCGCATAAAAACACCTAGGTGTTTGTTATGCTAGCTCCTAGCTCCTCTATTAGCCACAACACAACCAGGCTTATATTTAATATGCCACAAATTAATCCTAATGCTATCTCCTAGCTACTAGCTACTAGCTCGAGCTAGTTATAGCAAGCGATCAAATGTTCGGAAGCGCAGCTGTGTACTCACGTTATCGCAACTGTGTATCCAAATCAAAGCCCTCCTGATAAGAGTCTCTGTTGTCCGAGTTCTTCCATCTTGACTGCATCTTTCGGGAATGTAAACAAAGAAGCGCCGGCTGTGTACGTGTTGTTGCTGACTTCCCTCGCAAAATAGACACTTCGCACCGACAACTTTCTTCTTTGCTTGCTCAGCTTCTTTCTCCATAATGCAATGAACAAATTGCAACAGATTCACCAACACAGATGTCCAGAATACTGTGGAATAATGAGATGAAAACAGAGCTATTTCGTATTGACTTCAATGGTGTCCGAATACTTCCGTTTCAATGATTGACGTCACGCGCATACGTCAACCCTCAGAGGCGTTTCGAACCGGAAGTTTAGCGGGAAATTTAAAATTGCACTTTATAAGTTAACCCGGCCGTATTGGCATGTGTTGCAATGTTAAGATTTCATCATTGATATATAAACTATCAGACTGCGTGGTCGGTAATAGTGGCTTTCAGTAGGCCTTTAAGATGCTAGATTGGTGGCTGCTACCAATGTTGTTGTTGTTGAACCTAGTTGTGATGTATACTAACTAAGAATTCTGTTAAATGAATGACATGTTACGTCTAAGGTATCACTGAGTTATGAATATTAAGGGTATTATTTGCAACACCGAAGAAGAAAAAATCTACAGTGTGTTATTCAACAGCAAAAATATTTTAGAAAATCGAAGCTACAGGAAAGTAAATTAATAATTTATATACAAAACATAGACAGAGGAACATTTTAGCACATTGCTACTCTGCTGCTCCCACCGCTGATATAAAAGAGGATGTAAGTTTTGTTTCCGTCTAAGTGAATTAGTATCAGAAATAGCTGGTAGAAAATGTTTGATCCAGATAATACATGGATGGTTTCTCTTTCCTCCCCAACCAGAGATGTCGCTCATATCAGTACATGCGATGACGGCTGTATGGCACTAGCTGAGCTGCTGGGATGGAAGGTAATATCACTGTTTTTTACTTCTATGTTTCTTCAGTAATTTTTTTAATTGTCAGGCACTTCACTTGCAACAACAATTTAAAGCATTTGTGCTGTGTTGATGAAAGAAATTACTTTTTCTACTCTTAAAGTGGTACTATGCTATATATATGTGTGTGTATATATATATGTATATATATAAATTGTGTGTATGTATGTATATGTGTGTGTACAGTTTATGTATGTGTGTATACAGTATATATATATATATGTATATGTTTATATATATATATATATATATATATATATATATATATATATATATATATATATATATATATATATATATATATAAGCCTGTATGTATGGGTGTGCGTGTATGTAGATATATATATGTGTATATACTGTATATTTGTCAAAACAAGAGCACTACAACAGAAAGTGATACTAAACACAGGTAAATAATGAACAAATTCCAAACTGTACGCCCCCCTCACATAACGGATTGCAGACGAGGGTTGTACGGTATACCGGTATTAATTAATTAAAATGTTACAATACTGCTTTTGAAAAATACAGATACCGTTTTTTCATCCATATGATGCTGTGCGACGGTGACTACAGAGCCGAGGAGGTGCATGATGTTGAGTTTGTCAAAACACACACACAAAGTGCATACAAGCAATAACATCATGGAGCGGAAGAATGGCAAAAAAAACGTCAATTCTACTGGTTAATGCGTGAAGCGCAATATGGAGGTATTTGGGCTTCAAAACTAAAAACAGGGAGGCGCCACGCTGCAAGAATTGCTTTAAAACGTGCCTCGCCAAATGTGGCGATTAGTATTATCACCTTTGCTTCAAACTTAAAGCATTCAGAGCTGCACAATGAGTTATAAAGAGTGACAGGTAATATTGTAGTTGTTACACCTACATGCAGACCGTATTCGAGGAGCACGGGGAGATATTCCCTCCAGGCCGATGTTTTCGTCCGGGGTAACATCCTTCACTTTAACCGGCAATGGGTCTGGTAAGCTCTGCTTTCAAACGAGGCCGCCGATTATTATTAGTTTTGCAGGACGAAACCGGACCTGTTCATCACTCTACTGCGCAGTGCACAGTGCACACTCCACCCCTCTCTCTTTACTCGCCCACTCACTCACTGACATCACTCAGCCAACACTTTGCCATTCTCGCAAACACACATACGCTACTCTCATAGCATAGTTAACCAGCTCCCCTGCTGTGCACATGTAGATACGTAGCAGACGGCTGCTTGTCTCGATGCCAAATATTAGCGGAGTTAAAACAGCCCAATTAGCTAACTAATGCAAGTGAAATCACTGAATTTTGTAACAAATTACTACAATTTGTGTTGTATCTTTTACAATGTGAGTTTTGCATGCTACATGGCTTATCTGTATACTTTTATCCATAGTTTTGTTTTTAGTATTTACTAATAATCGGATTGTTCTTAAAGTACAGACCAGGAGGTGTAAATCATAAATAATATAGCTTTTTATTTTATTCTAACCTAATCATTGATTATGGCAGACTATATGTACCGGGTAATATGGAAAATTGTAAATTGTTGTTTGAGTGCAACAAGAAAAGCCCAATGTGTTTAATACCTTTTATTTGTTAACCATCTGAAATTGTTCTTTGAGTGCAATAGGAAACATTTGTTTAATGTATCGTAAGATTTTCTGTTAAAATAAAGCCAATATTGACATTTTTTGTAGTTCCCTTTATTTTTAAATTATCGATATACATTTTGGTACCGGTACCAAATTATTGGTATCGGGACAACCCTATTGCAGACATTATAAGGCGGTCCCAGACAAAACATAAACAATAGGACGCTCAAAAGAAAGGCTCTAATTTTCCAAAATGCACTACCTCGATGCTAATATACTTTGGCTTTGTCATATAAGTGCTACTGGTAAGCATCAGAGACTGAAACTGAGCATTAGACTCAGTAGTGTAAGACAAAATACTGGACAGTATAGTTATAATTAGCTTATTGTTAAATTTCAAATAAAAAAAATATTTTATTGATAAAGAATTAACATTTATTAACACATTAACACATGCCATTGAGTATTTGTATTGATTCCCAGGTACTAGGAATTGGCACCGTATTGGTTCAAATGTGAATGATACCCTCCCTACTTCTCGCACAGCTGTTTTGTGAACAAAGCACAGTTGGACACTGGGATTGTCCAATAGTCATTCAAATATATCCACTATCTAATTCTTCTTTACTGTTCGCTAATAGCCATTAGCATGTAACCGCTTGAGAAGGTGTCGTGCACTGACCAATTGCAACAGAGTAGGCTTGGTCAGGAAAAGAGGAGAGAATGCAGATTTACCCAGTATCAATCCAAATTCAATCAAAGTTTATTTATATAGCTCTAAATTACAAGTGTCTCAAAGGGCTGCACAAGCAACAACGACATCCTCGACTCAGATCCCACATTAGAGCAAGAAAAACTCAACCCAATGGGATACAATGAGAAACCTTGGAGGGGACCGCAGATGTAGGGGACCGCAGATTTGGGGGACCCCCTAACCCACTCCCACTATGAACTCCCACCACTTGAGTGGAGACAAGTCCCCAACCAATGCACAAATGAGTGGTCCACCCCGGGTACCGACTTTAAACAGCTATCGCGTCATCTGTGGTTATCTAATAACCTCTCCACGCAGGAGAGGGGGGCAGAGCAGAAAAGAGACGGCAGATCAACTGGTCTAAAAGGGGGGTCTATTTAAAGGCTAGTGTATACATATGAGTTTTAAGATGGGACTTAAATGCTTCTACTGAGGTAGCATCTATAACAGTACACATTAGGATTATGGAGTATTTTTGTTTTTATAGTGCTGGGATCCAGTAGCATAGTATAGGACCCCCTTAAGTACAACTAAAACATTGTATGAACGAACTGAATGAAAATGTAGTATTTCAAATGTATACTCTTGCTTGTACAGCTTTATGTCGTACAAAGTTTGTACTCTTTCCTGCTGCCTGATTCACTTCAACATATTTACCAATAGGCGTCGTTATTTTGCTCCAGTTGTGTAGTAGAAGAAAACATATAGTTTTTTTCATTACAATAGGATGGACCTTATATATCCCACAATGTGGAAATTCTGTGGTTGCAGTGCAGATTTACATACGGTAAAAAAGTAAAACGTAATAAAAACAATAGAAAAACTAAATATGAGTAAAGATAATGATAATAACCCTATTGCATGCTAAATGATTGCACTATTTACAAATTATAAAACAACAACACCAAATAGGTTATTTCTATTTTGGTGAATTTTAGATTGATATATGTTGGAAATATGGCTTAGTTTAAAGGACATATTGTCAGTTTCTTGTAAATGCACACCAGCAACAGAAACCACAGACAGCTTCAAATGTACCCTCTGTGTTCCTGTGCTCTGTGGTCGCCCGTCACCACTGCGGAGGGTCTTCTCAGTATTGCACTGTTAATATTGCACCCAATTGTTGGTTCTTGTGTATGACATCCGTGTCAATTTGAGTCACCAAAAGTTGTCTCGTGTCACCAGGCTGAGCTGGAAGAATTAGTCAAGCGAGAGCATGCCAGAATCGACGCTCAGGACGTGGAAGGAAAGTCGAGCCAGAGCCAAGGAGCAAGCTCTTCTTCAGTGGCACCAGAGTCCAAATAAGAAGTGTAATCCTTAAGAAAGCTAGATGATGGTAGAAGTTGTCCTTTGAAAGGAGATTATTATGGCTATATTTATTGTTCACACATGAAGCTCTGTGTAAACTAACATGCTCTAAACTGCATTTGTTTTGCACTTCAATGAAACATCTTATGTCTGTTCAGTTTTTTTTGATACCGTATACCACACAGCTGTTTATTTTCCTGTGAGGTGTGCCAATAGATTTTAGTGAGTTGACTGTGATGGGTACTCAAGATCAAAACATCTATCGATCTAATTGAGTGCAGATTTACTGATGCTTATCATGGCCATTCCACTGCATCGGTTGCATTTGTGTCCCTAGGAAATAAAAT
This sequence comes from Entelurus aequoreus, assembly GCF_033978785.1. Lineage (NCBI taxonomy): Eukaryota > Metazoa > Chordata > Actinopteri > Syngnathiformes > Syngnathidae > Entelurus > Entelurus aequoreus. Next base: position 51,863,875 of record NC_084743.1, on the reverse strand, counting down.
GCATATAAATTCCCGATAAAATTAATATATTTTTTTTACTTAGCGGATTGAATCGATTGCATATTTACCTAAAAAAATGTAAAATATTGATTTAAAGTACTTTGACTTCACCATGAAATATAATACCTGTAATTTATAATACATGCATAATATTTTGTATCAATCACTATTATTATTGAAATATTTTTTAATATTATTATTAATAATAATATCATGCAATCTTTATTTTACTTTTTTATTTTATTTTCATTCTCTTTGACTAATCCCAATGGGAACAAAAAAAAACATTACATTTAATTATATTAAGTCCATGCTCAATAAAAATTAAGTCAATAAATAAATGGTATTTTTTATATGCGTTACTTCCGTTGTTCAACAATATGTTTTATTTAAAAACAGCAATTTGGTTATATTTCACAACTAAGTCGTCACTGTTACCCTAACTAAATTTGGAATATTCAACAAGTAACATGATCCACAGGAAGTTGCATAATTCAGCTCCTATTCAAGCCATGGGACCGCCAAAAGTAGGTCCACTCATTTATGTTTCTGTATTTCCGAAGATACTGTTAACGACAGAGCGGGGGGTAAAATTGTAATCATTGAATAATTTTGATTTGCTATTTTTGAAACATCTGATTAGCATAAATGCTATGTAAATTTTGTGTATTTGCTAATTGTATGCTAAAAACTCACTCCTGTTATTTTCGGTCGTGGCATTTTAGGCTCGTTTTGGCTAATAGACATTTTGTGTAGTTCATTAGATTGAAAGTTGAAAAAAAGACAGACAATAGGTTTATTTTAGGAGAATTACAACAACTAAGTAATATGGTGGAATCTTATAACCAGTCTGCTTGGTTTGATCTAACATTGTTTCTCTTGTTACAGTCAAAAATAATTATGTAATGGACTAACAATGAACAATTTTGTACTGTAAGTAAAGTGAGGTGGGTCGTCAGTAAGAACAGTGCAATCTTTAATCTTTTGGGGGGGGTGATGTGGCAGTTTTGAAATATTTAATTTGCTTGGACAGAAATTGCAATATTCAACAACACATTATGTGTGTTCAATACAAATATTGACCAAAAAATTACAATGCGATGTAACATCTGTTTAATGAGTGAACTCAATATTACCATATATGTGCAAAACAATGCATAAATAAAGTCTGGCAATAAATTTTACTTTTTTTAAACTAATTTATGTTTCTTGTCTTATTGAAGATGTCTGCTTTATTGTTCAACCGCATGCATTTAACCACTTGTGTGAGTGATAAGCCCTGATTTAGGTCACACAAACACAACCACTAAAAACATTCTAATAAAGCCAGGGTGAAATGTACAGTGCAAAATTACACTCAGTGAACTTTCTCACAGCAATCAATTTTCAAAACAGTAAATAGAATGAGCAGCACAATTAGGGGGATTACACTAAAAATATAAAACCGATTTTTATCAAACATTGTAAAGGGGTGACAAGGGTCAAAGAAAAATTGCATTTTGATGAGCTTCTGGATAAAGAAGTTATTCCCAGAACGTGTTACTACAGTTCGAGCCACTTAGAATTTGGTTTGTTATCCTCCATTAATCAGGAAGTGGTCTACATCTGACATTTGTGTGATGTAAAAGTAGTTCTTAAACAACATTTCTAATGGAGATGTAAGACTTTTGCACAGTTGATCTTTAATGCCTTCTTCTTTGGTTGTTGAATTCTAAGGACTATGCTCGCATCTGTCGAAATAGTTTGGGAAAATGTCCTTCTGTGCTGCACCATGACGGTGCATAAAAAAGGCCTGGTTGGATAAGTTTAGCCTGAAAGAACTTAACCAGCTCCCTAGTTAGTTAACTATATCCATATCTAGATTTGTAGTGAGCATTTGCATGACTTTATATCTTCCTGCCAAGTCTGGGAACATGTCAGCAACACTAAGCTTACTTTGTTGAGCATTTAATATGTAAGTTGAGTTTGTGGGAGCCACAAAAGAATATAATACAGTAAATTACAATATAATATTGTTCATAATTATCACCCCAACATCTCAGAACATACACTGAAATGTTTGAAATCACATTTAAAAAAACAAAACACTGTAAAAGAATTAAAAGCACCATGTCCTCCCTTTTGGACAGCTGAGTAGGAGTACCCCAAGGACTAATCTTGGACCAGCTGTTGTTAAGTGTATACTGGATATTAATCATCTGTTCAGATGTAGGCAACCCAAATGTACGCAGATGTACAGTATATGCCAGCTTTTTTAAACATGTTGCAGGCATCAAATTCCAGTTGAGCTAATATTTGCAAAAAATAAAGTTTTCCAGTTTGAATGTTAAGTATCTTGTTTTTGCAGTCTATTCAATTGAATATAGGTTGAAAAGGATTAGCAAATCATTGTATTCTGTTTTTATTTACCATTTACACCAGTGGTCCCCAACCTTTTTGTAGCTGCGGACCGGGGGGAGGGGGTATTATTTTTTTTATTTTTTTCATAAAGAAATACAATCAGGTGTGCTTACGGGCTGTATTCCTGCAGACTGTGTTGATCTATATTGATATATAATGTATATATTGTGTTTTTTATGTTGATTTAATTAATTAATTTATTTTATTTTTTTTAAATTTCTTGTGCGGCGCGGTACCAATAGGTCGGGTCCGCGGCCCGGTGGTTGGGGACTACTGAGTTACACAACGTGCCAACTTCACTGGTTTTGGGTTTTGTACAATATAAACACATGACTATTGAACGTATTGGATTGAACTCAATTGTAGTCGTCAATGTAGTTTTATTGTTTGTTTTACATACGTGGTTATTTATAGACAATAGACATTTTTACATAACTTGTAAATACATTATTTCTTAATATCTGACCATAAACGTACTTTGACTACATTTATGCACATACCCAGGCTCGCTTAGCCAAATCTACTAGTGGTCGCAGAGAATATTATAATAGGCCCTCTTTAATTGGTCCCAGGCCTGACCATAGTAAAGTCATTTCTGCCAAGTTGGAATTATTCATTATAAATTGAATATTTTCATTGCTAGAGCATATCTAACCTGTTTACTGTTTTGTAAATATGGGTTTTAACATAAAAATAGCCCTCTAGTCAGGAAATAATACCCACATAGTCACCTTTGAGATCTGTAAACTTGGAAGCTGTGTTCAGTCCCACCCTCTATTGCGTTGTACAAGATTAATATTAAAGCTAAACCAAATCTTGTCTTGGGCCACAGAAAGCCATAAGCCTCTGTGAAACTTCAATGTAATGCATCTTGTAGGCAATAAAGCCGGGCCTTCAAAATAAAAGCACATCGGTAAAATAACACGTTTGCACCACAGTGGACATTCAGGTTGTTCCCCATCACAATTTGACATATTTTTCTGGAAAATGTCCTTTTTTTTCTCCAAATACAAATGTTGACAGGTACAGTACTTTTAAGAATGAAATAATATAGTTTTATCAATGCAAATATATGCTAGTAACATAACAAAGGCTTTGAGATCATGCAACCGAAACTAGTGTCTCTATATGCATTGATGACGTATATTTGTTGCTGCCTCTAAAGAAAGACAATACAACAGGACTCATTTTGTATGTCATGCTGCAGGGCGAACCGCAGAGAGAGAAACCACAGGTGAACAGTTTGACTTTAAACTGCAAGCACGTTAAAAGGACAGACGCACCAAGTGACAGTTGTTCATTCGTTGCTTTCTTGGAAGATTTCTGACAACACCGTTAGCTTCCCATTTTTCAGTCTGTGCTGAAATAGATTGTGCCATGCAGAAAGGAAGGGAGGCTTGCATCACGTGGAGACGTTTGAGTATAGATGAAGTGAAATAGCCACAAAGCATGTAAGTACAACAAAAGATTACAGTTTGTGACACAATCGGATTTTTTTTGTCATTTCTCTGCTTGTGCACACACAGCATCAGGGGTGGCGCAAGGGTCGTTTGTAAAGCAACATGCACGTGTCCAGGGCGGATCCCTGTCCAGTTAACGGGACAGCAGCCATTCCAAGGAGGCGCAGCATGAGGAACATGTCTCTCCTGGAGCACCTGCGAGGCTGTCAGAGAGGCTGGTGCCCTGTGGCGCCCTGGGATAGAGCGAAGGCCCACTCTGCCCTCTGTGGGACGCCTGCTGGGGTGAGCTGCTATTGGTTTACACGAGAATGTATTTCTATTAATAGGGCTGTCAAACGATTAAAATATATATTGCGATTAATCACGGTTTGTTCATAGTTAACTCAAAATTAATTGCGATTAATTGCAAGTATAATTTTTCATCATTATTTAGGTGTATCTAGACCCGCCTTCCGCCCGATTGTAGCTGAGATAGGCTCCAGCACCCCCCGCGACCCCGAAGGGAATAAGCGGTAGAAAATGGATGGATGGATAGACCAGTGGTTCTTAACCTTGTTGGAGGTACCGAACCCCACCAGTTTCATATGCGCATTCACCGAACCCTTCTTTAGTGAAAAATATATATATACACTACCGTTCAAAAGTTTGGGGTCACATTTAAATATCCTTATTTTTGAAGGAAAAGCACCGTACTTTTCAATGAAGATAACTTTAAACTAGTCTTAACTTTAAAGAAATACACTCTATACATTGCTAATGTGGTAAATGACTATTCCAGCTGCAAATGTCTGGTTTTTGGTGCAATATCTACATAGGTGTATAGAGGCCCATTTCCAGCAACTATCACTCCAGTGTTCTAATGGTACAATGTGTTTGCTCATTGGCTCAGAAGGCTAATTGATGATTAGAAAACCCTTGTGCAATCATGTTCACACATCTGAAAACAGTTTAGCTCGTTACAGAAGCTACAAAACGGACCTTCCTTTGAGCAGATTGAGTTTCTGGAGCATCACATTTGTGGGGTCAATTAAACGCTCAAAATGGCCAGAAAAAGAGAACTTTCATCTGAAACTCGACAGTCTATTCTTGTTCTTAGAAATGAAGGCTATTCCACAAAATTGTTTGGGTAACCCCAAACTTTTGAACGGTAGTGTATATTTTTTTCAAATTCAAGAAAAAGTTGTATGTTTTTTTTACTGGTGCACAAAATGAACCGTGCATGTATATCACCTTGTTCAAAGAACAAAACCAACACAGTGCATGAACTCACAACAAATTACACACCTTACACACATTACCATGAATTGATTAACGTGGACCCCGACTTAAACAAGTTGAAAAACTTATTCGGCTGTTACCATTTAGTGGTCAATTGTAATGTTGTCTGTCTATCTGTGTTGGCCCTGCGATGAGGTGGCGACTTGTCCAGGGTGTACCCCGCCTTCCGCCCGATTGTAGTTGAGATAGGCTCCCGCGACCCCGAAGGGAATAAGCGGTAGAAAATGGATGGATGTACGGAATATGTACTGTACTGTGTAAACTGTACCGTGTATTCTCTTCCTTTGCAATCTGCTAGTAAAATTTTAAATCAATCAATCAAAAAACCTGCAAATCAGATGGAAAATTAGAGGGAACATTGTTTGGGGGTGTCCATAATACGCTGATAGGGAGAAGTTTTTATTTACACGATAAGTCGGATGTGTTTTTACCTCCGTGGCAGAGGCTCTGCCGAACCCCTGAGGCCGACTCACCGAACCCCTAGGGTTCGATCGAACCCAGATTAAGAACCACTGATCTAGACAGATCTTTTTCAAGTTTTAAATACCATGACTAAACATTAGTTTACTTTAATGAAATGTTTGTTTAAACATTATGCTTTTTTAAACAGCTCAACACAAAAATACATATACATGCTTTTAATGACTATAAAAAAGTGTTGTTGTCTTGCTAGATTTTGTATTTTGTAGGATTACAGAATTTGTATTGCTGCTGTAGAAGCGCTTGAATTTAGATTGATTGATTGATTTATTGATTGAGACTTTTATTAGTAGATTGCACAGTACAGTACATATTCCGTACAATTGACCACTAAATGGTAACACCCCAATAAGTTTTTCAACTTGTTTAAATCGGGGTCCACGTTAATCAATTCATGGTAGATGAGGAGCAACACAATATTTAGACAGCAGGTTCACGCATCAATTGTTATGATCATGCTTTGAATTTCAAAGGCGGTAATGTAATCTCTATCTCTTATATTGCTACCTAAAAAATGCTTCTGATATTCTGTACATTGCATGTTGTACAAGTTTATTGCATTCATATCTCTGCATGACAATGTTTTAACCTTCTCTATTTATTATCAAAATGTAATATTCAGCCTGCTAAAAAATTATGTAATTGCGAACTATCAATCAGAACTGGTTATAGAAGAATATACACTTTAGTTAAATCTGCCAGAAAACATTTATTTTGGTACAAGTATCACAGATTACATTACAAACATTTTTTACAAAGCATGATCCTAATGTAAGACCATTTTTCAGTTTGTTTTAGTAGTTTGACCGGATTTGACACATAGCATTATTATTGTGAAGCCGGAAGTGTGGGATTGGTTTGAGAAGAGGTGTCTTGACTCTAGACTTCCTCTCTACCGTCTGTTTTTCTGCTGAGCTTTTATTCCATCTTACTACAGTGGTTAGTGTAACAATCTACATTTTATGTTATCAATGCACTCAACCGTATTCAAAACATGGAAGTAAAGCTCTACCTCCCTTCCAGCATGCGTTCGCTCCGATGATGTCGTCTCACTGCCATCGAAGATAAATAGTCTTGTCCTGTCAGGAGAACGACTTGCCATGGCTTTTGACCTGAGATTTTCATAATGTCCCCATTTCTTTGTGCATTTCTGCTCGCAATTTTCGAGCTTGTGGCTCAACAGTAACTGAACGTTATTACGTTTTCTCACGCTAGGGAATAGACCGAGGTTCAAAAATGAGCATACTTGCCAACCCTCCCGAATTTTCCGGGAGACTCCCGAAGTTCAGCGCCTCTCCCGAAAACCTACCGGGACAAATATTCTCCCGAAAATTTCCCGATTTTCAGCCGGAGCTGGAGGCCACGTCCCCTCCAACTCCATGCGGACCTGAGTGAGGACAGCCTGTTTTCACGTCCGCTTTCCCACGATATAAACAGCGTGCCTGCCCAATCACGTTATTCCATACGAGGCGTCCGGCATACCGCCAATGAGCATTGTGCAGATGGAGAAGATCTTCTCGGCGTCCGTGTTGGCGCACACGTTGCCAAAGCTGATGCTGGTCAGGCTGCTGAGAGTGAAGTAGAGGGCGGCGATGTACGAGCTGCGCACCGAAGGGCCGCCGACCGTGTTGTTGACGTAGGGCATCTCCAGGCGTTTGCCCAGCTCATGGAGCCATCCTTGGGGAAGAGACGGGAGGACAACAGGGTGACAAGAACTAAATCATCCAGTCTAGAGATAAATTGTATTATTATGTTTATCTTACCTAAAAATAAATATATTTATTAATTTTTTTTTTTTAAACTAAATACATTTTTACTATATTTTGCTAAAAACATCAAAATTAATTGTATTTTTATTTGTATTTTTTCTGACTCCTTATTACATCCAGCCATAGAATTATACATTAAAATAAACATATTTGAAATAATTAATTTTAAATGATCATAATAATTCATTTAAAATGACCATATTTAATTATTAAAATAATTGCTTGTTTATCAACAACTTTAGCATTTTATTCATTACATTTTGAAGCCCTCAGAAGCCCAGGTATGTTATATTCCTTAAGATTTATTTATGCAAGAAGTATCAATTATCTAAACACAGTTTTGTTTGCATATTTTCAGGATGTATATATATATATATATATATATATATATATATATATATATATATATATATATATATATATATATATATATATATATATATATATATATATATGTATATATATATATATATATATATATATATATATATATATATATATATATATATATATATATATATATATATATATGAAATACTTGACTTGGTGAATTCTAGCTGTAAATATACTCCTCCCCTCTTAACCACGCCCCCCTCCCCCCCACCTCCCGAAATTGGAGGTCTCAAGGTTGGCAAGTATGAAAATGAGTCAGAACACATGCACGTTTCAAAAAATTATCGCAGTTGAAAGAATTTGTAGTCAACGCATTATCGTGTTAACTTTTACAGCCCTAATTTCTATTGATATTGTGACCTTAAAATACCAGTAAAGTGGAAAGGCAAGATGCCTCTATATTGAAGCTATCATCACATATATCTGATTTATGACACCTAAAGACTTCCAAAGTTTACAAATAAATAGATATGATTGAAGTAGTTTCAATCTCACAGAGATTCCCAAAGGGATTTAATTAAGATTAAAGATTAAAGTACCAATGATTGTCACACACACACTAGATGTGGTGAAATTTGTCCTCTGCATTTGACCCATCCCCTTGGGGAGCAGTGGGCAGCAGCTGCGCCGCGCCCGGGAATCATTTTGGTGATTTAACCCCCAACTCCAACCCTTGATGCTGAGTGCCAAGCAGGGAGGGAAACGGGTCCCGTTTTTATAGTCTTTGGTATGACTCGGCTGGGATTTGAACTCCAACCTACTGATCTCAGGTGAGGAAGCCAGTTATGTGATCGCGTGACGTTGCGCTAGAAAACAAAGATCCCTTCCCCATCAACAACAATGCTAATCAAGCAGACTTTGTGAGAGCCAACAACGATAACTTTGCGAAAAATTATGATACAGGACCTTATATTTTTGAACCCGAACACAAAGAGTTATGTGTTATAGGTTTTAGAAAGCAGAGTGCTGAACGGATGCAGCTTTATTGTGACACTAGCATCCGCAGCATTGCTAGTTGCTAAACATACAAACTAACAGTGATGGGCAAGCTACTTGGAAATTATAGTAAGCTAAGCTACAAGTTACTCTCAATCAAATGTAGCTCAGCTACAGTGGAAGCTATCCCTGAAGAATTGTAGCAAACTACACTACAAACTGCACAAAAGCAAAAGTAGCTTACTACATCAAAGCTACATTTAAACGGCATTTATATTTATGAGCCCACATTTATAATATCAATGTTAATGTAACTGAGAGTGTACAAATAAGGGTCCATTAATATTAACTATCTGTCATTTAGTTGGGGACAGCCGACATCCATTCTTTTTTTTGAGTCGTCAGCTTGAAGCGCCCCTCTGTCTCCGACTCCCTCGTCCTCATGTGACATGCGTGACTCTTATGATTTTGCTTACTATTTTCGATGGCCCGCCTTATTTTGCTTCTGATTGGCCAGTCCGTAATGTTTTGCCCTAACCTTAGCCAATTGTGACTCATCACACGAACACCAACCAATCATCATGGATTTTCTCCGTATGGATGGATGTTCTCATACATCCAGGTCATTGTATTTTCTCCATATTTTTTCGGCCTAGATTAGCAGTCCATTTTCTCTCTTTGTAGATTGCAGCTTTGATGTAAACTACCTAGCTACATGGGTCTAAGGCCATGTCTACACTAAGTCGTTTAACCCCTTAAACGAATAATTATTTAGCCTAAGCCCCGTTTCAGCCACAATAAACCAGCGTTTAAGGTCCCCCTCCTCGGACAAATTTTTACACGGGTAAGTCAGCTGTGCAATTCTTGAATCTCCGGCACTTAGCTTTGTATGGACTCATTGATCGTTTACAAAGTGAGTTCGGAGAGGAAGTGACGCCAGAAAGACCGCGCACCACACAGGAAGTGACGCCAGAAAGTCCGCGCCACACACAGGCACGGACATAACAAAGATGGAGGCGGATCATCCAGACATGCCCGTGTTTCTTCTTCTTGTACATAAATATAGCTCTTTTAAAATAACTTCACAGTCAAGTAAAGTCCTCTACTTGACTTTTTGGTTTTTTTCTCCGCTTATGCGTACTCGGTTGCGTTGCGCCGGCGGCCGGAGGGGTGCGGGGGTCTTAAACGGTGGCATTGTTGTGTGTGGACACGGGTAAGGTTAGTTGTGATTTACCCTGGATAACCTTATCCGGCTTAGTGTAAACGGGGCCTAAAAGTAGCTAAGTTACAGAAAAAGATACCATACTTGCCAACCTTGAGACCTCCGAATTCGGGAGATGGGGGGGAGGTGTTCCAATCATTTTGGAACTTGCAAGCGTATTTCTTCTTCTTACTCGTCATCGCCATGTCTCTTCTTCGTTATTCTGCTTCGTCTCCTTCTTGTTGCGTGTGCAGTCGTGCACTGAGCTCCAAAAGCCGTAGATGTTATCGTAGCGTTCCGGAAGAGTTAGTGCTGCAAGGGGTTCTGGGTATTTGTTCTGTTGTGTTTATGTTGTGTTACGGTGCGGATGTTCTCCCGAAATGTGTTTGTCATTCTTGTTTGGGGTGGGTTCACAGTGTGGCGCATATTTGTAACAGTGTTAAAGTTGTTTATACGGTCACCCTCAGTGTGACATGTATGGCTGTTGACCAAGTATTCACTTGTGTGTGTGTGTGTGTGTGCTTGAAATTAACGTTATCATTAAACCAGTTAAAAGATCATACAACGTGTCAGTGTTTCTTGACATCTTCGAGTAAAGACCATTGTTAAACCCGTCCAACGCTACATTATTATGTGACGCTGTTTATATGGAGGAAAAGCAGACGCCTGGACAGCATGCGGCTGTTAAGGGGTGAAGGTTTCAGGTGAGAGAGGACGCTAAAGGCAATGCCTTAAATATTGTTGTCCGGGTGGAAATCGGGAGAATGGTTGCCCCTGGGAGATTTTCGGGAGGGGCACTGAAATTCGGGAGTCTCCCGGGAAAATCGGGAGGGTTGGCAAGTATGAAAGCTACTCATTAAAAAAAAGTAGCCAAGCTACTGGAAAATGTAGTTAAGTTACATAGCACAGTTACATGTAGCTTGTTACTGCCCATCACTACAAACTAACCATATTAAACCATAAGAAAACAAACACTTACTGTAATATTTCCACTCCCGCTGGGATGCCGGCCGACGGGACGCTTACATAATCCTGTTTAGATGAAGATTCAATCACAATCCCCACAAAGGGTTAGGAAAAAGTTGCTGAAACAAGCGTCTTTTTGTGCCATCCTCGCCATCTCGGGGGATGTGAAAGTCGACCAGCCTGTCGGTCCATTGCCATATTTGTCTACTACCAGGTGAGAGATGCATGAATTATAATCTAGAATTTACTTTTAGCAAGTTTGAGACGAAGCAAAAGCAGCCGCCGGCTTATAGTGTGTCGACAGCAGCAGCGTAAGCTAGCATTAGCTCACAGCTATCACAGTCTGTATGCGTTGGCGCTTATAGTAACAAGATAACTCATATTTGGTTAAATTTCAGGTCATGACATGTGAGTAAGAGTATTGTTGGTGGTTTCTGGATGTTTTTAGAGAGAGTATAATGACCGCAACAGAGGACCCTCGATCTGTTGACTTAATTGTTAGCTATTTATTTACAATTTCGAATGCATAAAAAAGCCAAGCATATGTGTTCTTGTCTTATATAAGGACTATGAATGATAAACAGCACACCTCTTTCCAATTTTTTTCATATTTCCAGTGTGTCTGATCTGATAATATGGTCAGAGCGCAGAAGCGTTCCCATTGTAATGTCAATCTACAAAAATTACCGAAGGTGTTGGGAGCGGAATATTCAAAATTGCTGACTGAATTTGTGGAATTTTGTGACATTTTACAAAACCCAAAACCAGTGAATTTGGCACGTTGTGTAAATCCTAAATAAAACAGAATACAATGATTAGCAAATCCTTCTCAACTTATATTCAATTGAATAGACTTCAAAGACAAGATATTTAATGTTCGAACTGAGAAACTTAATTTTTTTTTTGCAAATAATCATTAACTTAGAATTTAACACGTTACAAAAAAGTTGGCACAGGGCATTTTTACCACTGTGTTACATGGCCTTTCATTTTAACAACACCCAGTAAACGTTTGGGAACTGGGGAGGTCAATTTTTGAAGCTTTTCAGGTGGAATTATTTCCCATTCTTGCTTGATGTACAGCTTAAGTTGTTCAACAGTCCGGTGTCTCCGTTGTGGTATTTTAGGCTTCATATTGTGGCACACATTTTCAATAGGAGACGGGTCTGGACTACAGGCAGGCCAGTCTAGTACCCACACTCTTTTACTAAGAAGCCACGCTGTTGTAACACGTGCAGAATGTGGCTTGGCATTGTCTTGCTGAAATAAGCAGGGGCGTCCTTGAAAAAGAAGTTGCTTGGATGGCACATATGTTGCTTCAAAACCTGTATGTACCTTTCAGCATTAATGGTGCCTTCACAGATGTGTAAGTTACCCATGCTTTGGGCACTTATACACCCCCATACCATCACAGATGCTGGCTTTTGAACGTTGTGCCTATAACAGTCCGGATGTTTCTTTTCCTCTTTGTTTCCGGAGGACACGACGTCCACAGTTTCCAAAAACAATTTGAAATGTGGACTCGTCAGACCACAGAACACTTTTCCACTTTGCATCTATTCATATTAGATGAGCTAGGGCCTAGTGAAGCCGGTGCCGTTTCTGGGTGTTGTTGATAAATGGCTTTCGCTTTGCATAGTAGAGTTTTAACTTGCACTTACAGATGTAGCGACCAACTGTAGTTACTGACAATGGTTTTCTGAAGTGTTTCTGAGCCCATGTGGTGATATCTTTTACACACTGATGTCGCTTTTTGATGCAGTACCGCATGAGGGATTGAAGGTCAAGGCTGGGATCTGCTTTTATACCCAATAATGGCAACCAACTGTTCCCAATTAACCTGTTCACCTGTGGGATGTTCCAAATAAATGTTTGATATGCATTCCTGAACTTTCTCAGTCTTTTTTGCCACTTGAGCCAGCTTTTTTGAAACATGTTGCAGGCATCAAATTCCAAAATAGCTAATATTTGCAAAAAATACCAAAGTTTTCCAGTTCGAATGTTAAGTATCTTGTCTTTGCAGTCTATTCGATTTAATATAGGTTGAAAACGTTTTGCAAATCATTGTATTCTGTTTTTATTTACGATTTACACAACGTGCCAACTTCACTGGTTTTGGGTTTTGTAGACGGTATTTTCACATACTTTGCAGATTGTAAATACAATTGGCTATGGTTTAATGGATACAATGAAACACAAATAAGCATATAAAAAGCAAATTGTTTTTTCCACTCTACAGGTACTTTAAAGGAGCAAAAATAAAAATATATATAAACATCTGTTCCGATACAATACAGTTCTAAACCACTACAAAAAACAATCAAAGAAGTGCATCTTGCTGCTTAAGTCCTAACTAGGTTATCTGTCCGTATTTCTTTCCAAAAAAATGCACTAGACAAATGCATTTTGTTGTGCTAAAGTAGATTTCTGCAACTGCACAAGCTACTACTATAAAAGGACATGCTGTTCTTTGACAAACAACTATAGTTCCTTTTTTCTGTTTGGCATCCAATGACAGAACATAAGTTGATTGCACAAGTAGTAGAATACAAGAGCAAAGCATTGACATATCACGCTGAGCGAGGATGTGAGGACCAACAAGGTAGAGTCTGCATTTATATTTGATTTTACAGCACGTTACTAACCCCAAATGCAAAGTGGTCGCAAGCATGAATGCATGTCTTACAGTGTGTAGTGTGGAAGGAAATACGGGAAGAGGCTGGCTTAGATCATGTTTAACCAATTTTTTTTTAGAAGGTATTTTTTCGCTATTCTGTTGAGTTCATGCAGTCAGTACGGAAACTGGATTCTCGTGAGCACAAAGCCACTTCCTGTTTAAGTGCAATTAAGGCCACGTGCAAAGTTGCAGTGACAAAAGCTAGTATTGATTAGGGGTGGGCAAAAAATATCAAAATGGCAACTGCAAATGAACGCAATGTTACAGCAGCCAAATTAGGAGCCTTTGTAACCCATTTTGAAATGTTAAATTTGTTATTTATTTGGCAAATAAAATGTGGTGATATAGATTTTAGGTTATGTGGCGCATCCTTAATTTTCATGTTTTTTACTCACCTCATGCCAGGGGTGTCCAAACTTTTTCCACTGAGGGCCGCACACTGAAAAATCAAAGCAAGCGGGGGCCAATTTGATGTTTTTTATTTTAAAAACCAATACAATATATGTTTAAAAAATATACATTTAGGCCTCCACTCAGGCTTGATCCTGGGGACACCAAAGGGTTTTGGTCAAAAAAATGTAAAAAATGTGTCATTATTCAGTATTATTATTATTATTATTAATAATATTATTCAAGGCTTAAATCTCTAGATAAACATTAGGTCTATCTGTCAATATAACATTTTCAAAATTTTAAGTTGTATGCTCTTTTTGTCAAAGAAAACCATTTTTTTTATAGAAAAAAAACAAAATATGCAATATTTTCAACCAATAACATTTTTAAGTGGAATATGTCATATTATATAATAATTGTAGCTTTAAAAAGGTCAATAAGTCATAACAACATTGATTTTTGAGCAATGACACAAAAAAAAAAAAATCACACTAAAATGATTGGGGATCCAAAAGGGTCCATCTCATTAAAGTGTTAAAAAATAAAACTTTTTTTTTTTTTTTACTGTTTACTTTTAACACAATAATCTCGAGATCAACTTCAGATCCATCCGTCAATTATAAGTTTTATTGTTGTTCATGTTTTTTGTTTGTTTGTTTTAGACCCTTATTTAAAAAAACAAAAAAACTTATGGCAAACACAAAATATGCAACAAAGTGGAATATTTAATGTGATGTAATTGGAGCCTTGAACAGGTCAATAATTCATAATGACATTGATTTTGATTCTTTCTTTTTTTTTTTTAAAGAAAGAAACAGCCTGCATGGCAGCTTTGTGTTATTAGAGTCAACATTGCAACATTTTCTTGCTAAATTTCACCTGTTTGCTCTTTTATACCACTTTTTATGTGTTGTATTTTTTTAATCGTATTTTTAGAATGTGCCGTGGGGCCGATAAAAAATTCCCTGCGGGCCGCAAATGGCCCCCGGGCCGCACTTTGGACACCCCTGCCTTATGCAAATCTGTCATTACATTATTCCTGCGGCCTTGTGGCCGACATTAATGGCTTATAATGAAGCCCGGGGATGGCAACAGGTTTTTTCAAGCCGTCATCTGTCATTATTACACCATTAATGTTTATCATTTCCTAGACTTGTGATAGGATGTCAATTCACTATAATAAACTATTGAGGTGATCAACAACAGCTAAAAAGAAAAACTAAGGTTAATGTAATATTTTATTATTACATATGAGCTATGATGGAATAAAAGCATTGTTTCTCACTTTTGCAGAAGCTATATGCAAATACAGATCCAGTCATATTTAAAAGGCATCTACAGTGAGCATGGCATGTCCATATACTGTATAATGCATGATGCCTCTCTTGGTGAACTGACAAGTGAGATATAATATTAAATATAAAAAACATCCCCTGGATGGATGTGAGGTCTCTGAGGCCCATTGAGAGGCTCAGACATGCTAATGGTTGAGAGCAACAAGTTGCGGTGGTTTAGTTTGTACTATGACCACTATTGACTTATTATTTATTCATTCAATTAAATGTGCAACTGACAGAAGACATTTCTAAATGAATTAACAGTTGCGTAGAAATGTGTAAAAAATGCATAAAAAGGAGTGAATGTTCCAGCAACGGTGTGACGTCATGGTTCACTTTCAAGATAGTTTCCAGGCTTCTTCTTTGTTTTGGTCATTGCTGTATTTTAGTGTTTCTCAGCAGGCTGCTGTCACGTATTTCCGTTTGAGGTACTGAGATGAGTCATTCTGTGTCTCCTCTAGAGTTTCATGGTCGTGCGGGATGGTTTGACATCTCTGCCCAGTTTGCTGTGCGTTTCTGCAGAAGGAGAGGATGAAGCGGTTCTTGATTATGATGTCACATGCACAGGCACAGGTATACAGCGGCGTCCCACTTGGGGG